>NC_087210.1:39536899-39636899 GCF_015104395.2 Macrobrachium nipponense | reverse complement strand
GTGTCCAGCATCTGTTGGACCAACAACACTTGTAATGTTGAATGTGCCCCTTTTCTAGTCTTTCAACCTCATTATTACCATTCATTTTCATGTTTGTATTCAAAATAAACACACATTATACGCCAAGCCAAATAGGCTGTGAGCTGGTTTGGCACATATGGAATAGAAGAACATAACTAAGAAGTTATCGAAATAACAAAATTCAGATTGCTGCAGCAATTCTGATGATTCTTTTCTCATTTTTTAAAGATAGATACTCGGGAATAGCCTTGCTGGGGTTTTTGCAGAATATATTTTTATCTATATTTTATGAATAATGATCAAACCACTGGACGTATGTGCACTAGACTTTAACCCTGTGTAAACGATCTATTGCGTGATCTTGCGATGTATGAAGTTGTCCTTGGGAAGGAGGAAGGAGTAAAACGAGGAATTTGACTTAGGGCTTTCCTGTTTTTACATCTCTTCAGCGTCACGTGATATAAAAAGTCTTCAATGGTTACAAAAGGCACTTCTCTGCCAGTAATACCTAAATATAAAACCTATCTTACAACTGTGTAAAAATTAAAGGTCTAAAAATGTTATTTACAATTAGCTAGTCTAGTCAAACCTAGACTGAGGTTGAATCAAATTAATGCGATTTAGCTTACATGATTTGACTTATGTTTCATTTAGTAATTTCTTTAGAAAACATGATCCCTTTTGCATTTTTCAAGTTGATAGGATGGTTACGTATATTTATTCATGGGTTGAAATTTTGTAATCATGTTTGAATTTCCTTGACAATATGTGTTGACTATTTATTAAGCTGATTACAAGGGATCTCAAATAAGCAACCAGTCTTTTGCAGAGAGGAATACCAGAGCAATATGTTCTCAAGTACATCCCTAGTTCTTAAACATAACACTAACATTAAATGGTTTCAGCAGTGCTGGGATGAACATAAATTGGTCTTAATATATAAAAATAAGTATTTTTATAGTAAAATTACGCCATAAAAGATATTTCTTATGTTATAAAACGCTCTCTTTATAAAATCACATGGGTATTCAATCTCACCGACTCCTTCAAGCTCAGCTTCAAGAAAGTCAAGGAAACTGACAACACCTCCTTAGGAGCCTTAGGAAATGGAATACATTTCTTCATTAAAACATATTCAAACTGGCTTGAAATTAGAAATGCACGTTGTAAACTTGAAAAACATGGTAACATTATATCAGAAGACATCAGTATATGTAAGTATATGCACCCACTTTTACGAATATTCCAGTGGTTCGTAGAAGCAAATGAAAACCTGAAAGACGATACGAATTCACATATTACCAGCTCTGATAAATCCATGTTGCTCATCAGGAACAAGATCAGTTATGAAAAAACATGATAGACTTATTTTCCGGTTGAGAAACCTGCCAAGAAATAATTCTTCAGATCAGTTATCTCCGTTTTACGAAGTATACACATACACACACACATAATTTTATATATATATATATATAATATATATATATATATATATATATATACATACATATACATACATACTATACATACATATACATACATATATATATATATACATACATACTATATATATATATATATATATATATATATATATATATATATATATATATATATATACATATCAGTAACTACGTGCTGAGAATATTTTCAAAGATTACCTGTGAGTTATCTACGTTAATTATATATTTTGTGCTAATCTATGGGAGATAGCCTATGCGATTTCTGATATCATTGAATACTGGTACCTTCCATAAAATTTGCCACAGAAAGTGAAGAGATAAATGGGCTCTTTTTAGATGTCATAGTTTTAAGGATTGGCAGAGATTTTAAAGTTTGTGTACAAGAGGTCTAAGGATATAGAATCCCATGTTAATTTTTAATCAAACCATCATCCTAGAACAAAGATGATGGTATTGCATCTGCTCGGAAAGATGCTGTAGGTCAGTTGTTGTGATTCTCGAAGCTGAGCTGTAGAGAGCCCGTGAGATTCTGAACTGGTGCAGCATTGACTGCGTAGCTAAATTATTTAAACTTTTGGAATATAGTGATGATGATGTGAAAAATTTAAATAAAGGAAAAATTTGATTAAAAATTACGAAATTGAAAGTAAATACGAGCTCCAAAATACGTATTTCTGCTGAATCTTAAAATTATTGGGCCTGGATGCTATATATTAGTTGTATCTTATCCACCATACAGAGGTAAATGTTCAGTTTGTAGCAGATGGGTTTGTACTGTCAGTTGTTTGAGGTCTTCATATTTTATCATTCACTTTACATAAACCTGGTTTCACTGGAAGTGTATTTTTTTTAAAGTAGTCTATTCTTTCAAGCAGACATAAGATGCATTAATATTGTTGATGGTGTTATCTTTGAAGTGCATATGAAGTTTGTTGCTATGCAGTAAATAATGATTTTGCTTCAAAAACTATTGTATGGTCTTTTACAATTTGCTGGTTTTGTATCATGATGCACTCCATAACTCATATAATGGCAGTTTTATTTATTGTCCAACCGAATCTCTGTCATAAAGAAAACGCAATAAAGTGAGTGAAAACTTAGGTGTGACGTGCTTTGCTTGTCTGGATAGTCATGTCCTCAATCTCTGCCCATTTATACCTTTGGAACGATTTTGTAAATTACAAATGAAGTACAAGGCTAAACGTTGAACTAAGCTGCCATGGCCATACCCAATTTTATGGAGGACGAGATTTAAAGCGAAGCACGAAATCAATTTGTAAACCTTTTCTTTTTTCTAGATAAATGGTATTTATGTCTTTTGCCCAAATTCAGCGCGATTGTAAAGACAAATCTCCATTTTTAAATCTCAGAGGATACATTTTATCAATCTGCTTACTTTTATATGGAAGACACACACTTGAAGATCTATTTCCATGCATAACCTCTCTCTCTCTCTCTCTCTCCTTTCCTCTTCTCTCTCTATCTCTCCCCTCTCTCTCTATCTCTCCTTCTCTCCCAGTCGATCCTCCCTCCTCCCTCCCGACCTTATCTAGATCCGTCTCAGTTCTCCTTTTCAAGGCCACCCCGCCCCCTCGCAACTCCACTCTCCCCATATCCTCTCTCCTCTCTCTCTCTCCTCTCTCTCTCTCCATCTCTCTCCTCTCTCTCTCTCTATATATATATAATAATATATAATATATATATAATATATATATATAATATATATAATAATATATAAATATAATATATATATAATAGCTTATATATATATATGTATATATATATATATATATATATATATATATATATATAGCTATATATATATATACATATATATATATATAATATTATACTATATTATTATATATATTATATATAAATTATATCTGTGTGTGTGTACAGGGTGTAACACGAGTTTTTGCAATTATTTTCAGGAATGAAAGAAAAATCAATTTTGAGCAGAAAATGTTTCATAAACATTTGCATTTTAAGGCTTTGTTCGTTGATGACTGGAAATATAAAATAACCATTATAATTAGCGCATTTGGTAGCAAGCTTCCTCTTAGGTAGCGAGAGGTCGGGAGTAGCCTGAGATGTGGAGGAGGTGAGTGTTGGTGTCGTATAAGGATGTGATGAGATGAACGGATTAGGCCGATATGAATAAAGTACCTCCAAAACAAATGTATTATTTAGATTTTGAAGGAAAAAAAATAATGCATGCACCCTTTAATCCATTTCCTCCCTACCTGTGGTATTTATTGGACACCAACAAAAAAGAAAAAAGAAAAGTAAGCCTAACTGAATCTCCCATCCATTAAAGGTAGGCTTTCTTATTCATTAGACCCTCATCAAAAATTTAAAGTGTATTCTTAAAAATATCTCCTTCTCCATCTAAAGTATTCATTAGAACCTGTCATAGACGTAGACCTAGTTATGATTCCTGTTCAACAATTCTGTGATGAGGCGGCAGGACAGAGCGCGCAGGAATTCAACATTCACAAATGAATGTTGCTCAGCAACATTTATACAACTTGCTTGATACGTAGAGCCGTATACATTACCATTGTTAGCTACTTGTTTAAATTTGATTAATTGTACGAAAAAGAATCTTATTTAAAAGACTATTAATCCACTTTCCTTATTCACTTGAACCTCCCCCCCTCCCCCGCCCACAATCTCCTCAAGCTACTCTGATCGCCATCGCATGAAAGCAGCCCTAATGATAACGGTTATTTTAAATTTCCCCCCACCAACAAAGGAAGCCTCTAAACGCAAATGTTTATAGAACATTTTCTGCTCAAAACAATACAAATATACATATATATATATATATATATTATATATATATATATTTATATTTATATTTAGATATATATATATATATATTTAATATATATATCTATATATATATATATATATAAAATATATACTGTGGGTGGCTGTGCAGGGGTACAGTTTACTGAAAAATATAAGACTGGGTGCCACGCAGGTAACAACAGAGAACATGGGAAAATAATTTATAAAAAAACCAATCGATTTAAGGGAATTGCAATGTTACACTTAATTAAATTACAGGCAGTCTCCTATTTACGACGGGGGTTCTGTTCCTGAAATGTGTTGTAAGCCTAAAATCGGCATAAGCTGAAAAATTGTCGAAAATCGTCAAAAATCCTAACAAAACTTTACTTTGAATGCTTTGGGTGTCTATTGAAAACTATGTTAATTGCATTCTTATTGTGTTTTTCATAAAAAAACCCTTCAAATATTGTTTAATGTATATACTCTTGTTAGGTTTGATATTTAAAGACCAATTTTATGGCCTAAAATTTTGGGACTGAACATTACATATGGTATAGGCTAGTTTTAGAAATGTTGTTTAACTTATTTCAGAAACTGTTATTATTATGTTGTTTCTATATTTAAAAAGTGCAAAGTTTAGTGACTAGGCTAAGCCTACCACATTCTTTGGATTTCCTGACAACGAAGTCAACAATGCAGCATTTGTTTCCACAGAATTCGACAAACTTTTAATTTTGTATAATAACCACGACAGTAAATATAAATGTTGTTTTACTTATCTGAGAATCAATTATTATTGTTACGCTGTTTTTAATTTACGGCTGTTCTAGGCTATAATAAGTGAAGCCTACCTTCATCTCCCAAACGTAAACAAAGTATGTATTTATTAGCAACGGCTAAGCCACTATTTGTGGTTCGTCAGCTGATAACTTTATTCACGATTCACTAAGAATCGTGTATTTTTTTTTTATTATATTGGTAAAAGGATACTGTAAATTGTAAAACATAGTCATGCAATCCATTTAATGAAAAAATAACACATTTGGGAATTAAATATCATAAAATATAAAATTAATCAAAGACTGCTCTCATCGATGCTAGCATATATTTTCTAGAATTCTTCTTCTGTTATAATGTCATTATATGTTTCATTATAGCTGTCAGTATCTCCATTAGGTAAAGATAGATTAAAGAATAGGGATGAATGGTTATTATACTGTTTGGTAATTTCAGTAGTTGAAGAGAGGTATGAAAATTTATGATTACTATACTGTGTGCTCGGTAAAAGTGGATGCTTGGCGATCGTTCGCTACTTAGTAGTGTTGACGAAACCATGTATAGTCCATTCACTTAAGGTAGATTCTTGTGCCTACGAGACGTTTGCTTGGCGGCCTCTGATTGGCTGGTACTGGGAGGTAGGCAGCTCGCTCAGTCTCATTATTTTCGTCTGCGGCTTAGAAAACTAGCAATATGTTTATATTTCTTCAATAATCTCACGCTTTGCTCAAGATAGGTAAGTTTTAGTCATGCCAAAGGATTCGGTATTAATTGTACAACTATGTCATCTTTTCCTGAAACCAATAAGATAAAACACAAACGAGTAAAAGTGAAGAGGAAACATTTCATTCTTTATACCTGTTTTTATTTATCATTGGATTTTTAATCATTCATGTCATCAAGATAAAATAAAACTTCTGTTTTCATACGATACAATCACCCTGAATAAGCTGGTGCCTTCAGATTTTAGATGCGTGTAATATGTGAAGAGAAAATTAAGAATATGTCTTATTATGTTGCATCCGTACTTGATTCAGCCTGAAAGGAAGTCAATCTTCCTTAATTCTTTGTTGTTTATTACTTCACTGAGATTATTATTTCATATCACTCAAATAAGTCTCTGATATCTCTTTCGTTTGAAAATATATTCATATAATAAAATTAAAAACAAATATTCTGAAATAACCTGATTAAAGCTTATAGGCTGAGTTGAAAAGTGCGAAGTCTGTTCAAAGAGTTCAACTTCTTTGCTGGACTGAATTCCCCACTTCCCGCCTAGATCTCGGCTAACGTTACCAGATGCAACCATCTGATTATTATTATTTTCCTTATCAGATATGTCCAGACATACTGTATGATATTGGATTGAAAATGTTCGGCAGTCATAAAGGGAATTCTGTGTATTTAATTAAAGAAAATGTAATGATGTAACATGGTAAATATTGTCGAAACTGCAACCTCTTATATCGCTAATTGGCAACTCAAATCTCTCACTGAGATGACCAACACAACGACGCCTTACAGATCATATTCTCTTGGCAATACTGTCAACTTGAATCATTTAGGGATGCAACATAAAAGACATATTCTTCATTTTCTCTTCACATACTACATGCATCCAAAATCAAGTTTTATTTCATCTTGATCGTGTTAATGATGGAAAATCTGATGATAAGTAAAAACAGGTATAAAGAATCAAATACTTCTCTCTTCACTTTTACTCGTAATTCCTTTGTGTTTTATCTTATTGATTTCAGAAAAAGATGACTTAATTGTACAATTAATACCGAATCCTTAGGCATGACCAAAACTTTCCTAGCTTGAGCAAAGCGTGAGATTATTGAAGAAATATAAACATATTGCTAGTTTTCTAAGCCGCAGACGAAAATAATGAGACTGAGCGAGCTGCCTACCTCCCAGTACCAGCCAATCAGAGGCCGCCAAACAACTATCTCGTAGGCACAAGAATCTACCTCAAGTGAATGGACTTTAGTTCGTATACAAAAGGTAGTAAGCTTTTTGTTTGTTTGTTTGTTTGTTGGTTATTATAGTTAATGGTTAATTAATGATTATTTGAAATGAGTACATACTGATTATTTATACATTTTATTGGCATATTCTAAGCTTTTAGCTTCTTAGGTTTAGATGTCAGAATCTTAGACTAGGCTACAGTAGCAACTGCTAAGATAGGCTAGGCTTATTGCCAGAATAAAACTCAACATTATAAAGGATATATGTTAAAGTCCTAATATATGCAGTAAAAATGGGATTGAACATTACATTATATTACTGAAGTACGTACAGTATTTTGCCTTTTTGGAGTCATATTTCTTCCGTCGGATCGGCGTTGTAACCCTACAAGAAGTGTTGTAAGCCTGGAAATCATTTCTGATGAATATAATTTAAAAGCGTTGCAAACTCAGCGTCGTAATCCACGGACTGCATATATTGTTATATAAATCAGAAGATGGTTACACAGGAGCTAAAGGCACTAGCTCTGTGGCACTGAGGTTACATTCACAAATCGATTGTTGCCACTATGAAAACCCCAGAAAATGTTAAGCCTCTATGAAAAAAAGCAGGAATTTATGGTAGCTAATTCTTGACCCCTTAGGCCCGCAGCTTTCCCTGCTTCAGTAAAAGCTGTAATTTCCTCCAATGTCTGCTTGTTGGAATGGGGTTATGAGTGCACGAACGGGAAATTCCTAACGATAACACAGGCACTTAGCCCTGGGAATGGCATCCCTAAAACACCAATTTAATTCCATTAAAGTGGAATGAAAAAAAAAATTATCTGCTAACGATTTCCACAGCACGACAGTCAACAGACTGTGAATATTCATCGCGAGGGCATAAAATATATTGGCCGCACAAACTATGAGAAAAAATAAAAGCCAGTCAACAGACTGAAATGAGATGCGCATATATCAATACGGCAAATTTATTCGTCACGAGTGTGTAAGAAACAGACTCAAGTACTAAAGCAGTCAACAGACTGAAAAGTAAAAGCAGTCAACAGACTGTAATGAAATGCGCCCCCGTATATAAATACGGCAAAAGTATTTGTCACAAGTGTATTATACATTGGCCTCATGGACTACTAAAATAAAAAGCAGCCAACACACAGAGAAAAAAAAAATTTCAATGTCAGCCAACAGATTGTAATGAAATGCGCATAGAACAATGAGGCGGATTTATGGGTCACGGGTTGGGGGGGGGGGGGGGATGATGAATAAAGTATACAGCACAGTCAGTCAGACTGTAATGGAATTCGCAATGTGGCAATATTGGTCACGAGGACTATAAAATAAAAGGAATCCCTCACTGTGACAAGATACGCATGCACAAAATGCAAAATTGTTCGTCCAAAGACTTAAAATAATATGCACGGTAACAACCGTTTTCACCACGAATGGTGGGAAAATGCGCACACACTATGATGTGAATAAACTTAGGTATATGAAAATATTCCGTTACAAAGATGCAAAGATCATTAACTTCCGTGGTTCTTAATGGAACGCGTAGATTTGAATAGCTTGCGCACTTCTCTCCCTTTTTATTCTCATCCTGTTACCTAACCCCCTTTCGTGGGGAATAAGAGACCCATCACATGAGCAAACAAAGCTACCTCGTTGCTTTTAGCTGATCCCAACACATAGGGAAGTTGCTGACTAGCCAGTCTCTACTAGTCAGATGTGCACTTGCGAAACGGGCAGGGGGAGCGGGCGGCCGCGGGTCACAACAAGCGTCTATGAGTGGGTGTTTTTTTTTTTTTTTTTTATTTCCTCTTCCTCACTTGGTAATAATCCTATTGCTTATTTTAGTAATTTGTTCACGTCACCGTTAAAGTTTTCCTTTATTCACCGACTTACACAAAGGTTATTTCCTACGATGTTACCTAGTCGTGTTAGAGCAACGCTTCTTAAGAGAGAAAAAAAGAAAAAATATGAATGAATGAAAATTTAGAAGTAATGGGGTATTTCTGCCTAATGTGAGGCAGAAAATATGTGTGAAAGAGAGAGAGAAAGATTGACTCGCTCCGCTAACATTAAAATGCTGTAAAATCGTATTTGCACGCTAAAATAAAAACCCAACTCAGAACGGTCTGTGCCTAACTAATGAAATCTCTTTTGACGAGATTTCTTGCAATTTATTTCTTCTGCAAAGGAAGCCTGGTACTGCTTCCTATTTTCTTTCTATTTATTATAGCACTCCCTAGCTACCTTGTACCTTCATGCATAGCACTGAACCTAAGGTTAGTGATTGAAACTTCTCTCTCTCGTAGCTAAAATTTGGCATGCACGCAATTCTAAACTTTTCCTACTTCTAACTGAAAAAACGACAATCACAATTTGGTTTTACCCTTAAAAATAAATACCTAAACTTGAACAATGATACCTTGCCTTGTTGTGGGGTTTCTCTTCCTTTCCTTTTGTTCATATGGGCTTATGGCGCAGGTATTTCAGGTTCGTTTTTCTTGTGAAATCAACTCTACCATTGCTAATTGTTGACAGAATGCTGGAAATGGTCGCCACTTTTACAGATCTGAGACTCGAGGGGTGGGTACAACTGGTACAAAAATGCAAGTGACTACTCGCAAGACCCCTTTCGAGCTCGATTTATAAGTAGAAAATATATGGCTGAGGGCCAAGATGATAATTCGAGGGAAATGTGTAAGGAAAACTAAGGATCAAATTTGCAGGGTATATATTTACATTCAAGTTACTCTACGTATGCAGGGCGCCAGCAAGGGCACTAATGACCCTTAAGGTCCACCTTAGTACTGGAAACAGTAGCTTGTAACATTGGAACACGTGTTTGGAGGGGCTGACACGTGGGGATTACAGCATTAATATAAACCAGAGCGTCTTACAAGGAATGAGAGGTCCACCTCACACAGCAAGCACGGATATGGCAGGGTATCCATAACACAGAATGTCCTATAAGCACGTGTGTGACAAACAAAGGGTAGGACATGTGCAGTGATGCCTTCAGTGCTCAGACTTGCTTAATGTAAATCTTACTTCCTCAGAGTTTCATCAGTGGGCAAGGAATAAATTAATTATTTCACAGAGCGTTACTGTATGGAAGGGGAGGATGTGAACACTGAACAAACTTACGTTATCTCCCTCAGATCACACAAGCACAGACACAGGAAAATAGAAGAGGGAAATGCAGAAGATACAAGGACTACCACTAGACTTGCAATTTATCTTAAATGATTGTTGGATCTTGCTTCTGAGGGGCACCAAGGGACGGGGTCTCATCCAAATTTGGTCAGCGATGGTGCAGGGCAGCTCATGCGAGACTAAGGGCACGACGAAGAGCACATGTTGGGGCCGCCTGCTATGGACTAAATCAGTGAACAAGTGAGGAAAAGGGAGTAGATATCCCTCCCAAAGGACATACACTGTCCAGTTCTCGGCTCCATATCGCTGCCATGTTGCCCAATGGTTTGATAGGCACCCCCCACCAATGGGTGCAGCTGGAGAGGAATGCCGCTTCTAGTGTTTCCACTTCTTCTTTCCCTTGCCATCTTTTCTGGTTGGAAAGGAGGGTGAAAGGGGCACGATTTCTTAGGGACCAGAGAAGAGCTAGCTAGACTGGAAGGTCTAGCTGCAGTGGACCACAAAGACCCAGAGGCCTTTGCCGCTGCCTGGTGAACAAGGTGGTCATTTTCTGACTGACACTTGTCCTCTGCAGCATCTACCTGCTATCTTGGGAAGAGAGGGGTAGAACCCAGCAATGGTTCATTTCACAAAGTCAGTACTGATTCAAGAGCTACAGACCTAGTGATTCGAGAGAGGATGGCGTCACTTCTCTTCACAATCAGGTTCGCCCACAGGTTTGCCATCTGGTGGGCCAGGTAGGAGATAACCCTACCTCCAGACTGGCACAGTCTCCCGAAGGCTGAGTCCTTCCCTGGAATGATAGGTCCAGAGGAGGCAGCAACCTTAGATAGTACTGTGAATGACAACAGATCTAGCTAGCCAGGAGACTGCCTGGAGAGCTGCCATAGCAGTAGCATCCAGGTTCGCTGCTTCCCGCTGCAAGGGTTATACATTCTTTGCAGTGTTCTGTAGCGGAAGACCAGGACCTAGTCGAATTAAGTGTGGGTCAACTTTTTTTGTTGGAAGCAATCTCTCCAAGGGAGTGTAGTAAAGCCTTTGGTGGGGGAAAGGAGGAGAGAGCATCTTGGCTGAACGATTGGACTGGATTGAATTCTCTTGTCCTGAGACAAGATTATTCACCTGGTTCTAGATACCATCAGGAAGAGGAGAACATGGCAGTCCTGTCAAAACCTTGGGTTCCTTAGGACCCCAGAAGGATTCGAGACGGGAAGGGCGATCTACTGAAGAGGCCATGGTTACTTCCCCGAGATCGTTGTACTCATGAATCAGTGCCATGATCTCGCCAAAATTCCTCTGTATCTTGGGAGTGTCCGCATCTCTAGGCAAAGGACCCTCGAGTCCTTCAAGAGTGTGGTCCTCCCGATCAACTCTCCTTATAGGAGGGAGAACCTCACCACATCCTGAACAAGGAGGGCATATGTCTGGCGTGGCCCTAAAACTGCGCCAGGAACATATACCCTTGCTCCCGAACTTGGGAAGAACACTCCGCAGAGTTCCTCCTTGTAGTATTTTCATCAACTAGACTAACTACGAGGTAGTCTGACAGAAACATGAGGTGACATTCCAGTTTTATTAACTTCTGGGAATACATTTTGCAGTGCCTGACTCAATGAATAGAGGGAAGTCTCTCTCTCGACAATAACAACAGGCACAAAAGCATTCCAAATGAGGTTTCTCATTCGCTTGCAATACATGTCATTCCTCCCCCTATAGGTAAAATTAAATATTTTGTTCTATTAACATATCGTTTTTTTTTTTTTTTTTTATTCGAGTAGACCTCCTTAAAACAACATCTGGCCTACTCTGGGGTTTAGGAGTTTCCTTGACATCAGTTTGTACAGACTTTGGATTACACCTTTCCAGGAAACCATAATCATTAGGAATATTTATTACACTTGAGTCAATGACAACATTGGGAGGAGAATTTATTGGCATATGAGGTATCATTGGAACTGACATGGGGAGGTGAAGACTCATAGGTTTCAACAGGATTATGCGACTTCCTTTCAAACAACTGGGATAAATGACACTTCCAAATTAAATTGCCATTTACATTTACAGACACTAAATAATTTTTTCTACCAAGAACTTTTGTAGCTTTTGCCTCGACCCATTCTGGTCCTTTACCAAAGTTCCTGGCTTATACTGCATCACATACTTTAAATTTAGAATGAACACAATCTGGAACTTCCTTTTGTTTAGACATAATAATGTCTAATGGGCCTTTGAATTTCCTTCCAAACATTAATTCAGCAGGAGAGCAACCAGTAGAAGACTGCACTGACTTATAAGAATACATTTGTACTTGGATTATAAGGAACTCCAGAGCAATGTTTAATACCAGTTTTATTTGAAAAAATCTTGAGTCTCCTTAGACATAAAACAAGATGCAGTATCTGAAACAACTGAATCAGGTATTCCAAATTTAGCAAAACACTTTCTCAAACATTGTGCGGTACCTTCTGAATGAAGTCATACATGGAAATACATCAATAAGATTTAGAAAATGAATCAATGACAATAAAAAATTTATAATTTTCAACAGGTCCACAGTAGTCAACATGCAAGCGTGACCAAGATTGATCCACCGAAGGCCACACGACAAAGGAGATATGACCTTAGGTTTAAGGTTAGCTACACAGAGGGAGCAATTTGATGTTACTTGATTAATATTTTGGTCCATATTGGTGGCCAAGGTTACACCAAGTGCAATTGTACTATGAGTTAGAAACAATGTCAAACAAATTGTTGTAAATGTTATAAAGAAGGTCACATATGCAATAGCTGGTGTAACTCTAGTTGGACAATTAAAAAATACTGATTTAATGTCTTACCTTACTGTCACATTTTATTATTTTATTTGTCGCTTAAGAAAAAAATTGTTACCCAAGAATACTGTTTGTTTGTTCATGTCAGTAAATAACCTAAATTAGTCAGTATGCCAAGAAAATCTATTAGAATTTTAGTTACTTTGTAAATTGCCTGTAAACTTGAGCTGATTTCTAAATTGAATGGGTGAACTGGCAATTCACATATTCTCTGAAAAGTTCAGTCATTTAATAAATTGTCTGGATTTAGACAATGACTGCAAAATAGCAAAGGTCTTGTTATGAAGACTTGGAAAGTCTTTGTCAGACGGGAAAACTTTCAATTATAAGAGCGTAATAAGTTTTGATGCTCTAAAACATGTCGTTATTAGCACACAAGATATTTCTGTTGTGATTTTGTGTAGGGTTGGCGTGACAGACCTGTTTAATATGCCTTCAGTCGTCAATTGAGTATGACTAAGGAGCCTACTTGCATCATCAGCAATGCTTTTAATCCAGTTGAAGTAGATGCGCCTATTGAGCACCTCAGTGGCGTGATCGGTATGGTCTTGGCCTGCCACCTCGGTGGCCGCGAGTTTGATTTTCGGGCATTCCACTGAGGGGTTAACGATGTGTATTTCTGGTGATAGAAGTTCACTCTCGACGTGGTTCGGAAGTCACGTAAAGCTGTTGGTCCCGTTGCTGAATAAACACTGGTTCCATGCAACGTAAAAACACCATACAAACAAACAAACAAATATATGTCCCTGTCGTGGTTGAGGTTAGTGTCGTTTTGTAGCATAAGTTACTTAGACTTTTTTCGTTGTTGTTGTTACTTCAGCATTAAGTTCGGAAGTTTATGAAGCTGTCACCTTTATGGGGGAATAAGTATAAGCAACTTGTGAAAAAATTATATTGGAAGTGAGCATGTTTAGTTTGTGAGGTACATAAATGGTCACTGCGATGACTCATAGTAGCCCAATTTCAGTAAAAGATTAGATATCTGTTAGGGAAGATGTTGCTCCACAGAACATGAAGTAGGCAACCTTATTAGGTAGCTATGTAACCAATCTTTCAGTCATTGGAATTAATGCGTATGACAGGTTAGTATGCCCCCATCCTACAGGAATTTTTCCACTTGCAAGGATGCATCGTTTCAGACTAGCCTATTCTTAAGATTTTTTGCCAAGGCTAGGTTTTTTTATATAGTTACAAATTGTTCCAAATGGAAATTAGGACGTGCAGGTGTTGAAGAGAAACAAATGTACTAGTTGGGCGACGAAGAGGACGTTTAAAATATGTAGACTAAGAATGACATATTTAATGTACTCGAATAAAAAGAAATCCATATAGTACCAGGTTGAGAAAGCACAATTTTTTTTTTATATAGTTTCTTCCTGTTTGTGCGGTTGTATGTTGACGATATACCCACTGTTATAAGTATCAATCATGATTTTTTTCTTTGGGATCGACCCATGGCATTCAAAGAATAAGAATCTTAGAATTGTAACTTCCCCATGGGGCCTTTCACACTATGCGTTTTGTTGCTGCAGATAAATGCGTTCGCCGCACCGCAGAAACTGCGATGGATTTTTAAATGTTGTCGCACACATGTTCGTTACGCAGAATCCTATGGCGGGAGATTTGTTTAGGCTCAGTCTATGGTGGGGTGTAGTGTCAACCACAATGGATAAGAGAGAGGGAACATTATACTTTTATCGAGCGCATTTAAGGAAGAAGAGAGACAATGCCCAATCCATTGGGTGGACTTTGAATGCACAGTGAGAGACATTATGCGCATTTGCCGCGTTATTTGAGGATCTAAAATGGGATGGCAACAACCTTTTCATTTACTTTCGTCTGTCTCAAGATCATTCGATGAACTACTGTGGCTGATATTATATGCAATAAGCTTCATAGGCAAAATATGACATGCAGATATAGTAGTCAAATTCCGACTTTTGTCATCTTCGAGTCTATTATCCCATAACACTGGCTTCGTCTCCACTATATATATATATATATATATATATATATATATATATATATATATATATATATATATATATATATATTATATATATATATATATGTAAGGCCTAGGGATTTTGATTGAGAATATATTGTTCGTGCGTTCTCTGTGACCTATGGAATGTGGAGAACAGTGCAGAGGTGACGACCTGAGAGTAGCTGATCAATGAGTTTCTAGGGGGTGGCGTGAGATAAAAGTGCTTAATTCAGGAAGTCAATGTACGACAGTTTATGAACTCTTCTCAAAGTGCCTTTGGGAAACTGGTTGTAGCCAGTAATATGAGGCGTTGTAGAAGTGTGCATTCGTATGTGCGTGTGCGCCTCTTCTATTCATAATGTATCACTAGCCAAGTCTATGGGAAGACTTGCACAGAGATTCGGGGGAGGAAGGCGAAGCCATGATGGCAGATGCCAAAGTGTTTTTATTTATCAGTGAGTGATATTCCGGTTGGGAATGGGTAAGTGTTACCTTTACTTTAGCCAAAGGGATGGCTTGTTTGATATCTTGTAAGATGTTCCATTTTATTAACTTTGTCTTTAAACTTGTGTGTGTACTTACCGGGATGTGTTCTGTATCTTTGGAACAGACGGATCTGGATTTCGGGGGGATAAAGAAGTTCCCGGAGGGGTGTGGACTTTTGGGTGACTTGACAATGTTAGTCTGTAAGACTGGATTACTTAGTTAATTGATTTAGTTATTCTTGTAAATAAACGTTATGTTATGATGCAACTCTCTCATTTTCATTACCTGTTAGAATGGAGAGAAAGAGGTGGAGAGAGAGAGAGAGAGAGAGGGTGATTCCTTGGAGAGAGAGAGAGAGAGAGAGGCTGTGTGTGTAATAGGGTGTGGGGGTCTGCCTTCCGTTTCGTGTCCACGCTTACCTTATGAATACTGGGGGTTCTTCCCCTATGTTATATATATATATATATATATATATATATATATATATATATATATATATATATATATATATATATATACACACACACACACACACACACAATTATGTGTGAGTATATTATGTATTTACGTATTGTGTTTGTATGCTATATCTGTATGTATTAGTAGTACTGTTGTTTAAATTAAATTGTTATTTGTCGCACAATAAGTAAGTTTATGACAATACTTTCAATAATATTTAAAGTTTTCTTGTTTAAATGAAGAATTTTGTGTAGAAAAAAATATGAAATTTGTATTCGTACTTTGGTACAGAACCGTAAGTTTAAGAGCCTATTCTGCTTTAACGGAACTGTAGACCTTCTGTACCTATACCAGGCTGTATACCACTTGAATATGAAAGATGCTGTGTATGCAACATAGTTGCATATATATATATATATATATATATATATATATATATATATATATATATATATATATGTGTGTGTGTGTGTGTACTTGGCGTGTGTGCGTATAGTACTATTGTTTAAATTACATTGTTATTTTTCATACATAAAATAAAATAAAAGTCTATGACAATATATTCAATGATATTTCAGTGTTCCATGTTTAAACTAAAAAATTTGTGTACAAGAGTTGAAAATTGTACACTTCACTTACTTGGCTGCAGAACCGTCATTCATTTTGGATCTGTTTTCTTCTTTATTGTCAAAACGCCAAGTGACCCATAACTGCAACAATTAGATCTGCAGGTCTGAACTCTTCCATGGAGCTTGTTCGTTACCGAACCCATCACTTTGGTTTACCCCTCCCCTGCAGCCCCCGCTCCCCACACCTCTTATTATTAACGTTGAACTGACCCAAAAATTTGTTCGCTAGCTGATAGAAGAAGTAAATCAGTAAGATGAATGTATTAGAGAACGCAGAAGAAAAGATAGATCGAAAGTCACCAAGCTTTTGAGAAATTTCAAGTGATCCTTAAACGCTCGGCAGGTCGCGTCGATTGAATGGGAAATGGAGAGGCCTTCGCAACGAGATTTTCCCTTAGGAACGACTTTCTCTTAGACCATGGGAACGACCATGGCTGCATTCCTACCTGCCACTAAAGTTTGAGCCAATTTCGAAGGTCTATAAAACAGTCGTTCAAAGGGAAAGAGCTATTGGTTACTAGGAATGCAAACTGGGAAAGGGGCTACTTAAATATTTTCGTTCTTATTTATGTATCGTAAAATGACAGATTGAAAGGAAGTGTCTATGAATATATGGGCGTGCGAATACTTGCCATGAGAAGTAAGCAGGAATATTTCGGGTGTGTGATTCTTGGCTGTCATGCACTGAACGCCTGACTCCGCTAGAGCGCGCTCCTTTCACCAACTCCTCCCTACTCCCGCCCGCTCACCCAACATCTAAGTTACGTGAGTCAGGTATAACGCAGTAGGTTCGCTTCCGAACGGCGACGTGAAACTGATTGCACAGTGACATTGCAGGAATGCTTCTATCAGGGTTCCCACTTTTCTTCACCAGTATTTTTCTAGACAGCTGCTCAAAATTCCCTATAATTTCTCAAAATTCCCCAAATAACTTGCAACGTAGTGTATATCCGTTGTTTAATAACGTTATTAAAAATCAACAAATATACACATTTCTAATCTATATATATTTACTCCTAAATTTTAACAGTAAAACGCAAGTCTAAAAAAATGATTTTACCAAATACAGATTTGTTTTTAATATACTTACACAGGGCTGGAGTAATTGCATACTTGAAAACGAAATGAATCTTGTATCTTGACAGTTGCCAATTAAATGAAAGCTATGCTGGTTGAACATAAAAAGACATACACATAAAATAACCACTTCGGAATAAATAACGCAGATTTAAACTACTTATAAAATGAGAGAGAGAAAAAAAAGAATAATCACGAGTTTTTATTAGTGATTTTCAACATTCCCCAATTATTCCCCATCTCCTTAAAAAAGTATTTAGGGAAAATTCCCTAAAAGTGGGAGCCCTGGTTTCCATGCTTCTCTGTGCCGAACATCGCCGCTTATGACTTGACGTTTACGAATATTCGGGGATTTTGTGGGGGGGAAATCGTCAGAATGACAATCAATGTTGGAGATGTTGAATTGTTTTGAGAACTGATGCGGATATCGTCATGAATCATGATGATATTGTTACGTATCTTATACTTCTCTTAGTTGTCTTTAATATTTCATATTAAATACTGGCGTGGATATTGTAATAATCAGAGTTAACATATCGTGTTGGCATTTGTTTTGATATCAATAAGACGTAATCAGGGCATCATCCGCATTGAGACCATGATGGGGCTATGCCTTCCGAGAATTAAAGAAAGGTTTGCACTACACCTGAGGGTGCTGGTGCGAGGAAAAGAAGTAATCTTGGTTTAAGTATAAATAAGCTTAGCGTTCCCTGTAAAAGACAACATGCTCAGCTTCCTTTAGTGAAAGATTTCCATCTTGCTTCTTGAAGCTTTTCTTTGACGGTATTGTAAGCAATTTATACCTTCGTCGCATGATTGTTTGTTTTCTTTAGCTATCATATTGCTAGTATTCATTCTCGCATGTCATTTCTATACGAGTAACTACTATAATTTTATAACCTAGTCTTATTTTATGTTAATTTGGCTGAATATTTTATGTCTAACCTATATATATATATATATATATATATATATATATATATATATATATATATATATATGTGTGTGTGTGTGTGTGTATATATATACTTATATATATATATATATATATATATATATATATATATATATATATATATGTATGTATATACATATAATATACATACATACATACATACATACATACATACATACATACATACATACATACATACATAAATAATTTCGGTGTGTTGTATACATTAACTCTGGAGATTCATATTCCTGTAAAAAGTTATTTTTTGTTACCTAAATGTATAAGCCATTTATTTGTTCTTGGATTTTTTCCCTTCCAGAATTGATATTTCTCAATTATGAATATTGACAACCATCTCCTATTGATGTTTTCATTTTGTTATTTTATGTATTTAGATGGTATATATTCAGTTTAATATTTTTCAGAGACGTATGAGTTCCCCTTATTTTTTATCCTATTTTTATGATCCCAGCACGTAAGTCAAATTTAGAGGACTTTGTGTTATCACCACCCGAGACCTTATGTGTTGTTCTGCTTTGATGTGTTAGTTTCCAAAGGTTGGTCGTTAGTCTGTCATGTCCTTCCATAGCGTAACCAGGATCCAGAGAAAAAGCTCTCTGAGTCCTGCACATCTCGACCGAACGTACTGGTTGCCGCTAGCGTTGAGCTTCTGGCTTAGTTCACTCATTCTGTTATTATTTTCACTGTTAACATATTAGTTACATCTGAAAATAGTGCATCGCGAATATCCAGAACTCAAAGATTGTGATGACGTTCAGGTAAACGTATAGTTTCGTCATTTTGTATCTGGGAATCGTTATTGGAAATTCTTTTCATTCCCGTACAGAAAATACTAATTCAGTATTGTAGCTACAAGGCATTGCCAGTGAAGCGCATTAGATCTTATGTTCTAAAGTTCCCACTTTTTCCACAAACCTCTTGAAACGAATTACTCGGTAATGCTAAGGACTTTCAACAGAATAATTAGTTTCCATGCGGTGAATTTCCTTAAGAACGACATGGGCCTCCATTCTCACGAAGGGATTTCAGAAAAAAAATATTCGCTGCTCACTATATTGAAGAGTCGACCGAGAGACGAGAGATTTTTTCTCGTTTTCATATATACCTTTCTCGTTACAGTTTATTAGAAAGGTGGCTTTGTGACGTCACTGCTACTTCTTCAGTTGTATACTTTTTCATGCAGGAGGAGTGCTTGAAATAATAAACGTATGCTTCTATACCGGCGTTGTTGTCAACATTATCGGTATTGCCTCTTTCTAATACCTGTTTCTAATAAGCGGTAAAATGCCAACTTTTCAGTATCGAAATAAGGCCCTAATTAACAATGCCATCTTATGAGCAGAACTTTTCTTTTATTGCTATAAAGACATTTAAATCTTGACAGCGTAGTATGTTTCCTTCCTTGAGAACTGATGGGAAGTTAGGAACTGGGTCCTTCCTAGGTATTTTGGATATGAGACGGCATCGCATATAAACGGACGACTGAATCTCTTCTTGAAAAGAAATTGCAAGTGCCAGGTAACAATTCCTAGTTCCTTTTACGTCCGCAATTTGAGAATTCAGATGTGGGCTGACGACAGAAATTACTCTTTCAGATATGTGGCTTACCAAACATTATTGATTTAGGATAATGTCTCAATTACTTATACAGTTTGACTTGTCAGTATAGGTAGTAGCTTGTTTCTGTTGGTTGGCAGGATCCAAAGCTCCACATTAGGCCTATTATCCTCTTAAACACCTTGCCACATTTAGGGTAAGGGTCCTGAAGCAAGTCATATTTATATTCCTTAATGTTTTTATGTCTTGTATATAATGATGGCTACGGTTTCATGTTGCCTTCCTTTATTGAAAAATGTCATGAAAGCTATCATGGATCTACATCTACCGTTTAAGTGCTCATTCTGTTCATTCGTTGCCCGCCATCTTTTCTGTCAGCCATTGCTATTACATAGTCAGTCAGTATTAGATATTCCGTTTCCTGTCTGTCAAGTATAGTCATTTAAGGTTCTGAAGGTGGATAATGCATATTATAAGCATGCATTATCCACCTTACACTTCATATGTTTTCCTACCACATTATTTGTCACTTGTTTATTCATTATTGATGCTTCTGTTTAATTGTTCTATATTATTTTGACCTTAGAATACATGGTACTTCTTATCAGAAATCTACTTTACATCTCATTCTCATCAGCATCATTGACCTTGGATAAACTGGTTATCAAGTGATATTCCTTTGATTTTACTTGGGATAGAGTAAATTTGATAAGTGTTAACTGGAGTAGTCAAATGTTGGCCTAAAAGCAGACTAAGCGACACTTAAGTAAATTGACAAGGTTACTATTTATAATCGCAGTCGCTGCTTACTCACTGAAGATTCCTGGAAATATACGTGCAGCGTGGCCTAGTAGATATTAAATAAGAACTTTTTAAGACCTAGATGATATTTTTAGTACCATGTTATGGCATGTTATGGGCATGCCATAACATAGTGTAGATCCAAAAAAAGAAGGAAACTACCCATATGTATAGATTGAGGCAGAGAAAATCATAAAACGCAGTTGGGAACCATGCAAAGTGTGCACATTGTGGTGAAAGTTACCCTTTTCATCAAACCATTGAACGATCCACCTTTATGAAGGAATTTCAGGAAATGAGGATTAAACAAAGCTCATTTAGGGAAGCAAATCAGATTCCTGTCTTACACTTTTCTAGAATAATTGTCAAATATAATCTTAGCATAAGAAAGAGAATCATAGAGGTGATAAAATACCACAAATAAAATTGTCATACTATGAGAACCTAATAAACAAACTGCTTTCTGATGGTAACCAAGCTTCATAGACCAAGGAAATGTTGTAACATGGTGATGATTGAAGGTGCTTATAGATGTTCTTATTTCTTTGTTGGACAGTTATCCTGCTTTGTTAGACAACCTTCTTCTTTGTGCCTAAGGCTTCCTCTTTTATCAATGCATCAATCAATTTCCAGATGGGGATGTTGGCAAGTAATTGAATTTTGGAAAGTCTTTCTTCTTTGCGGCTAAAGCTTCATCTTTTTATCAGTGCCTCAATCAATTTCCGGATGGGGATGTTGGCAAGTAATTGAATTTTATAGTCTCATGCTATCCACATAAACTATTGATCACTTCTAGACATATCGTTCATTGTTTTATCATTGTCTCCAGATGCTGTGAAAAAGATTGCTGCAATCATGTGCCACTTCTGCATTTAGCTTGGCCAGTGAATTTAAGGTCAAAGTATGCAATGAATTCATGAGGTAAGTTGTGACCTCCATTCAGATCCAAAAAGCCTGATATCACATCATTTACCGGAAGGAAAGCTAACACAGAGAAACATCTATTAAAAAATGAATTCATGATCTGCGAGATTCTGTCATCTTAAACCGAGTTCACAATTTTTTTTCTAAAGATGGATTTTGACCAATGGAAAACCTATGAGCATCCCTAGAGTATACCTCTGCAATACTCTTTCTTGCTCTTAGTTCAAAATTAGTCAACACTGGTTGGGGATTAAGATGAGGTGAGTCTACAATAAAAGAGTAGGAAAGCATTATCACGTGGAATAAGGAATACACCATCTAGAACATGGATGCAGTACATTCAAAGTAGATTTATTGGAAAATTTCAGTGTCATTCGCTACCCAATTCTGAAATTGTGTCAAACCATCCCAACCCTCCTCCAAAGCATAAATGAGCGTTCTGTTTTCATTTATGCCAGTATCAATTTCAAGACACCTTTGTCTAGGAGAGAGAATACAGCAATCCTTTGGTATTTCATAATTACATTTTGGTCTAGAGCATTTTGTACCGTATGTCTCCAATGAAGAATATTTCTCCCCATTGCTGAGTCAGAAGGCATTTCTGCAAATGAAAATTCATCGTGGTTTGACAAGTTGTTCTGATGAGATGAAAATGTTCAGGACACAGATATGAAACAAAAAATGTACATATCCTAGAATACACATGACTGAGACAAAAATACCGTATGCAAATGCCCAACGAAGCCAATAATCAGGATGATTTCACAGGAATAGTTGTCCAGGGCACAGCTGACCTGTCACCGTCATTAACTGTGGCAGACGATATGTAAAGGGTTAGTGTTGTTACCCATTTTGGATAAAAACCATTGTTGCAGATGTTTTTAATTTTTCCTACACATGAATAGGTTATTCTAAACATTACTTTGGATTAAGAATTTCAACGCTGTAAAGCTCTGAATTGTGTGTGACACACAAAGTCAGAAGTGGTGTAAATCTAGACTACCATTAAAAGGACCTTCAAAGTTAGGGCTTAAGTTATAGTTTAGATCTCTCCTTATAATTCTTTTAACAGAATTTTAGAAATTATATTTGTTATTCAATTTTCTACATATTTTGAGGCACTTGTAATTTGGAAATCTTGTACTCTGGGATGACCAGTGATTGGCCAGATATCTTTGCTGTTTTTATGTATATGTTGCGCATTTATTATAGATGCTGCTTTCAGGAAAGCACAAGACCTTTAGTCACATAATGAGTTGTTAGTAAGGTTTAACTCATTACGAGTTATCTATTTTTAAATACTGATATCAGTGATTTGTTGGCGGGATTACTGAGTAGTGGTTCTCTGAAGGTGAGAGATGATCATTCTGCTAATTTTCATATAATAATGATCAATCCATGATGAATTCATGTATCACACATTCTGTCACATGCTTGAAAACATGTGACATTGAACCTCAAAGTCCAGTCCCATATGATTTTCTCTTTTGGGGTCCATTAAATGAATCCTAGGATAACAGCTAATCTTAGCTAGTGCATCTCTTCTTTCTGTGACTTAAGGTCGAGTTACTCATTGGTTGAACTTCATAACATATCCCCCTCTCGATTAGAGACTATCTTAAAGAAGTTACAGAAATTTACAATGAAACATTGTCTTGGGGTAAAGCCTTGTGGCATGCAAGAGGGCACTCAACAGTGGGTTTTATTCTTCGTCCTGTTTGACCCTAGAACTCTCTCTCTCTCTCTCTCTCTCATCTCTCTTCTCTCTTCTCTCTCCTCTCTCTCTCTCTCTCTCTCTCTCTCTCATATCTAATTCAAATTCTCTTTGCTTTCTGTCATCTTGCTGTCAAATCTCTGTATCTGTGGTTTCCATATGCAACTCTTGTGCACTATTCTCACCTCTTTATATCTTAGAAGACTTTTACTACATTGTGTTTACTTGCATTATCTTTATCTCTGTTCAATATCTTCCTCATATAGCTGTCCTAATTTATGAGATAGTTGCTGGGGCTGGAGTTCTATCGGGAGGTAGTAGCGGGATATTGTGGTGGGATTGTCTACCACCCGATAATGTTTGGACCTGAGAGATATAAACATTGATTACTATGTTTATATCTGAAGGGCACAAATATCTTTTAGAATTGGCCCTTGGATTCCTTGGGTGGCTGATTTTGGAGATAGGACTCTTGGCATTCTGTCCAGCTTGCCCATCCTTATTGATTGTGGATGTTGTATTGATGTAATGCTCTCAGTCCTATCAAGCAGTTTTGCTTATAGTTGAGCCTTTTAGTTACATGTGATGCCATCTCTTTGGTGTATAGTAAGGAGTTGACATCTGAGAGTCAACTCTTGCTGGTGCCATTAGTGGAGGATTGAACTCCATGAGAGGCTAATAGCGTCCTTTCAAAATTTTCAAGTAGAATCTCTCTCTCTCTCTCTCTCTCTCTCTCTCTCTCTCTCTCTCTCTCTCTCTCTCTCTCTCTCTCCAGAAATACCATTGCTTTCCTTATATAATAAAAGGTAACATCCCAGGGTCCCTTGACGATGATATATCAAAGATGACGACCCTTAGATCTAACTTACAATGAACCTCACTGAAGTCAAAATGATGAAGATGGTTTGGGCTTCAGTGTAGACACATGATAATAAGTTGAATGAAGTAACAACGGGTGACAGAACCAGCAGCAAGAGAGTAGGTGACATGAAAGTTATAGAAAAACTGAGGTCCCCCCTAGTTACAAACTTGCCATTAATAACTATATACGAGATATTATACAATTCTTTTGAAACCTTTGGAATAGTTTTGAAATTAGATCAAAACTAGATCAAATTAATAAGTGGAAGGTCTGGGTTCCATTCAAAATGAAATGAGGACGCTTTTAAGGCAAGCTGTAGTATCTAAAACATAAAAGTCTCAACTGCTGGCATGATTGGTGCTCTTTGTGGAAAAGAACCAAGTTTCAAATAATTTTGTTATCTTCCTGCCTGCAGACTGAGTTAGGAAAAATAACTTGCCTAATACTCTTTCCAAGGGAAAGCCCAAACCACCAAAGTGTCTACTCACGCAACTAAGGATGATTTGGAAATAATTTTAGTTTCCTGATTTTGCAAAAAAGAATCTGACCATAAATCAATCAGCCAATCAATCAGGAGAGACATTTCTTGGTTTGGAAGGATTGAATCACTCACTCATGCAAAATGTATTAACCACACATGCTCTTCAGTGTAAAGTGTAGTGACAATGGATTGGAATTATACCCCAGGTAGGGATATGATATTTAGTAGAAACCTTTATAACTTCACTGAAGAGGGGATACTAGATGTGAACCCAGTAACAATATAGAAAGTACACAGAAAATGAAAGAACACAACCGTCAACAAATGCAACTCTGAGCACATAAGTGTTGCGTATACTGAAATTATTTTTAATAAAGCAAAAACTACGAAATGGGACAACTCATAGCCGCCAACACATTGCCGCCCACTCCTTGTCGGCAAACTCATCGCCAAGGTATATAGAATATTTATTCTATATACCTAGCTCATCGCCGGCAAACTCATCGCCTCGACTAACTAAAGAACTTTATAAAAGCTAAAAAAAGGAAAGAGCACAAAAAGAAAGATTCAGTGTAGAAAAGAAAAAATCAGTGGAAAGCACCTTTTCTGTATAGTACAGGCTTGAATATTAGTAAATATAAAATATAAATAAAATGCCTTATAGCCAAAGATAAGAAACCATAAAAGTGAAGAAAAAAATTAAGACTTATTTTATGTTATGAGAAATATCGCGTAAATTCAATAGGAGTCCTTTGAGTAAAACTTTGGACTACGTATTCTACAAATGCACTTCCCCAGGGGTGTTCCTCCTGCACTGAGTTGTTGTATGATAAGTAGGGTCTAGATAATAAGAAAAATCTAAAAGATAATTGTTATCTCTTGAAACAAGGGACTTTTGTTTATTTCACCAGTGGTGCACTGCCAGCTATAAGCGATTCCAGATAACTGTCTGGACCTTTTTGATCTTTGTTGAATGCATTAAAGAATATCCAGATTGCTGGATGTTCCCTCCCTAATTCCATTTGGAGTCTTCTGTTTCCTGCTTCTGCGTTGTTGTTGGTTTTATCTTCCTGATTTAAAGTACGAAAATACAAATTCCACATTTCTATTGTGAAGAGTTGGGGTACATCTACTATTTCCTCGTCTATTTTACCGACCTATATAATTGCCCTCGTGCCAATTCAGAATTGGCGCATGCTCTGTAGTCCAGGGGCAGAATGGAATTTTTGGTGAAGCCTTCTTTCAAGAGATAGCAATTGTTTTTTAGGTTTTATTGTTATCTAGACCCTATTTATCATAAACCAACTCAGTGCAGGAGGAACACCCTTGGGGAAAGTTTTTTATTGCCAAAGTTGAAAATAGCTGCCATTGCAGATCGGGGAATATTAGTTTTCAGCTTATCTTAATTTCTATTTAACATAGAAGTTTGATTACAGTAACAAAATTCATGTTTTTGTTTAAAGATGTGTAAAAAGTGCACTATCATATGTTTTAATGTTCTATTTGATTATATTCTGTGCTGCTCTTGGGAAAAAATCATAAGCCCTTTGGTTGGTAGCGTCAAGATATCTTGACCCGCAATACCAGTATGTATCAAAGTTGCGAAGGTCGACATATGTCCATCATAGTAAAAAAAAATTTAAAAAATTGCCCTGCAAATTATGAATTAATTTTCTTTCCTTTACGTCCTTTGAAAATCACAAGGCAATAATCTCATACCATCTGGTGGTAGTACAACTAAACGTGAATGTTAACAAAAACATATGGTTTCTCTGCTGGTCTACCGCCTACACATGCATCATGCTACTGCAACATTTTCCATAAAATTTCGATTAAATCAGGTAATTTATGTATTCTCTAAATCAGTGTTTCTTAAACTTTCTTGTGCAGCGGACCCCTTTTATTAAAATTACTCATGTAGCGGACCCCTTATTATGATAATTTCCGTCTTTTGTTTAAAAGTGTTTTCAGTGTATAACATATAGTAAAGTTGGTACTGAATTATGGTACTGAATTATTTACTAATGGCTTATCTTCAATATAAATCAGTGTTTCCTAAACTTTCTTGTGCACTGGTTGCTTTGCCAGCTGGACCAAATTATTGTGCCACAATGTTAAAATTATGGAATTTGCCTATATATTATGGTAGTATTATGGAAATGTGCTAACTCAGTTTCTTTAAGCAAACTGTTTAAAATAATTCACTTTCTAGTACCATCACCTTCGGTGTCACGCAGACCTAAACTCTCTCTCTCTCTCTCTCTCTCTCTCTCTCTCTCTCTCTCTCTCTCTCATTATCAGTGCAGTTTTTGTTTCATTCATGTTGTTTAAATCGCTTTAGTACTTTAGGTGTTTGTTAGTTTTCCTGCGTTCTTCCTTTCGTTCCTTTCTTAATTCATAATGATCCCGCTTTTCTTCATTCCTTCTTCTTTCTTTGTCAGCTTCATTCCCTCATACTATTGAATTAACAGACAACACTCAAGGAAAAGTCGTGTCCTTTAATATAAGAATCAGTGTTAAAGATTAAGAGCTTTTAGAGGTATGTGGTTCCTTGAAGATTTTTCATGTGTAACAATATGGTTTGATAATTTTTGCCGGACTATATTTGCATATAATTTTTCATCTGTGATTTCAATAAGTAATGCCTGGTTCACACGTTTCTTTTAAATCTCCTGGGTACACGGTGGCTTTTCTGTCTTCTCTGCAGCATTGGTGTAATACTGACAGTTTCTTTATATGTTTCTAATTTTATCGTGTACTCACGTAGCTATGATTGTCGTTGACTCTGCCTGATAGAGATTATAAGGGCATATGAAAACAAAATGATAGTGCTGAAATAACTGCGGACAAAAATGGGATCTCTACTGGAAAAATTTCTATCATTGTTTTCAGACCCTTGTGTTAACTAAATTGCACTTTCTTGCCCTTAGACATCCTAGGTTGAAAGAAATAATTGCTTGAGTATTATGGGTCATTTAGTGTACGATAAATGATTTAGTTGTGTACTTCTAGGTATCTCTTTTTTTGGTGACTGATCAACAATATACTTTTTCCAGAAAGGCCGTTAAGTAGTAAAATGTGAGCATAAATTGAAACCCCGACTTGAAAGTGGTATACTTAGAAGTCTTGATACTACTATTCGAAGAGGCTCTTAGGCAGGAAGTCGAAGTGATGCTTGTAAATCATGTATAATGACTCTTAGTGTCTTTCAAATTTTGTAGATAACATAATTCTGTTATTCTGTTGAAGTATATGAAAGTTGCATTAAATAATGATGTTTCATAGGTTCTTATTGCCCATAACAGATGCAATTCAGATGATAACAGAAAATGATATATGGTCAGCTTGATTATCAACTACTGAAGATAATACAAAGAAAATAATGTAGTTTTAGAGGTAACATTTGCAGTAACATCGACTTTCGACTGTGCTGTGATGACGTTCATGGAAAATACTGTGTAAAAAGAAAATGTTACATTGGTGATGAAAAAAGAGTTATTAGTCTATGGAGTAGAAAGTGACCACAATATATATGCAGAAAATTGTATTTTTCTATGGAGTAAAAAGTGATCAGTTCTGATCTGAGTAAAATCATTTTTATTGAGAAAGATTAATTGCATATACAAATATGAGTAGCATGATTACATTCGAGTAACTTTGATCCCACTTACAGTTTAGTGACCACAAGAGGAACTGACACAAGAAGAAGAAGAACCATAAGGGGAAAATCTTACTGGTGGTGATGCACAAAGAAGGTAAAAGATAAAAATTATCACAAGTCACTCATTTTGTTAAGAGGAAACGGTAAGCAGAGAAGGAGGAGGAGGGGGAGGAGGAGGAGGGGAGAGAAGGAGAAGGAGGAGGGGAGGAGGAGAACGAGAAGGAGGAGGGGTGGAAACGGAGGGAAAATGAGAAGGAAAAGGAGTCAAAATTGAATGTAGAGATATCTGTATTGCCAGTAATTTAGACAACTATCCTCTGTCAGAGGGTCAAGTAGTTTTAGTCCTGTACACTACTGCATAGTCGAGGAGAAGGAGAACTTGATAGTACTGTCCTTTGTGATGGCCAATAGCGAGAGGTCTCCAGCTCCTCCGCCACCTCGCCTATTGAGGTCTCCGAGTCACGAGAGCGTGAGTACTGAGCTCTCTTTATTTTCCATCAGTAGTGCGGCATCTGAGATGTCCCGAGTTGGCCTAAAGGTGGTCCTGCCCGCCCACCTAGCTAGAGGTCCCTCTCCAACCCCCGAGGGAAGACACCGCCTTCAGGTAAGAGGAGAGGTCAGTTCCCAAAAGAAGAAAGTACCCAAGTTTTCTTGCCTGTCTTGTTTCTCATTTGCATTGCTTCTTGGTTTGCAAAATCTCATTTACCAATAGTTCAGAGAAAATTGTTTGTGCTGTCTATGATTCTCTCTCTCTTAAATTTTCATTTTTTCACATATTTTTTGTAGCATAAGTATTAATATATTTACTTACATAAAAATTAAGGTTAATGTAAGGCAGTCTGGTTACTGGCTGACTTAGTTATCAGGGATCTGGTTTTATGGCACTTGTCCATCGCTGAAAATCGCCGATATTCGGCGCCATAGTGCCGATTTCCGGTTGTGAGCGCTGATAATAGAGATATGGCGCCGAGGCATACCTAATAGAGGCGCCATTAGCCGGTTATCGGCGCCATAATTGCCATAAATCGCCGATTTTCTGTTATCCACGATTTTTGCTTATCATCAAGCCGTCAGAACAGAATCCCCGCTGATAACTGGGGACTACCTAATATAAATATGCTGAATACAGTGTGGTACACGTGTGTTCAAGAAATTCCCTTTATTTAGTATACTACATAGAGGTCTTAATAATGACAATGCAGGTGTGTGTGAATAATGAATTAATCAGCTTGTGTAATCATAGTGGTGTGGGACTGATGACTCCAAATAATAATCATTAATTGATTTTGTAACTCCAAGGAACTAAATTCGAAACTTTTATTGTCAGTTATAAACGAAATTGCTTTGGTTCTGTACTTTATTTCATGAAAGTTTGCCAAATTAATAAAGTGATGCCTCAATTGCTGTTGAAACTTGGATTGCAGATTTTCCAGAAATCAGAGATGGGGTCAAACACTTGCTATCATTTCTTATAACCCAAGAAAAGTTCTTATGAACTGAGAGTAACAGAGTAGCAGCCATTCTTTATTTATATACATTGCTTTATTGACTAATCCGTTAAATGAATCATTCTAAACTACCCTTCTCCCAATAACTATTTTTTGTGTATGATTAATATAATGGAAATGAGAATGTTATCAAAAAGGTATCGTACACACAAAAACTGCGCTGACGACGTCGTGTCTTAGTGCTAAGAGAAACAATTATTGGGTAATATAAAAAGTTATGTTACCTCTTTTTCGTAACTAAAAATGTGAATGGAATGGAAATGTTTCTCTAGTTCGTATATTGTTGAAGCTCTAAGAGATTATATTTCTATATGTCTCCGATTGTTAATTGCCAGAGGCATTGGGTAAGTTACAAGTGGATTACAAATTATATGTGACTTCGTAGTTTTCTGTTCAAATGGTTTGTTGGCTTGACCGCAGATTGGTTATTTTATAAGTTTTATTTCATCAATAAAACAATTTCTGTACTAAAGTGTCATTTGAGAAGGGTGTCGGCATCCCTTAAATTCATAGTTTGACTTGTATTACTTTAAGGATCATTTGTCTTTTTGATCTTGTTCAAGACTAAGTCATCGAAATGACCGAACTTTGCTTCGATATTGAACGAGCTCGTGAAATGTATAGCAAACCCATCAGGTCCAAAAAAGAAATAGTAATGATGAATATATCACGTCGTATGCATGATCATTGTGTCAGCCTCTACGATGTTACCTGTTGTGTGATGTCTTTAGTGACATTACAACTTTAGTGAGACCCAAGGCAATTAAAAAAAGTAGAGAAGCTTCCTGCTAAAGAACTGCAAGGTCTTGCCCTGCAAGAATATATGTTGGTCTGTGAGTTTTCTTCTCTTATTTCCAAGAGGACTTTGATGAGTCCTTTTCCTCTTTCATTTCCACGAAAATACCTAGGTTTGTATTTTTCATCTCATTTCCAGAAAATACAAAGGTCTGTCCTTTTCCTCTCTCATTTCCAGAAAATATCAATGGTCTGTCTTTTATCTCTTTCATTTCCAAGAAAAAAAAACAAAGGTCTGTTCTTTATCTCTCTTTTCCAAAAAAAAAATACAAAGATCTGTTCAATTTTCCTTTCATTTATAGAAAATACAAAGGATCCTTTCTCTTTTCTAAGAATATATGTAGGTTTGTCCTTCTCTTCTCTCATTTCATAGAAAATACCTAGGTCTGTCGTTTTAATCTCTTATAACCAAGAAAATACAAACGTCTGTCCTTTTCTTCTCTCATTTGCAAGGAAATGCAAAAGTCTGTCCTTTGCCTCTCGTATTTCCAAGAAAATATGCAGGCTACCCTTGTCATTTTCTCTTTCATTTCCAAGAAAATACTTAAGTCTGTATTTTGCTTTGCTCTCATTTCCAAGAAAATATGTAGGTTTGGCCAGTTCCTCTCTCAATTCCAAACGAATATGTAGGTCTGTCATATTCTTTACTCATTACCAGAGGTCCACCTTTTCCTTTTCGCATTTTCCGAGAAAATACGCATGTCTGTCCTTGTATTCATTTCCAGGAAAATAAGTAGGTCTATCTGTTTCCCCTCTCATTTCCAAGGAATGTACTTGTTTGTCTTATTCCTCTCATTTCCAAGAAAATATGTAGCTCTGTCCTTTTCCACTCTTATTTTAAAGAAATGCAAAGGTTTGTCTTGTTCCTCTATCATTTCCAAGAAAATAGGTAGGCCTGACCTTTTCCTCTCTCATTTCCAAGGAAATAGGTAGCTTAGCTTTATACATTTCCCCTCTCATAGCCAAGAGAATATGTAAGTCTTTCCTTTTGTTCTTTCATTTCCAAGAAAATAATACATAAGTATATCCTTTCCTCTCTCTCACTTTCAAGAACGATAGAAATGAATTTCATTCTTAGGTTCGTCAAATATAGGAAAGGTTTGGTAGTGTAAACATTTTGCATTCATCACATTGCAAAATAACGCTTAAGCTTGGCTTTGCATTAGACACAGAAGTTCCCTCCCACTTCTTTGAGCAGGTAATGTGACTGACTACAGTGTTCCCTTTTAACATGGGGTTGTTGATTTAGTGTATGCAGAAGGGCGTTGCTTAATTACGAAAATGTCTTTTATAACTTTTTTTAAGTGTTCAGATAATGTATAATTGTTGAGAATTTAAGAATGAATCAAGATATTTTTCTTGGTAAAATATCAATATGGACAGAATTTGCCTCTGTTGTAGAATAAAGATTGCGACTTATAATGGAAGTTTGGAAAAGATCGTTAGAATCATTATATGACTAGTGGATTTTGAAGACTGAAAAAGTTAAGTAGATTAGACATTCAGGCCCGAATTTATCATTGCTCATAGTAAAAGAATGGAGTCAGATTTACTCGAGGGCCAGCTTATTTTCCATTGCCAATAGGGGTTAAATGGTGACTGATTATTCTACCAATTATTCACACAATAGGATTCGAGAACCTAGATATAAATCAATTCATTATGTTAGGAAAGGTTGCATTGGAAGGGGAGTCGAATGAGTGCAAGGCAAGGAAGTTGTTGAACGTAGAGATATACGAGTGCGAGCGAAAAGTAAGTCTCTTTTGGAAATTGTTGTCAGAGGGATATCAATATGAAATGAGAGGAGCAGGCCTGACTTGTCTACTGTTTCTTGGACAGAAATTTATGCATAATTCCAGAAAAGATAACATGTATGGTAAGCATGCCAACCTTCCTTCCTGTCTCTTGAAGGGAACAGTTGTCTTTTTACTGTCAAGAATGAACATCAGGATTCACTGATTTGATAAGAAAAAAGTAAGGTAAGGGTCTTCATATTTATTAGTCATCATCGTAAGGTGAGTACTCATACTACTCAATGTCCTCGCTCTCTGGTTCTGTGGGCTGTTATTCATTTGCTTGACAGAGTTTGATGTTTTATCATAAAATTATGAATGCTTATTAAGCTCAATTTTAAAGCGATGAATTCAAGTAGCAAGCTTAAATCTGGATCTTCTTCTGTACTGCGTATAATGGAATGTGACTTTTGTAAATGACATGAGAGAAAGTCTCAGCATGCAAGATTTCATCCGCATATAGGTTTTACACGAGCAAAACAAGAAAATAACAATAAATGCATAACACAGAATTCCTAGATCTGTCAGTTCTGGAAAATCGGCATTGCAGCGGAAGATGAACGAAGAAGGAGGGCCTGCAACCGAATCTGTCAAGATGGATGAGGCTCCGATCGATCGTTTAACGGTTAGCAACACAAATTCACATAATTATAATCAAATTCTCTCTCTAATGTCAAGTTGATGTCGGAGTGTAAAAGTGAACATAGGCTAAGATATTTCATTCTGGTTTATGCACAGATTTTTGTTATAAAAGTGGGAAAAATAAACATCCACTCGGCTGCGACTCTACTCAGAATTATTCTAATGAAATAAGGAATAAATGCAAAAAACATGGAAGAACGAACATTAAAAGGCGAGTGATTACTCTGACCCCATGGTGAATTTAAACAACGTTGACTTGCTCGTCACGTCACAACTTCATTGATAATAATGTGCGGCCCTTAGCCCCGATTAGGGGAGGGATAGTTGTAATATTAATAAGGAATATGAGTTGATAGACGTGAAAAGACAACGCTGATGCTATTTCCAAGATTCATCCTTGCCGAAACATTTTAAAAGAAAAGCCATTTTTAAGAAGCACCAGACATTTCACAGTTGCACCGTAGATCAAACACACACTGCCTCTATTACGTGCCTATTAGGTAGTAAATGTTATATCAACGATATAACACACAAGAGGAAAATCAGTTTTTCATAAACAATCATGTCCGGAGGCAATTATCCCCTTCATCGATATTCCTGGTGCTTTATAAGAAGTTGTATTAAGACTTACCAATTAAATTCGGGTTGTGGAGCACAGAGACCCTTCCATTAGATAAAGGTTAGCCTTCCTACAACTTACTAGAAAATTAAATGTCATTATTAGGACAGAACCAAATTTCAAGGCTGGACGCTGAAAAGGTCCATCAAGTGTGGGTGGCGCTGGCAGACTGAGAGACACCACCACCACCACCACCACCATTTGAGGTCTTCAGAGAATCGTAGGCAAACCAAGAAACATTTAGGAGAAGTACCTTTTCCTTTTCATATAAAAATGTCAGTCAAATCGATAACAGCTGCTTTATGCCATAAGAACTGACTTCAGAAGATATGAAGAGAATGCTTGGAAGTTTGAAGTCCGGTTTCAAATGAATCAGGTGAACAGTCTTGCCTCTCAGCACAATGGCCCCATTCACTACATCACCTTGATTTAATTAAGCGTAAAAGGTGCTGAAAATCAACTCTTAATGTGTAAATTAAATTTTTTCCTTGAGGAAAATGAAATGACACAACAATCTGAATAAATGCTACGCAAAGATCTGGATGAATCGTCATAGAAATTTATATTTCCGGGAAAGTATTTATGAACTTTTTTTTTTTTTTACACATAACTTGTACTTTTCCTTGTGGCCCATTCCCCCAGAAACAATGATGAACTAAGGTCCCATAACGTTTAAATATCACTTTTCAGATATTTCTTTGGTAACCGATAAGAGATATTAAGAACGACAATCTTCCAAGTCTGAGAAGAAAAGGAGTTTGTTACATCGTGGAAATGTAATGTTAATTATTTATATAACAGTCATGCTATGTTACTAGGTTGAATTAGACTCGCATTGTTATGAGTTTCTGATGTCTGAAGGCTGCCCTTAGATAGAGTACTGCGAAAGAAAGCTTCATATTCACCCTGCATTTTACAACGTTGATCTGCGCTTTAAATTAATAAAGAAAATCCAATTAGGAATTTAATTCCGTTGACATTATGCTACGTTATTGATATTTTAATCTAGCAACGTAGTTATAAATTAATCGTGTTTTAATCTAAACTATACATTGGGAAAAGACAGCAAAATGGTGGCAATTGCCGAGAAAAGTATCTAAAATGTAAAATAAATACAACTGATGACTAGTTACAATAAATGAATGCCAAGAAAACTGTGTAACAATCAATGTGAGATGGTTGGAATATCCAGTTGGGAAGAGATGAAGCGGAGGAATCGTCCAAGAAATGAACTGTAGAGCAGCCTGCTTTATTAATGTTGCCGAACATATGGGTGAGCCTTGGACATAACATCTTTGAACTGCCATCCTTTCATGAATACGTCAGTGCTATGTGTATGTAATAGGTTGCATTCTTATTTCGTGCAACGGCTGCCACTGTGACATCACCGAAACTCATCGTCGCCCCATGTACCAAACTAAAGCAAACTTATCCACAATGATATTACCCTGCATCACCTTACGGGTAAAATTAGTCTGGGTGGCTGCCGCTCTCGTCTAGCTGGCAGCTACGCCGGGCCGCTGTTCCACCCTCTGCCCAATAGTAATTAAACGACAACATTGACAATACATTTGTGAATTGCGTCAGATGCAGTTCATAAATGCACAGCTGAGTGGATATCACGAGACCTAAGACACAATTGCACTATTTTCCAATGAAACCTGACTGGCAATGGGTATTTTTCAATAGTAACCTAAGATGCATCGGCAAACACTGCGTCTGTTAATAATAAAAATTATGATTATATGTTATAAAAAGCATCTGAAAACACTGAAGTTCCTAATAAAAAGTTCTTTACACGAGGCATTAAGAACAATGGAACTTCAGTTGAAAAGCACAAAGGTTTCAATGTAGTCATTACCAAACTGGCAAAATTGAGGACAAGTCAAGTAGATTCAGTGTCACGAGCGTACTTCCCTTGGTGAAAGCTCATTATATCTAAAAACTGCATTACGCCTCATGCAGGGTGATTTTATATTTATCGTAAGTAAACGTATTCATTACACGAGTCTAATGTCTGAGAATAACTGTAAGCATCCTTCAATAAGATACACAGCGTTTCAGTGATGAAAACCCAAATCAGAGCGTCATTTTGCTTCAGCAGTGCTGATTTAATTATTGTATATATAGGTTTAAAAAATATAAATGTAACTTGAGAAGCAGCAACATTAAGAAACCAACAAAGGAATAAGAATCAGTCATCTCTGGAGGCTGTTGAACAAATTTATTCTTCCAAGGTAAAGGACAGAGATGATACCTTTCATCACAACCTGACAAAAAAAAAAAAAAAAAAAAAAAAAAAATTGGCAGTCGGCAACCTCGGGCAAGAAAGGGAAATCAATAAGTTGTTAGTCTTTAGATCTAAGCTGTGAGTCATCTGCGGGCCCTCAATTGCAAGTGGTATGGGAAATGGCATATACACGCATGCAAGTTGATGAGCATTCATGACAAAGGACAACAACGATTCAAAAGTGACAGTACAGTTCACCCGTTGTGGAACCTATTTAATAGGTTTTACAATGTCAGTGCTGTTTAAAGCTTCCATTCTAAAGTTCTAGCGAAAGAAATGAATACTTTGCTGTTCCCTTAATTTAGCTTTACAAGCCATTAATCTCTCATGCTTCTCTCAAAAATTACCAAAGAGATTCTTTACTAAAATCCTCATTTCGTATCTTTTTTTTCCGAACTATTGCTAAATCTTATATTTGAAAACGACTATTCAGTCTTATTTTTTATCTTCAAATTCCTTATTTAGCAGTTAATGAAAAATATGAATATGCCTGCATCATTCATACAATACAAGATAGATACCAGATTTACTTGAGTGTTTCACTGACTCGTATTTTTAAATGAGGTTATTCTCTTAAATATATATATATATATATATATATATTATATTATATATATATATATATATATATATATATATATATATATATATTGTTATACTATGAAACAGTTATGAGAGGGGTGGAAAGTAAATGGAAAGAAAGAGTACTATGAAACGTTGTTAGGAGAGGGTGGAAAGTAAGATGGAAGAAAGAGACTATGAACGGAGATACAGCAAAAGAAGCTAAAGAATTTACAGCTAGAGGCAAAAAGGATGCTTATGTAATGCCTACAGTGCACCGCACGAGATGTACTTGACGTCACTACTACCCCACTACGAGGTTATTGCTGTAGTATGCAGCAGCTAATTGTGTGGAAGCTTTCTGCTTCACAGGCAAAATCTTTTATTCAGGATTGACAGCTGAATGTGGCTATAAATAGAACTTTGATTTCCTCTGGAGCTACACCATATTAGTGGAAATAGCTTGCTGTTTATAAATATATATATATATATATATATATATATATATATATATATATATATATATATATATATATATAGTATATAAATGTAATAGCCACATTTACATATGTATCTGGTAAAAATGTCCAGTAGATTCTTCATATATATTTCAGACTAAAAAGCAATAAAAACGATTGCCCACTTGACTACGATGGTGAGGATGGGTCTATTCCATCTTCAATAGATATATATCTGAAAATGACAGGTATATGTATGTACGAGAGGGGATTGCCTTTTATCATTGTCGTGGTCAGGTCGGCAAGGTGATCTCATCGTGGTCATGGTATCACAGGTCCGTTTCCTGCTACCAGACATCATGATTTCATTCATATTTCTTTAGAGTTGGACCTCGAGGCTTTGTAGTGACAGGCATATCCAAAAATGAGCAAAGAATTTGAGAAGGGAAGAGGGCATTGTGGCTAATAAATTTACCTATGCATCTGATAAAAATGAACATTAGATTCTACACACGCGCACACACACACTCTGGTTTAAAGCTAAGGACTATACATTCCGGTGGACTGACTCCCACCCTTATCAAATAGTGAATGACAAGAAGTTACATTGGCGAAATATATAGTGGGAGATATACCCTTAGGTGATGCCTGGGTCACTGCTAAGCCGACGTTGGTTCTGTTAATTGTCTTAATTTGCTTCATCGTTGCACTAAGGAAGATTTTGTCTATATGGTCAGAGTCCCAGGCTCCATTGGAAAGGTTATCTTATTGTATCGACACAGCTGCTTGCAATAGTGTTATTCATTACAATGGGCTTGTTCATAAACTTAACTCATTAATTGAATATAGTATTTGGAACCATTTAGGTCAACAAAAAGTTTTGAATGTATCGACGTGGCCCTTAACTAACAACCAGTCCATTGTCTTAATCTTAGGTTTGTCATTTGCCCTTAAACGTGGCAAAAAACATAATTACAAGAATGACGAATTATGTCTTAAGGGAATTCTTCTAAACACCCTAACTAGACACAACAACACACACCCCCTGCCGAAAAGATTTATGATAGCTATAAACTCACTTAGCAAACTAGACGTTATAATCACTAGATCAGATAAAGATGGTAAAATTGTTTTAATAGACAAGACTCTCTACCAAGAAAAGATCAGTGAACATTTAAATAAAAAAAAACTACCTATGAGAAATAAAAAAAAAAAAAAAAACAAGCCATAATGGCTCAATAGATTTCTTCAGAAAAATTAGGAACATTGGTAAAAGTAAGAAAAATATAGAAATTTTGGAAAAGTTTAAAGCAATGAATCCAAAGTTACCTTATTTTTAGGAACTTTTTCCCCCTAGTAATAAAAAAAACACAGAGGACTTTTGCAACAAATTTAGGTAGGCAAATATCCCTGTACATAATGTAAAACTTCTCAGCTTAGACTTTTCACAAAAGTACCTATAAAAGATGTATTAACATTCCTCAAAATTAAACTTGAGCCATTTGCTGACCACTTCCCCATAGATTTTAATAAGATAATGCAACTTGTAGAGTTCTGCGTTACACTTTTACTGTCAAAAATTCGGTTGCAGTATGGGGTGTCTGCTCAGTCCTGTTGTCGTGATTTTCACGTTTTTGCACTGTTCTAGGCCCTGATGTTATGGGCCGATAGCCAGATATACTAGACAATACTGCTATTACGCGGTGGAGGGGTTGGAAAGGCAAGGCGAGGTTTTGATATTATTACAAAAAATAGAATTTAAAGGCATAATAACATATCCCCAAACAAGATTAACACTTACTAAGGCTCAAAACACAATACTGAAATAAAAAATTCTTTATACAAAGACAATCAAGTGTCACATGCTCAACATGAAGATTACTATGTCCCTGAAGAGGCTAATTAACACAATGTGAGAAAAATCATCTCCAAAAAACCACACAGATGAGTTACCAACTAAATACGCAATGCATTTGGCTAAACATCAAGTAATTACATGCTGCCATTAAGTGGATGGACCACGATAAAGTTAAAATTTTACACACATCCTTGGAATATCACTCGGCTGAATCAGAGGGGAATAACTCTTGCCTACCTAAGAATATGATGCCCTGGGAAAGAATGCTGTCCTGCTCAAAGGTTGGCATACTCTACACTTCAGTGACGCCAACTCAAGAACTACTTTATTACACATTATTTTACACACGTTAGTTTAGGAACTAGGAATCAATGCAATTACTGAGGTTTGACTTTAGTTTTCATGAGATAGTACTCAAATTTGATTGTATCAGAGGGTTCTTGTAACTTTGGCGTTTTCGCCTTGAGCAATTCCTTTGTTTCCCAAATCGTATACATTGGCTATTTTATTAATTCTTCGTTACACAAAGGTAATATCTCAATAGCAAAATTCCTCTTTGTCTCCCCTGATCAGTTTACTTAATTACAACCACACATTTGCTTAAGCTATTTCACGAGGACGCGAAGCTGTTTCACCTGTCCATTTACTTTCTTCTTCTTGTTTTAACTTGACATTGCAGAAGGTTTGTCATTAAAAAGGGGATCCTACCTTTTTTGCGACACCTGTGTTAGCAAACTTATATATGGAGTATTTTGAAACAATAATCATAAACTCTATCAAACCTACAGATATGATTTAGCTTCATTATGTAGACAACATCTTATCATAATGGTCCCAAGCATAAAATTTAAAGTAGAATGGGAAAACAATAACCAAATTCCCTTTTTAGATGTCTTAATCATCAAAACTAATAACTACAAATTGACTGTCTTTAGGAAAGCGACATTCTCACTTTGATACATACATTTTTACAACTATCGTGAAATTTCAGTTAAACTTGACTTATCAAGTAACTTATTTCTTTTAGCCTTGAGAATTTGCTCCCCAGATTTTCTTAACAAAGAACTTGAAACAATCAGAAATCAACTTATCTTGCTAAAATACCCCCAAGCACATAATATAAAAAGCCATACATAAGGCAAAGAGCATTTTTTACAAACTTACAACACAAAGAAAAGGAAAAATCCACAGACAAAATCGTAATCCATCATGTGGATAATTTACGAGAGATCACACAAACCTGAGGCCACTCCACTTGTTTTGTCTTTACGTATTGGAATACATTGGGGAAATCCTTAATTACCAATCAGCAGAAACTAGTTTGTAAAGATTTCCCCTTAATTAATGTTCAGCAGAAACTAGTTTCTAAAGACGTAGGAGTCTATGAAATCCCCTCTAGGGACTGTGATAAGTCATACTATGAATTCAAAGGAAAATCTCTCTTGGAAAGATTAACTCAACATTAGCACTCGGTTAGATATTGACAACATAGTTCAACAATTTTCCATTATATAAATAACACAAACCATACCATGGATTGGAACTCATCCCGAAGTTTATACAAAAGCAGCTGTTGATACAAATGTCAGATGGTAGAATCTTCACTGATAAAACAGCATGATAATAGGATCAACCTTCCAATGGAGCCTGGGACTCTGATCATATAGACAATATCTTCCTTAAGGCAACGATGAAGCGGATTAAGACAATTTAACAGAACCAATGTCGGCTTATCTCCCACTACATATTTCACCCATGTAACTTCGTCTGTCATAAAGGTGGGAGTCAGTCCACTGAAATATAATCCTTAGCTTGAAACCAGAATGTTTTAATCGGCCTTTTATGCTTGAGCCGTATCCTCTTTTAACAGAAGAATCTATTTGCACACACACACATGCATATATATATATATATATTATATTATATATATATAATATTATATATATATATATATATATGATATATATATGTACTTATATATCATATATATATATATTATATATTATATATATATATATATATATATAGATATATATATATAATATATATATATATATATATACTATATATATTATATATATATATATGTATTTATCTATATATATATTAGTATATATATCGATATATAATGTTCTTATATATAATCTATATCTATATATATATATATATATATATATATATATATATATATGTCTATGTAATTATCTATATATCATATATATAAATATATATGGTATATATACATATATATATACTATATATATTATATATATATATATATATATATATATATATATATACATATATATATATATGTATTATATATATATATATATATATATATATATATATATATAATATATCTATATAGTATATATATCTATAATATATATATATAATGTATGTATGTATGTAGTATGTATGTATGTATGTATGTATATAAGTATATATACAGGGTGTCCATAAAGTCTTTCCTGGATTTCAGACCTTTATTACACACAAACAATGTTAGGTAGAGGTATAAGGTTTTCTTCAATTTCAACAACAATAACTAAAGTTTTTTTTACATTACTAATAAATTTCAACATGTGCCCCTTTTGTTGCCCGGCATATGTCTAAGCAAAATTCTATCTCATGCCAGGTATTCTCCAACATCTCCATAGCTACCGTTGCCAGAGCTGCTGTTATCCTTGCTTTTAAAGTCTCAACATTAGGTATTCATGTACTGTACACTTTATCCTTTATATAACCCCATAAGAAAAACATCAAGAGGGCTATTGTCTCGCGAACGTGGTGGCCATCTCTCCCAATCCAGCAGTTTGGGAAGGTTGAATCCAGAAAGTTACGAACAACCAAACCCAAGTGGGGAGGCGCCCCATCTTGGCTGAAACTCTTCTAATTGAAGTGCAGTATAATGCTCCAGTATATCCAGATAAACAATTGCTAATATGGTGGGTTCAGCAAAGAAAAAAGGTTCAATAACCCTTTTGTGCATTAGACCATACCAAACATTCACTTTGGGGCTGTTTCGTTCATGTTCAATCGCAACATGTGGGTGTTCTGATCCCCAAATGTGTACGTTATTTCTATTAACTTTTCCACATGTATGAAAGGTAGCTTCATCAGAAAAAACGACATGCTAAAGATAATCATTGTCTTTGTTAATGCGACTAAGAATCTCTGTAGCAAATACTTCACGTTGGGGTCTGTCATTTGGCTTTAATTCTTGAACAAGTTGAACCTTGTATGCGTGCAGGTGTAGGCGTTTGTACAACACTTTATGCACTGTGCTCTGAGGTTTCCATAGTTCGATCGAAGCACAACGAACTGATTTTCTAGGAAGGCATTGCACACAGCAATGACGAATCCATCACTCACACTGGGTCTACCGCTTCTCTTACGGTCTTCAACACTTCCAGTCTCTGTGAACTTTTTAAACCAGTCTTTAATGCTTTTAACATCTGGTGGATCTCATCGATGCTCATTTCTGAACTTGTGTTGAAATGCAACAGGGGATTTTGTTTCATTGTAACATAACACACACTGGGCTTTCTCCTGCAATGACATAATTTCTGCTATTCTTAACTCAGCTGGTGGATAGTGATCACTGTGGCATCTATAGGCAAACAAAAGAAACTTTAGTAATTACTCAACAGAATGTGGAAGTTGTATGGTCATATACACAAGAATTTTAAAGTTATTAGTTTTATTAATCAGGGAAATACTTTATGGACACCCTGTATATATATATATATATATATATATATATATATATATATATATATATATATATATATATATATATATATATATCCACTAATATGGTGTAGCTCCAGAGAAAACCAGGGTTCTATTTATAGCCACATTCAACTGTCATTCCTAAGTAAAAGATTTCGCCCTGTGCAACAGAAGGCTGCCACACAATTAGCTACTACATACTACATCAGTAACCTCGGAGTTGGGTTGGGTAGCGGCGTAAGTGCATCTCCTGCAGTGCACTGTAGGCGTTACTTGAGGTTCTTCACAGCGTCCTTTTTGACCTTAGCTGCAACTTCTTATGCTGTACCTCCGTTCATAATCTCTTTCTTCCATCTTACTTTCCACCCTCTTCTAACAGCTGTTTCGTAGTGCAACTGCGAGATTTTCCTCCTATTACTCGTATAAAACCTTTGTATTCTGAACTTTCCTTTCAACACTGAGTGACCTCATAGGTCCCAGCTCTTGGTCTTTGAGTTAGTTTTATATGTCAATCCATACAACTAGCAGCAAAGAGGGCTGATTAGCAGCTCACTGAATCCCGATGCACAATGTAATTAAACTGTATCTTGCGGACACTTTCTCTTTTTGGTCATATGGGTTTGTCATTCAATATCTCTTCCAATGGACCTGGCCAGGAATTTCCAAGTCTTTCTTCCTCCCCCAATGGAATGAACTTTCAGATCTCTGCACTTCACTTCAGTCTGTTTCCTCCTCTTGCCCAACCAACTCAGTCTGATGCTGTTATATATATATATATTTTTTTTCCTACATCTTCACATCAGTCTCCATTTCAGCTCCGTTTGTACCCAACATATATTATGCACGAATAATGAATCACAGCAACATTTTTGTATCATTTGAATTCATCATCCAAAATTGACTCCTCTAAGGGAAAGTTGGCTAACGAATCTCTTTTTGCGTTCATCTTTTGCCTTTGTAGACATTTCTTTCCTTTTCCAATGTTAGCATACTCCTTGTTGCCTTTCTTTCTTATAGTATTTTGGGATTATTTTCTTATTCTACCCGCACCCGTTATTCATAGTCCAAAATACTTGTAAAAATCCACTGACTGTGATCCAAACACACACACACACACACTCATATATATATATATATATATATATATATATTATATATATATATATATATTATATAGATATATATCTATCAATATCTAATATATATATATATTATATATATATGTATACTATATATCTATATAATATATATATACTATATATATATAATATATATGTATATCTATATATATATTAATATATATATATATATATATATAATGTATACAAATATACATATCTATATATATATATATATATATATATATATATATATGATATATATATATATATATATATATATCATATACATATATACATATATATAATATATAGCTATATATATAGATCATATATAGATATATATATATATAGTGATATATATATACATATATATGTGTGTGTGTGTGTGTGTGTGTGTGTGTGTGTGTGTGTATATATTAGAATCTACTGGTCACTTTTTTACCAGATATATATACAACTGTAATAGCCTCAATGCCCCTTAAACTTCTTGAATTCTTTGCTCTTTTTTGGATATGCTTGTCACTACAAAGCCTGAAGATTCAAGCTCAAAGGAATTTTTTAAAGCAATTGGGAAGTCCGGTACCGGGAAACGAACATCACAATTTTTTTTTAAATTCCTTTGATTTGAACTTGGATCTTCAGGCTTTGTAGTGACAAGCGTATCCAAAAAAGAGCAAAGAATTCAAGAGAAGAGGGAATAATGGCTATTACAGTTGCATATATGTATATATATATATATATATATATATATATATATATATATATATATATATATATATATATATATATATACAGTGGTCCCCCCGTATTCACGGGGGATGCGTACCAGACCCCCCCGTGAATAGTTAGAACCCGCGAATGTTTGAAACCCCTATGAAAATGCTAAAAACAGCCTATTTTGTTAGTTAAAACTCAAGAAAACCCACTAAAAATTTTCATACTTGGTTTTTTTAATAGTTTTATCACAAAAAGTGTATTTTATGATGAAATTCATCAAAAAAACCAGGAATTTGTGGATATTTATCATAGAAAAATACCGCGAATGCCCGAATTTTCCGCAAATAATGCGGGGAAACGTTCCCTAGAGAAATCCGTGAATGTGTGAGTCCGCGAATCTGGAGAACACGAATACGGGGGGTCTACTGTATATATATATAAGAATGTTTGTGTTACCCTCTTTTCTAGCTTAGCTCCTTCATTTTTTATGGCTGTCAAATTTCATGGTATGTTATGATGTGATACATGTTAAATGTTACTCTACAAGAAATGTCATCCATGTACTGTACTACGGCTAGCATAATTTTTATTGACATCGTCGGACGGGCCTCTTTCCGCAGGTTCCTTCGGGTAGTGGAGGGTGTGGAGGGAGTTCTGCAGGGGACGTGGGATCCAGCAACTTGTGGGGGGAAGAGGAGAGTGAGCTTATCAGGTCCTGTGCTGCCTTAAGTTCAGCTTTAGGAGTTCACAAAAGCTTCAGCACTTCCGATATTAATGGTGTTGGAGCGAGCAACAACGACGGGGAACTTTCAAGGACCTGGGTGAGCGAGGTAAGTAGCTTTAACAAAATTCTTTTCCGAATATGTTCCGATTTGAAAAAAGTAACGCTTCATGTTATGATTTTTTGCGCTGGAAATATCAAGATACCTAAATCGATCTAAGTAGTGATACAGTTCTTTGTTTTCCAATTTGGCCCACATAAGGGTAACTGGGTGGTTGGAGTAGTCTGATATATATATGTGTATATTATATATTATGACTTATATATATATATATATATATATATATATATATATATATAATATCGTGTTTTATATATATAGATATATATATTAATATATATATATATATATATATAATATACATATATATATATATATAGATATATATATATATATATATCTATATATATATATATAGATATATATATATATAAATGTATATATTTGGGATTTTCTTGTGATATCCATATCACGATACTGTATCTGATCAAAGGGAATGTTTTATTCAGGTATTTTATAGCTCTCTTACACTTTTCATTTTTCTACATAATAATATATAATTCTGAAAATGAAACGAAATATTTACGCCTTATAGTAAAAGTGACTTGCGTACATGCACTGACAACTTTCTTTGGATAAAGAACCAGTGCAAACAAAATGAAGAACAATTGCAAACAAGCTGCATCGAAAATTCAGTGTGTGAAAGAAGTGGATGTCCGATTTCTGCTTGTGAAAGGAAATTTAATTTTCTAAGTTAATTATGGCAGCAGCAGCACAATTAAATATTAAAACTTGACATTACTTCTAAAAACTCGCTCGTCACTGTTATATGAAATGAATGGCTGGAATGATTCAGTAGCCATGGTATTTGTAAATGTTAGTGAATGATTTTCTTAATTATTTTCTTTTTCAAAAATATTCACTTGAACAGATATTTATTTTCATGTATTTACCTTTCATTAAATTTCTTATACGGAAGCAAACGGATTGGTCAATTTGAGATATTTATCTATAGCTGGCGTAATTTACAAACCCGAGAAAAAGAGGTTATCTTTATTGCTTTTTGTTCTATGTAGAGTACACTATCTATCGCATCAAAACAAAACTAAAATTTGCTGGGGAATGTAACCGCAGGTCCTTTTGCTTATTCGGTAATGAAATCCTATTATTTTAACTATAAAAAACATAATTATAGAGTGAGATATGAATTACCTTTCTCACCATTATCCATACATTAAGGGGTCCACTGCCTTCTATCAAAGGAATCATCCTCCACCAAACCTCTTCTCTCCATCACTTTATCTTTCCGTCTAATACTCTGTCTCCCCAATCCCTCTTCATTCCTTTCTTCAACACATGCCCATACCATCTCAGTCGTGACTCTCTTATCACCTCTGTAATCTTTACTAAGCCTGCCCTTCTTATTTCATCATTTTCCAATCTCTCAAGCAGCGATATTCCCATAATCCACCTCAGCATTCTCATCTCTGTTCTCTCAGGCTTTGCTTCCTCTTTTTTTCTAAGAGCCCATGTTTTTTTATCCATACATTAACACTGGTCTTATCACTGTGCTATAGATCTTGAATTTTAGCTTGATTTGCATTTTCTTATCACATACTGCTCCAGCTACCTCTCACCACCTCCCCCACGCAGCTTTTATCATACTGTCATCTTCAGCCTCACATCCTCCCTCTTGGCTTAGAGTAGATCCTAAGTATTTAAACTTTTCAGGCTGTTTTATAATCGAACCTCTTCTTACTTGTATTACTATTCTGTCTCTATCTCCCTTACTCTCACTAAAACCTCTGTTTTATTCATATTCATCTTTAAGCTGGCCCTCTCTAAAGATTCCTGCCATTCTCCAACCCTTCTCTGTAGGTCCTTCTCATTTTCAGCAGTAATCATTAGATTATTGAGTCGACAACTTGCACAGCTCTTTATTCCTGATCTCTTCACTCAACACATCCATGACCAGCACAAACAAAATGGCGTTAATGCTGACCCATGGCATAATCCAACCCTAACTTCAAATATTAAGCTACAAATGACCTTTAGTATCCAATTCAATCTACCTCAGAAATAATGTATTTCACTGTCGAACTCAAATATTTGTAATTAGAATCGATATCATCCAACCTCTACTATTACTTCTCACTTAGCAATAAGTAAAGCATTTCAAACCACAGGGGATAGTATAGCACATAATGAATTGAAACATAATTAACCAAATCGTAGCCTAAGTTCTACACTACGACACCCAGATTACTATACTCATTTTAATCGACATTCAGTATATGACATTGCATTCTGTATATTAATGAGTACATAAATGATACCAACTTACTTTACACCTTATTACCCTGTTGCCCAGGTAAAGATTCAACTGGTGTACGAGAGCTAGTCTTGGTTTTCTTACCCCCTTCATTAAACTCTCACATTCCACTTGGAAAAATTTATTCTGCATGAGGACAATAGTCTTATTCTTTGCCTCTTGGAATTCTTCCAAGGCCAATTCACCAGTTAATTTCACATTGGTTGAACTCCTACAATTATTACAAAATCGTAGGATCCGTTCTGTGGTCCTATAAACCTTGATAACCTTGATGAATCTTTCCCAATTTTGCAAGTGAGTATCACCATTTAGGTTGTCCCCTCCAGTATTAACCAATATGCTCTCTTCCCTACCCTCTCTTTCCTACAAGTGATTCACACACCCATGACCTATCTATTATCCAAGAGGAATTCTTTAACCAACGGGGTCCCTCCCACCAGAAAAAACTATCCAAGATCATTTCTGTCCCTTTCCCATGTGTCAACCAGTCACTGGGATTATCATCCGTAGGCACATAGGACAAGACCGCCTCTGGAATTAAAGTTATTTCTTGGTCTCTATTTCTCACAAATACAGGTAGAACATTTTTCTATAATAGCCAACGTAGGGCGACTTTACTGTTCAACCAAACGAACTGTCTTAAAACTCATCCTTCTTGAAGGATTCTTTAATAAATTTGGCAATTCTTGCTGCCAGCAACAATGCCATCAATTCAAGTTTTGGAACAGCTAATTCTTTGATGGGGCGCTACTCTTGCCTTCGCCATCATTAAAGAAAGTTTTGGTCCTTAACTCTATATGCTACACAACCATACGCTGGCTCACTGGCATCACAGAATATGTATAAGGAGTCCCCCTCTCCTAGGCTAGTATTCCTAGGAAAGGAAATAGCAAGACATTTCTCTAAGTCTTTGAATAACTCAACCCATTGCTTCTGTAATAGGTCTGGGAGTTGATCATCCCAATCCAACTGTTTCTTCCACAATTTTGCAAGTATATCCTTGCCTTAATAGTAACAGGTAGAAGTACTCTAATGGATCATAAATTTGTGCAACTGTTCTTAACATTTTTCTCTTAGTCTGACTGGTCTTATTTATCTTAGAAGCATGTAATGTCAAGGTATCTCCCCTTGTGGCCCAATCTACAACTAAGACCTTATGAGTTGTTTGCTCTTTGTCACTGATCCCATATGCTCTGGCTATGGTTTATAACGGGTCATTATTACTTGTCTATTCCTTTAAGTATAAATGTGCCTGCACAAATATCTTATTTGTGCCAATGAAAAAAATTTACCAGTTCATCACCATCATCGCTGGTGAATTGTAGATTATCTACTTATGGTCCTCTCTCCATCCTTTCTACAACACCTTCCACCATGGGCAAGTGTTGCTTAATTGTTGCATTGAACAGAAAGGGAGAACTTTTAGCTCCAAATAAAATGACTCACAACCCATGCACTAAAAATCTACTGTTAGGGTCTGTTGGATCTTCCAACCAAAACATCTTGAAACTATACTGAGGTACTCTCCAACAGCAAACTAGAAGTTATGGCAATTTGTTCTATAATTTGCGTCAAATTGAAGAACTGTGCTAAGAATAGAAAGAGATGTTGGACAGAAGACTGGTTGCTTAAAAGAAAAGTTTTCCCATGCATCCCTCATAAATTAACTCGAATGTCGTCCAAGTGAGTGGTATAATCATTTGAGGATGGGTGAGGATAAAGTTAGGGAACTGCTGGCATTTATAACACCTTATATCAAGAAATCAGACATCTGTATGAGGCAATACGTATGTGCCGCTAAACTGACTGCCACACTACGGTATTAGCGACGGGGATTATCGGTGACCAGTAATACAGTCACATGAAGAAATGTAGCAGAAAAAGTCACAATTTTGGTTAGGAAAAAATAAAGTCACAGAAAAGTCACTTTATTTTATGGTAACCAATAATAAGATCACAAGGAAAAATTGACAATATTTCTTGGGGATTATTATCTTTATGATATTTACAGTCTTTTGCTTGTTTTTTATAGTAATCCCAACGGGCTTGTACTAAACACGCCTTTGCAAAGGTGGATACATGGATACATTAATGTGACTCTTTTTCCTGTGAAATTTTATTTCTTTACTTTTTTTTGCGCCATTTTTACATGGATTTGGAATATCATCCTGAAAAGCAATTCTAATTATTTTCTTGGTGGAAGTGCCCTGTGTAGCATCTGGATGTCTAACCTTCAGCTTGTTTATTAAGATATTGTAAGCGATATTTTTGTCAATTTCTGTCTGAATAACATTTAGCTTTCATATTCCATAAGCATGTGATTTACGTAAAGCAATCCAGTCAGTCCAAAATGACTTATTAACCCATACTTCTGCCAGAGTTGAAGAATACAGGTCTGCACTGAAGTAATCTCGATTCATTCACACACGGATTATACCTCATTTTAAACAAGAGGCTACGATTTATCTGTGTGACAGTCTATACCGGCTAAAAACAACCACATTCACGTACCGACGTCCAACGCTCTGCCACTGTTCTACGAGTCTTAAGACGGGTCTGAGCATGAATGAGGTCCCTAAACTGCATAAGGCTTCAATATCCTGTGGTTATTTTGAATGAGTAGCCCCTCCAGTGATGGTTATGTCGTTTGTTTCCACTGCCAGTTTTAGTATAGAAACATGAGTCTCCATATTGGTAGGAGAATCTCTTTGTATATTCTAGTAGCTCACCCACCACTATACAATCCATATGAATTAATATACCCCAGTAAGGTACAACGATGATTACCATTTCATATTCTTTGACTGGTTTCAAAGTCAAATAACTCCTCAATGATATGTTCTCAGCTCCCTTCCTCTTATATTGGAGCTTCTCAATAGCAGATCTCTTTATGAAAAATCTGTTGGCACAGGTATCCAACAGATCTCTCCTCTGCACAATGCGGCCTCTTATACCTTTTAGCGTTATTGTGGCTGTAGGTAAGATCGACTGCTTAGCCTTCTCATTTCCCTGTCAGGGAGTGTTTTAACTTGTACCCCACGTTCCTCAGTCTTTGGTTGGTTTTGGTTGGTTTTGATTGCATATAACCTTATGATGTCCAACAGTGCAACTGCTATTACAGCCCTGCCTGCCACAATCAGAAATGAAATGTTTATTGGATATGCATATGAATCACATACCCAGATTTTTAAGTTTTTCAATCTTTCCTCCTCTGGTTACATGAGTTTTACAATGTGTCCATATATGATTGCCTCTGCAAAGTGCACAGCCCTTAACCCGGTTTACCTTGGTTTTGTTCATATTTTTAGGGCCCACAGACTGCCCTTGTTCTACTGCAACAGTAGATACTGTAGTTAAGGGTTTAGTTCACAGACTGCCCTTGTTCCACAGCAAAAGTAGATACTGTAGTTAAGGGTTTAGTTTTCAGTGATTCAGTCTTTGGAAAATCCCTCAAATTTTGTATTTCCTCTTCAAGATATATTTTGAAGGTGTCAAATTTAAGCTAATCTTCCCGACACCTTCGTTTTATTGTTTCACTTACACTATTAGGTAGTTTGATGTAGAGCAAGATGATATACAACTTGTTCAATTCCAACTCTTATGATCTTATGCAGCATTCGAATTGCACTTTGAATCTTTGTGGGGACTCTGCATCTGCATTAGGAGTCTCAGTCTGGAAGAGTTTTTGACTAAACAACTTTATTTTGTCTCTCCTGTCACAGGTTTCTTTCACCAAGTTTACCACTTGTAAATATCTAACTCCTTCAAATACCAGTTCCAGAGCCTCGCTGTCCACTAAACCCTTCAAATAAGAAAATGTATACTTTCAATGTCAGTACATTGGTGTACTGATACTTCAAACAGTTCCGAAAGTGAATTCCAGTCCAATAAATCATCATTGTAGTGTTTGAGGTCTGATTTAGGCAACCTTACACTAGCTGTAACAAACAATATCGGTGCAGTAGGTTCACTTCTTACAGCTAGAAGACTACGAATGAAGTTTATTAATTTCAGTGCCTACCTTTAGGCTACATTCTGCTTGATTCGTGATTTGGTCAGTCTGTCCTGTAGGATCCTTTAAATCCAATATTTTACTATACAATTGTTGGACTTCCAGTAAATATTCATTCAAGGAGTCTCTCAATGAAGAAATACTATTAATATCACCTGTACCAGCAGTAGTTTCAACTTTCTTTGACCAGCTAAAGATATACTATACTGCACTACCAAACATATAATTTGGCTACACCTCTTCAAATCAATCAGTGATAGATCATTACCAATATATATATATATATATATATATATATATATATATATATATATATATATATATATATATATATAAACCAGGAGGCATAGAGGAAAACAGCATTAAACATGGGTCACTTTATTCTTACTGCGACGTTTCGAGACCAATGTCTCATCATCCAGGCTAAAAATAAAAGATAAAACACTGATATACAATACAGCATAAGAAAATATATTTTGTTGATATACAAAACACATTAAATAAAGCAATACAAAGCAAGGTACAACAGTGAAATACAAGTTACTCTAAAAAAATTTTTTAAAAAAGGTTATCCCTCTTCTTTTAAACTCTTATTTTATCGCTGATATGTGGAAGACACTTTTGTTCTTTTGGTATTGTATGTTAGACCTTGAAAACAGCACAGGCCAGTGTTATTATTGCATTTATCATACAGGAGTGGACAAAATATCATAATTATTGTATTTTAAACCAGGCTTCTCCTCCTCTCTTTACTCTATCCATATCAACCGGGAAGAGCGAAAAATGGCTACTCTGAAGTTCACACTGGTGGTGGCGAGACAAGCTCCTTCTATTTACCTCTAAAATTATTAACAGAGAGTGTCGACGGACTTTTGAACTTGACTGTACCTCATTCACAGGCCCCCTTTCGATAGGTTTTTATACTGAAGCCATCTATATGAAAAATATATGTATATGAAAAATATATGTATGTGACCTACCGCGGGAATGGTTAAGGATGTTGCACACAAAATTTCAATTTTTTTGAAGGAAAATTGGCCGAGAAAAATATTATGCTGCATTAATTACTTATTTAAAGCAGATCTGTTTTACACCCAAGTTAAGCCATTATTACGAGAACATTGTCCGGCCTTGAAATGGCAATTAATAAAAAAGCCATCGACTATTGGATCTTTATTTAGACACAAGGACTAATTGAGCCCCTTTTTTACATCTACTGCGGTATATTTATTTTCGTGTCCCAGATGTAGTTTGCGAAATTGTGTCGGGGCCTCCTGAAGGCTTCTTAAGGTCCACATAGATAACCACAGACGGGTGAGTTATCAAACAGGTGAACAGGTGTCCAGTTGTCATCTCCACAATTCTCGACTATTAGGGAACATACAAAGAAATTCCAGTTCATTATCGAGTATAAACAATTTAAAATCCTTACACGGACGTCTTCCCCTCAACAGCTTGCTGTCTTCGAATTGTTTTTCATAAAAACAGTTGTTCCAAAACAAACAATCAAACCACTGTCACCCCTCTTTCTTTACCTGGAACAACACTTGGGACCTCTGGCTTCCTCCTCTTACACTAGTCTTCTTCCCTTTGCTTGATCTATTCATTTTCTTAGCAATTTATGTTCTGTGGATTTTATTATAAATGTATATTGGTGATTTTAGGATGAGTGACATGAATCTTTTATTATACTTTATATATATTTGTCTTTTTACAGCTGTCATGATAGGACTAGGCCCCGAAACGAAGCTAATAAATCTTCGTGAAATTGCCGCAAGACAATTGTCTGCCTTGTCTCCTTGCAATGTGTAGCTATATCACCCATGACTGCTGCTTTCCGGGATGCTTAATATTTCTGAGAGATCAGACAGAGATAGCTTTAATCTTATTCATTAATATAGCAGTCTCACCCATTTTCATTAATAAGAAGATGCAGTTATTAACAGAAAGAAAAGCAAAGAAACCTTCGCACATATTAATTGTATTATAATACGAAATTAACAGAAAAATGAGACAAATGTGGCCTCTGGTTGATGTGCAGTGTCTCAAGTTAGCACAGTATTGATAACCATGAGTAAGTGAGGTTAAATGGCAGACAGAGTCAGATAGGCTGGATATTTTGCTTATTTCAAAAGGTCATAAAAGTGAGATTTTCTGGTACTGATTTGGTAAACAACTAATATATTTGATAATTAAAATTTCCATATTTTTCATTCGCTCTAATTATGGTGCGCAAATAAATGTAATTGGACTTTGATCTCATGAAAGTGTTCCCTTTAGATTAGTTTTTAATGAAAAGATAATCATTATTCTTATTTGTATATTGTATCTGAGATCTACACGAGAGAGTCATTATAATAGTACAGATATGAAATATAATCAACACGGAAAAGATGTACATCCTTTCCCTCGTATGAGTGAGCACCGTGAGTACAGGCCTCGTAAAGTTATTTAACTTTTGCTAAAAGGCGTTGACATCGACCCTTTGGCTCCTAGCAGCGCCCTATTTTTAGGCTTTTACTTTATCTACATTTCTGCTTCCTTTCTTCCACCTTGCTATTCAACCCTTATTATTGATACTTCTCGTTGATTTTCTGAATTTCATCAGCTTGCTGTCCATTCATTCCTTTCGTCCCTGTCTAGCTAAGGTTAGGTAAGGACAGGTAGGTAAGAGACATTGTGTGTACCTGTCAAATGTTACCATAGAAACTTAAGTGGTTACCTTTTCATTTCATATCCAACGGATGGTTTGTTAGAGTAGTGTAATGATGGAAAACATGTTATCAGGAGCACCCTGAAACTTGGTTTTCTTCTTCCTCTTACCTTAGTCTAGTCCCATTTCTGTATAGGGTTTCTGTTTTAGAGAAGCCACTTCCATCTCCCTCTGTGGTGTGATTCTGCTTCATCAAGTCCCTTCTTTCTCAATTCCTCCCTCACACAGTCTCTTCATCTCTTTCTCGGTCTCCCTCGTCTTCTTCTACCCAGTGCTTCCATCTTCATAACATAACTTCCAATATGGTCTTCCTCCCGTCCCAGTAGGTGTATATATAATCTCAGTCTCCTCCTCCACCTTCTATGATGTGACAACCACCTTTGTTGACCGTCTGATATACACATTCCTTATCCTGTCTTCCCTCATTACACCAGATATCCATCTTAACATCCTCATCCCTACTATGTCCATTTTCTTTTCACCTGTCTATGACTTAATTGCCATTTCTGTACCATATAGCATAGCTAGTCTTAGCACTCCCGTATGGAACTTTCCCTTAGTCTTAATGACTCTCTTTTGTCACAAAGGACTCCAAAGGCAACCCTGCAATTGATCCAACCCACTTGTACCTGATGTTTTACTTCCCCGTCCATTCTTCCACCAGCCTTCACTATAGACCCCAAGTATTTGAACTTGTCTACTCTATTTATTCTCTCCACCCAGAGTGTGCTAATTATAGAGGTATTAAATTGATGTCCCACACCTTGAAAATATTAGAAAGAATGATCGATGCCAGACTAAGAGAGGAAGTAGAAATGAGAGAACAGATGGGATTTATGAAAGGAGTCGGAACAACAGATGGTATGTTCTGTCTGGGACAGCTAATGGAGAAATTCAGAAAGAAGCAGAGGGACTTACACATGGTGTCCATAGACCTTGAAAAGTCCTGCCAGTCCTGTGACAGGTAATTTGGAAGTTTGAAGGAGAAAATGGTCCCAGAGAATTATGTATGGATGATTCAGGAAATGTATTGGAATTTGTATTGCTGTAGTCATTGCAGCATACGTCCCATATCGATGGTCAGTCTTCATTTTCAATAATGAATCTATCTACATCTCTTGTAAGAATGGTAGAATAATAATAATCAAAGATCAAAGTTAATGACGTGTTTTCATTTGAACTATTATTATGCAACTTACTGCAGTGCCAGGCTGTTGTTAGCCACAGTGGTTCGTGTACGTGGGGCAGAGGCGACACAGTGCCAGGGATCAGCGACAGCTCACCACAGTCGCTTGCTAAAGATGCTTGTGTGCTCGATATTGGTTATAAACAATGGAAACCTATGGGAAACCGCATCCCTGCCACACACCAACACCACTCTGTGGTGACACAGAGTGGCTCGTATACTTCCGGCCTAAGGCGTTTAGTACCTCTTGCCTAGAGAAACTTATTATCATTTGCATGTTCACTTGTCCATCCTCTTTTATTAGTCTTTCATTTTCTTCATTCAGCAGTTATTCAAGATACTCTTTCCATCATTTTAAGATGTCTTATTTCTTTCAAAGTACAGTATCTTTCTTTCAAAGTACAGTATCATTTTGATCTTTAATTCGCTTGATGTCTATGATGTCTTTGGTGTGTTTGTTTCTAGCCTTTGATAGTTTCAGCATCTTTTTCGGCCCTTCCCTTATTCCTAATTCTGTATGTATGCCACCATATGACCTTGCCTTAGCTTCAGCTAACACCTTTACCTCTTTGTTTTCTCCCTAAGCCTGTCCTGGTCACCCCCAAACTGTGATTCTTCCCATCTCTTCTTTACCTTCTTCTCTCTCACTGGCTTCTGTAGGTCATCATCCCACTACCAGCTCTCCTTTTCCTCCCATACCATTCCAGATGTTTTGCTAAGTACTTTCAATTTCTAGGCCAATTCCTTCCAACACTTTCCTCTTAGACTCTCTCTTCTCTTATCATCTTGCCATTAGAGGATCAAGCCAACCCAACTCAGAGACAGTCCTAAACCCAGTTAAATAGGGAGGGTTGGTGTCAGGAAGGACATCTGACCATAAAAACCTAATATGCCAAAACCTCATACGTAATGAGCCATAATATGGCACAGAATAGCACCCTCACATATGATAATAAGCATCTGTCTTGATCTGTTTAGTGTTAGTCAAACAAGCTGATTTGTGCATAGTAAAGATTATGAAACAAGAACATGAAACTTCAGCGAGGTGTTTAGATATTAGTAAAGCCTACTGGTTTATTTCTTAACATTTACTGCTGGAAGAAAAATTCAGGTAATCCCAACAAAAACCTAACCAAAAACTCCTGTGAAGTGCAGATGCGAATTTATTATTTATATATCAACGCAAATATGAAGTTTAAGAAGCTAAAGCTGCCAAAAGGCATTTGGATAGAACTTGGTTGAAATCTTTTTAGACAGGAAAAGGTCAATTAGGGCTAACTACCTGTGTGCCCTATGTTATAGAAATCTTTTCTTTGAGAAAATAAATTAAAAGGTAAATGAACCGGCGACTACATTGAAGGAAATTAAAATTTAAGGACAAAAGAAAAATCGTATTTTCGAAATCTTTATTTTTCACTGCTTTTCTTTTTTCAGGTGAATGTTTGTGGTGGTGGTCGACTAGAAGGAGTTTTCCTGCCAAGACTCGATCCAACTTCACGTTCCTGCTCGACTTGGGTTGCAGTTGGTGATGTAGCATCGACCTCCCAACTTCCGTCTCCGCAAGCTCGGCCGGGATCCCTAGAGAGTCCAGCCATCACTGCTGCTGATCTCATCAGATCTGTCAACAAAAAGGTTTAGTAGTACCCAAGGATTGACTTTACGTTGCCAGTGTTTTATTCTGTGGTGAGGCTACACGAGCAAGGCGTAAATCCATTGCAGAAATTCATCATTTACAATGTCAGTTTACACACTTGTCTAAAGACTTCGATGTTAATTCTTCATAGAGCATCATTTAAATGCTTGTGCATCGTTTTTCGTTATAAAGTGATGAAACGAAACCAGATAATGTAGACCTAGTTTACTGTAATAGTTTACACTGTATGAGGAAACCTGCAAGAGAAACCAACAAGTTTTTTTGCTATAGATGATGACTAATCAGTCTCATAAATTCATTCATAAATTACCCCGACCAAAAGGGGACTGTGAAATTTTAAAAGTACCCACTGTTAAAGAAATAATTACAGTAGGCTCGTTGCGAATTATTCCCTTGCAACGGGGATTACTGGTTCGCCAGGTGGTATGGGCAGGATAGGCTAGCTTTTGGCACAGACTTCAATCCCCAACTCACAGGACTAATGAATATGGCAGCAAAATTTTTACAATTTTACTACAAAAGTAAACCAAAAACGATCTCATGATCTGCCCTTACACATCAATATAACAATATGTCCCATTTACTCAACAAACTATCTCACTTCGAGACAACTGATCACTTTTTTCCTTAAGGGAACACTGGCCTAAACTGTAATTTCTCAATGCACGTTTAATACCAAAGAGAATGACATGAATCAGGGAATGTACAGGAAATACACTTCAACAGACTTACGATCCTCAGCCAAGCATAACTTAACAAATTCAGAGTACTGACATAACTTACAATGCGAAAGCCTGGTGGGTAATCTGTCGGTGAAACGGGATCACGACCAAAACAAGTCTCACTATTGTGGATTTTGGAAAGGGAAGGTGCGTTTGTCGCTTAGGACGCCATCTGGGCTACCAGTTTGGGTGAAGCCACACCAGACGCGGCGAGCATGGAGGTTGCAGGGAAGAGGTTCCCGCGGCAGTTTGAATAATTGGATATCTTATGCGGGTGGCCACACAAGACTCGTGGGATGGCTCAACCCTCTGCAGTTGCCGCCAGGCAATGTAACATGTTTTAAAATACTGCGGCAGTTCCCCAAAACAACCCCATTTTCTATATGATTATGGGCAATGTTACTTGAAAGGTTACTTCCTTTTATTAATTATATTAATGACTATGTTGTGAAGTTAGTTCCCTTATTCAAGAACTTTCATTTGTAACCTAGAAATTGTTAAAAGCATATTATCATTGTTGAGTAACTGATAGTAACATAGAAACTTTTATGTATTAAGCGACTACATTTTTTATCTATCCAGTAACAATATCGAGTTATTTATGCCATATCCGTAATGCACACTTACATTAGCAGTTATTTCAACACCTCTCATGTGTGTACTTTCAGACTGCGTTCACTGTTGTTCCCAATAAAGAGTCAAGCAAATAGACCGAGTACTTGTATGGTCTAAATGCTTTCCATGGGAATGAGTTCATTACTGAATTTAAAGTGAATATTTCGAGAGGACCACAATACATAAATAGACCTTCGAACTTGACATGGTCACTTACGTACAGACGAACAGACAATCAGTTGCCGAAGTGTCACCTGTTCAGTCTGTCGTGTCTGGCAGTAGTGGCTACATAAGAATCAATTAATTGAGGAGGTGTTTCGGAGGAGAGCTTTGTGGGATCCCCGTGATCCACTCCATAAATTTATTTATTTTTATTCTTTTAAGAAATGGAAGAAGTAGAATAGAACAAGTGGCCCTCAAATGTGGCCATCGGTGTCATGCATTCGACTCGCAATCTCTACGTAAACTTAAAGGTGCCAACTATTATACAGTCAGCCACTCACAAATAAGCCTTGGCCAGCTGCATAGACTTAATAACTATACGAATTCTCAGTGCAGCAGCATCACTGATTTATGAAATATTTGTGGTAATTTGTACTTTCTTCATTAATGTTAACAGTGAATGCTGGTTTGCAGTTAACATCTGTGCTTGCATCACGGCCCATGACAAGGCCCTTCACATTGCAGGAGAGGCACGCCTCGTCGTGGCCTGGGGTGGCCGATGTATCAGGGGCATGACTTGGTTCAAAAACTCACTGTGCCATGTTGGGTTTGCAATGAGACGACGTCTTGGTGACAAGTTTATTGTACAAGACCAGAGAGCCGAGTGACTTGCAAACACATTGCAGGTCAGTGCATTACAGAAACATATCGTACAAGTATTGAGAGATTCTCTGTGCAAAATAAAGTGTGAGTTCGCCATTATTCATATAGACACATGCATTGCATTGTGTCATATTAATCAGACAACAGAACGCTCCTATTGGAGACATGAGGGATAATGTTTTATCCCAAACAGATCATCAGTTACACAATGACATAAAAAAATACAAATTTACATCAGTTACCATGTTCACAGTTCTAATATCCCATCTGGTGTCTGCCCTTGTTAAACGCAAGAGATGAAAACAAATCACAAACTACCCCTAAACCTTCAGGTCTCTTTTCAACCCCCACTCTTTAAAAGTTCACCTCTGAAACCACGCAATGTCTCTGACCTACTCCAACATTTTCAGTTTCTGCTTGATTGCAGTCTTTCTTTTTGGCTCTTATTTTCGCTGTCCACTGCTTCATTCACACTATCTCAAACACTTTCTGTCTGTCTCATTCATCTTGAGCCTTTGAGTTTTTCGAGTCACACTTTCATCACTGTTTTCCAACTTGTTCGTTCTCTTCGGCATCGCTCTCGACTTGTCTCTTTCCAAGAAATTTCATAAATTTATGATTGCATATTTAGGAAAGGAAACATGCTGTTACTTCTTAGTGCTTGGTGGTTGAGGAGGGCATGCTGAGGCTTGGGGGGGCCAGTTCCCGCCAGCCCCCCCCCATGACACCCCTGAGCAGAGACAGTTTCCCTTCGTCCTTCAACTCTCGAAGGGCTGCAGCAACGTGGTGGTTTTGGCTCAACAATTCACCATGGCCCAATGGCGGTTCAGCTGGGCCTATCTCGTGAAGAAAGGTTGGTTCCCTATGCCATAAAAGGTTGTTGTTTAACTGCTTCAGTGTGGAACCTCGGGTCAGTATGTTGTCTCGATTGTTGGCAGTGGGCACGTACCTGAGTGTAACTCTACGCTCCTGTTGGATATAATTAATTTCTTCCACCCTGTTCGAGATGAAAGTATTCTTACTTCCCTCCCTGCCCGCTATCTGGGCTATGGCTACTTTGCTGTTCATCCAGACAATGGTGCTATGAAACTTAAAAAGACTTTTCAAATATTTGGATAATCTAAACCCTAACAACAAAGCTAATAATAGTTCTAGTTTAGGAATAGTCAGTTTTGCTTGCTTCCTGGGGGTCACCCTCATTTTTTATGTGAAAATGTTAGTCTGTCCTTCCTTTCCCCTTACATAAAAGCTACTGCTCCGTACACTTTACTAGAGGCATCATTGAATACATGCAACTCTGACTCTTCCAGAGTAACTCCCCTTTACAATTTTAATGTATGAACGTATGTAAATTCTTCTAAGATTTCATTCACATGCTCTTGTCTTTCCATCTCTAGCACATCATCCCATCCTATCCATGCTTCCCACAAATCTTGCAAAAATATCTTACCCTGACAAAAATAGGACTGACGTGCCCTAATGGATCAAAATTAGGTACAAGTACAGGCAGCACTTTATGTTTAGTAAGATTAGTGCCCCTTTCATTTGTACTTATTCCTTTGCATGGTTTCAGACTCAACCAGTTACCTTCTCTATCCCAAATTATACCCAAGACTGAGATTTGTGCAGGCTCATTTCGTCCAATTTGTTGATCAAAATCTATGCTATTGCTAGCCCATCCCATTAACAGCATGTTCGCTTCGTCTAACAATGACTTTCCCTTAATGTAATCCTTTTGCATTCCCTCTTCAGTGGGGTAGTAGGGCGGCAGCCCGGACCATTGAGATGCAATGATCGAGATACTGACTGTAACCCCTACTAGTATTTAGGAGTAGACTTGTAAACTGAAACTGACCGTGCAACGATCTCCTCAAGAGCTGGTTGCGAAACAGTTTCAGGATTGTCTACTGTTTCTGAATCTGCATCAGCTTTGCCCTCGTCAAATCCCTCGAAGTCTCGGGCGGATACGGCATCAGGCCAGAGTTTCCTCCACAAAGAATTCAAGGTTCGCCTCGAAACCTCCTGCCAAGCTTGATTGATGAGTCGGATGCGTATCATGATATCAAAATGCTCCTTCCAAAATTCATGCAAGGTGAGGTTTGTGGTATCAGTGATGTTGAAACATCTCTTGAAAAGATGTTTCGTATACAGCTTCTTGAAGTTAGATATCACTTGCTGGTCCATGGGCTGGAGGAGAGGGGTGGTGTTAGGCGAAGATAAAGAACCGTGATAAAAGAATACTCCGCTAGGATATCTTCCTTGAGGCCAGGAGGGTGAGCAGGGGCATTGTCCAACACCAGCAGACATTTCATAGGGAGGCGCTTCTCTTCCAAAGATTTCTTCACTGTCGGGCCGAAACACAGAATTACCCACTCCGTGAACAAAAGTCTTGTTACCCAGGCTTTTGCATTAGCCCTCCGCATCACTGGAAGCTTCTCCTTTAGCACTTTGTGGGCCTTGAAGGCTCGAGGAGTCTCTGAATGATAGACAAGTAGGGGCTTCACTTGCAATCCCCACTGGCGTTCGAACAAAGTGCGAGCGTAAGTCTGTCTTTCATAGGCTTATGCCCAGGTAGCTTCTTCTCTTTCTTCGTAATGTACGTCCGACGAGGCATTTTTTTCCAAAAAAGGCCAGTCTCATCACAGTTGAAGACTTGCTGAGAACTGTAGCCTTCATTGATCGTCATCTCATCGAACATCTTAATAAAGGCTTCGGCCGCTTTCGTGTCCGAAAATAGCACTGGCCTTGTGGCCTTGTGGCAGATTGCCGTTTCGGTTATCATATCGCCAGCGATTTCTTTGTCTTCTATCCGTGGCTCCTCTTGTTGGACAAAATAGTCACACCCTTGCAAGGTGTAGCTGCTTTGATGGCTTCCCTCTGCTTAAGTATGGTGCCTATCGTCGACGGATTTCGGCCATATTCCTTAGTGATCACACTCAACTGCATGCCAGCTTCATACTTCTTGATAATCTCCATCTTTGTCTCCATAGAAAGCATCCTCTTCTTTCCATGAATTTCAGCAACTTTCTCGGGACCCATGACTATATGTACGTAATTAAGTTATGTACTAAAGTTCTCACAGAACACGATAAAGTACAAAGCAAAATCACTAACAAGAATTTACATTAACAAACGAAATCATATATGAACGAACGAATTCCGCGTGCTTACGATAATGATGCTTCTACGGAGTGGCCGAAGAACACCTTTACGTAGAGCACAATGGGAGAGATGCTGACCAATAGGAGAGCAGGATCTTATGGAGGTGACTAGCATCAGGAACCAATGAGAGAGCGGGAGGATGGTGGAGAGTCTACTCAGTTGGCAGCGCGCGAGTTTTAAAATTGTTCTCGGCGGTCCAGGTGAATCTTGGGACTTTACAGTAACACCCTTTCGTAACCTGAATTATTTTCGTATGCAGAGGCAAAAAAAATCTTCGTATTTGCTTTTGTAACTTTAATTTTTCGTAAGTTGGGACTTTTGTATGTCGAGGTTCCATTTATATGAGATACCAGATGAAACAAATATATAATATATCTGCAGACTCCCCTAATTATAGAATGACCAGTGACAGACATTCTGGAGGGTGGTTCCCCCTGACAGACACACTGAAAGGGGGGGTTTAATTGGATCTAGAGCCAACTTAGGATATATACCAAGGAAAATTTACACTACAATAGCACTGCACATCCCAGAGTACTGTAGTGGTAATGACAGACATTTTAGTGGGTGGTATCCCCCTGACATACGCCCACAACGAGTGGGGAGGGGGACAGAAAGGGGGAGACAGGATCTGCATCCAACATTGGTGATACCTAGTAAAATTTGTACTACAATAGCACTGCATATCCTAGAATTCTGTTATGGTAATGCCAGACATTTCAGTGGGTGGGGGACGGGGAGGGGAAGACAGGATCTGCATCTAACATTGGAGATACCAAGTAAAATTTACGCTACAATAGCACTGCATATCCTAGAATGCTGTGATGGTAATGCCAGACATTTTAGTGGGTGGTTTCCCCCCTGACAGATACCCCACAACGAGTGGAGAGCGGGAGGGGGAGACAGGATCTGCCTCCAACATTGGAGATACCAAGTAAAATTTACGCTACAATAGCACTGCATATCCTAGAATGCTGTGATGGTAATGCCAGACATTTTAGTGGGTGGTTTCCCCCCTGACAGACACACCCTAACAGGTGGGCAGGGGGAGGAGCAAGCCCTGATAATTAATGTCTAGACTAGTATAGTAGGCTACTATTGACCCGTATTATACATTATCGTGATATAGTTAATAAATATTTTTATCCTTTCTATAGCCTTAGTGTTTATTAATACAAATATTATTTATTTTTTCATATAAATAACAGTCTTCTGTAGGCCCATAATAATTCGGTCATATTATTATTTTGTCAAGCAAGTAACTGACTTCAATTATAGTACTCGCTTTAGCTTTGTTTAAGAGATGAACGTTAATGTAGCGGTGGCTGGACGACTGGCACTGTAAAGCAGCATGTAAGTTCTTACCATTATTAGAGTTATAGCTGTAAAATGCCTATGTATGTAACGTTTGTTAAATAGAGTAATTCGCACTCATTAAATAGATATTAAGACATATGTAATATATACGCTATAGTCAGAGTACAGATCATAATAATTGCGCTATAGCCTACTCGGTTTGTTTTATTGAAGCAGGACTACCTTCTTTTGGTTTCAACTGACTTTCATAGTATTGAAATCATGGATACATTTTTGCATGATCAGTTTAGGAATGAATATTGTTGTTACTATGGTCGATTTTTTTCGGCTGGTGTAAAACTTGTAAGATATAATACACCTGGCTGAGGAAGAACACAGAGGATCTCTATTTTTTTTTAAATCTCTCCACACACCAAGTTATTTCGAACATTTCCATTCTCTCAAGGAGATTATGAATAAATATAAAAGCAAACTAGATAAAAAAAAATAATCACCTAGCATTAATGCAAAGTAAACTGCAGAAAGGAAAAATTAGTGCGATTGTGAATATTTTTATCGTTAATGTTTAATGAGTAAGTGTTTGCAAATTGTTAGAGTTTTAGTAAGTAAGTGTTTAGTGAATGTTTATAAGTAGGTGTTTAGGGAATGTTTAGTTTAGGGTTTCAGTGACTGTTTAATGTGTCAGTATTCAGTGAATGTTTACTGAATCTTTAGGGATTAGTGAATGTTTTGTGAATGTTATTGAATGTTTATTGTGTAAGTATTCAGTGAATGTTTTGTGAATGTTATTGAATGTTTATTGTGTAATTATTCAGTGAATGTTTTGTCTTTAGGGTTTTAGTGAATGTTTTGTGAATGTTAAGTGAGTGTTGAGTGAATGTCTTGTGAATGTTAGTGTTTAGTGAATATTTAGTGTGTAAGTATTCAGTGAGTGTTTAGGGTCTAGTGAATGTTTAAGGTGTAAGTATGCAATGAATGTTTAGTGAGTGTTTAGATTTAGTTAAAGTTTTGTGATTGCTTGTGTGTGGTGAAAGTTTAATAAGTATTCAGTGTTTAGCAAATGTTTAGTGTGTAAGTATTTATTGTTTTAAATGAGTGGATATTCATTCACCGTTTAGTATTTAATAAGTATTTAGGGTTTGGTAAGCATTTAGTATTTAATGAGTGCTTAGAGTTTAGCGAGTGTTTAGTATTTAATTAATGTTTAGGATCAAGTGAGTGTTTAGTGAATGTTTACTGAGTGTTTGGGGTATAATGAGTATTTAGTGAGTTTAGTGTTTTAAGTGTTTAGTGAGCATTTAGTTTATAGTGAGGGCCTAGTGAGTGTGTTAGATATTCAGAGTGCTTAGTGTTTTTGAGTGTGAGTGTGTGTTAAGTGTGTGTGTGTGTGTGTGTGTGTGTGTATAGTGAATGTATGTAAGTGTGAGGGCTTACTGAGTGTAAGTGCATTGTGTATGTTAGTGTTTAGTGATTGTACTACATTACTGTTTAGTTAGTGCTTCGCTACTGTATGCAAAGAAATTACTGTATTTACACAGGAACCTTTTATGCTTGACACTGCTTAGATCCAAGACAAGACTCTTAGGCCTTGACCACAATGGTAGGCCTGTTTTCGTAGGGTAATTTTTCTCCGTGAAATTGGGTCAAATAATAATAATAATAATAATAATAATAATAATAATAATAATAATAATAATAATAATAGAGTATAGTACTAAGAGCTGGACCGAGACCTATCAATATGGCCTCCCGAAGTCACACTCACGGCAGGGAGATCGCCACTCCAGTGATTGACGCCCTGTGCCTTGCACTCAGGTGACAGATTTGCACTTCCGGTTGTCGAGACGAATTATAAATCATATTAGCAATGATAAATACATTGAACAGACGTGAGGCTATAATATGATGTTAGTGCCTGTCTACTGAATATAATGAACACTGAAAGTAAAAATATTACTGGGAAAAAAATTAGTCGAGTAGTGGTGGTGAAAGCCAGCATCGATAGAATGTATTGAAACACATTGCATAGGCTGGCTGTGGTGCGTGCCAGCGGAAAGTTAAGAGACAAACACACTCAGCTGGCTTTAAACAAACTGCGGACAATTTTCGCCTTAAATTGCCCGAAAGTATCATTTTTTAGTTGAGTTTAAATTTTCTTTCCTGAATATATATGGTACCGGATACTTGGTGATAGCATACAGATCAATTTGAGTGAGGCAGCCGAAAATAGGTGGACTATCAGATAACTGACATGCTATTAAAGGCCTACTTAATTTGGGAGTCAGGAGCTCCAAGTTTATGATCGTCAACTTCGGGAGAGGGAATAGAATAGGGGAAAATGTTTTGTAGTTAGCCTATCTTGAACAAGTCATTCACTTACCGTTTCCAGTAATTATTTTTGTTGTGCTACATCATCTCTTTGTGAATGTGCGGGTGTTAAAACGGCTCTATATGATGGGACTTTAGGTTTAATATTAATTGAACTCCCATATCCGATAAAAATTTCATCTCATCCACACGAACCAACCGCAATTCAAGAACAATTCAGTTGATGGTAAGACACGGTGGGCTACGAACCTCGACATGGCTGCAATGCCCTAACTATAGGCCTACGCTGCAAAAAGAAAAGGAAATGACCAAAGAGAATTGAGACTGGCACCATATGACTGGTTTAAATATTCAAAAATGATCAGTGCACATACTTGTAGCTGTTGTCACTTGTGAACCCTTCCATTCAGAAAAACTACTACTTTGTGTGAAGTAATAACTCCACACCAAAGGATAATGCTAATATTATATATATATATATTATATATATATATATATATATACATGTATATATATATATATATATATATATATATATATATATATATATATATATGTATATATGATACGCATATACATATATGTGTGTGTGTGTGTGTGAAACTATAGAAAGTAGACCAGGTCTGGTAAGTCTCATACATAGTTTTTTTTATACAGATGTGATAGAATTAATGAAGTGAAATATTCCATACTTCATTAGGAATTTTAAAAAATAACTCCGGCAGTAATTCTTATCTTGAAACATCACAATATTTCTTGAATTGTCTGCCTTTTACATTTTATCAGGCTCACGAATTTCAAGAAATTACCATATTTTTGAAATTAATATTGCCTATGATAGATTTTGACTCATTTCAAGGTGTCCCATATTTCCCCTCCGATCGTAGGTTATGTCTGTCAGGGGGAAACAACCCCTAGGATATGCAGTGATACTGTAGTACAAATTTTACTTGGTATTTCCAATGTTGGATGCAGATCCTGTCTCCCCCTCCCCCTCCCCCTCCCCACTCGTTGTGGGGTGTCTGTCAGGGGATAACCACCTACTAAAGTATCTGTCATTACCATCACAGCATTCTAGGATATGTAGTGCTATTGTAGTACAAATTTTACTTAGTATCTCAAATGCTGGATGCAGATTCTGTCTTCTCCTCCCCCTCCCCACTCTTTGTGGGGTGTCTGTCAGGGGGAAACCACCCACTAAAATGTCTGTCATTACCACCGCAGTACTCTAGGATGTGCATTGCTATTGTAGTACAAATTTTACTTGGTATCTCCAATGTTGGATGCAGATCCTGTCTCTCCCTCCCCCCCCTCCTCCTGGTGGGGCGTATGTCAGGGGTAACCACCCACTAAAATGTCTGTCAATACCACCGCAGTACTCTAGAATGCGTAGTGCTATTGTAGTACAAATTTTTCTTGGTATCTCCAATGTTGGATGCAGATCCTGTCTCTCCCTCCCTCCCCTCCTCGTTGTGGGGTGTATGTCAGGGGTAACCACCCACTAAAATGTTTACCATTACCACCGCAGTACTCTAGAATGCGCAGTGCCATTGTAGTGCATATTTTACTTGGTATCTCCAATGTTGGATGCAGGTCCTGTCTCCCTCTCCCCCCTCCCCCTCCCCACTCACTGTGGGGTGTCTGTCACGGGATAACCACTCACTAAAATCAGGGTGGCCAGATATTTTGAAAATTGAAATAAGGGACACCTAAATTGGAGAGGTAGTTGAACAATATATATACACTACATATATATATATATATATATATATATATATATATATATATATATATATATATATATATATATATATATATATATATATATATATATATATATATATATATATATATACCATACCTTGTTTATTTGATTTGTGCTGCTGTTGATCCACATCCACATGTGCTGCTGTTGATCCACATCCCTCAGTCCACCGTGCGTAATGCTAAAATTCTTCTAGCATATTTTGCAGTATGCTCCGCTTTTGTTGTTGTTTTGGGGGACGAGCCATTGCTTTAAATCACTGTAATTTTGCCACTCTGGTCTAAAAGTACATATTTCTCCTTCACTTTTTTGTTGCACTTTTTGTCGGACATGCTGCCTTATGTTTAAAAAATCAAATACAAAGACAGATTTGTTCGTTCTCGGCCCACTGCACTGTTGCCAATTTTGGGCGGCCGCCTTTACCCCGTATTTTGCAAAATTTCATTAGCATATTGTAATTTTTTATCAAATATTAAAAATACGGGACAAAAGGCGTCCCAGGGAGGGTCGATATGGGACACGGGACAAATGTCATAAATATGGGACAATCCCGTCAAATACGGGACGTCTGGTCACCCTGACTAAAATGTCTGTCATTACCACTGCATTACTCAAGGATGTGCAGTGCTATTGTAGCACAAATTTTACTTGGCATCTCCAATGTTGGATGCAGATCCTGTTGTGGGGTGTCTGTCATGGGGTAACCATCCACTAAAATGTCTGTCATTACCACCATAGTACTCTAGGATGTGGAGTGCTATTGTAGTGTAAATTTTTCTTGGTATATTCTAAGTTGGATCTAGATCCAATTAACTCCCCCTTTTCAGTGTGTCTGTCAGGGGGAATCCACCCTCCAGAATGCCTGTCACTGGTCATTCTATAATCTGGAGTGTGCAAATATATTATATTTTAGTTTCATCTGGTATCTCATATACTGGGTCTAGACCCAAAATCTAACAAGCAATTAGTTGTGCTAGTTAAATAAGCCACCCATACATTTTCGGCAGATGGTCAATTTCACAGTTTACAAGTCTACTCCTAAATACCAGTAGGGGTTACAGTCAGTATCCCGTTCTTTGCATCTCAATGGTCCAGGCTGACGGACTATAGGTCTGCAGGTAGTTATCTACACAAAAGAATTTAATAAACTCTTCCCGCCCCTTCCCTAAAGATGCGTTCTGAGCACTTGCTGCAAGGGCTAGTGGTGATACCAAAGACCACTAACTTTAAAGGCGAAGTTAGCTGCTTGTGTCGATGTCTCATGCCAAAGAACCATGCTTACTTGGTATTAGCGGAATTGAGCAAGAAACGGTGGAGTGCCTTGGATATATTGGATGTTATTGTATGATTGTGTTTCCTAAACTTTAACAATAGATTATATAGCATCTTGACCATGTTGGGACCCGGGTACAAGCAGTCATTATAGAGGAGTAGGTAAACTCTGTTTTCTGATTCCGAAGTGTGGCTTATAATATCCCTCTTTATGTGCATCGTGAACTTCTATAAATCCGGCTTCCAGATATGTCTGAAGGATGTTCTGATAAGCATTTTTATACTGAGGGTCTTTCTGAAACTGTCTTTCGAGCGAATTCAATTGAGAGAGGGCATTTCGGTAGTTAGTTGTTGTTCGAACATTCCAACCCACGGAATGGCAAACTTACACGGTAACCCATATCGGTTTTTGTGACTGTTAAACTTTTTCCCTCGCTTCATTCTCTGATGTGAATTGCTCATGTGGGACAATGCCGATCCTATCCAGTCTCTACCATATGTCGACATCGTAATCTATTTCTACTAATCTACAAACTCTCACTGTTCGAACACTCGTTGTGTCTACCTCCTGTAAGGCACAATGTGGTACCCTCCCATAAGGGGTGACCCCACAATGAGTAACAAACAAACTGACACCATAAATTTTATCCATCCCAATGACGAAATAGTTGAAATAATCAGTCCTTATCAACAAGTTAATATTCTCACAATGTATCACTATTAATATCCACATCAGCCATTTTGCACCCCTTTGTCTAGCAAGAGTTTCTTTTACATTCAAGAAACCTACGTTATGTATTGGCATGTTTACTTTGTCATGAACTACGAGCTTTGCTCGCACAGCCCACTGATTCATGTGAACTTGCAAGATGCAATATCAAACTCTCCTGTAACTACTTGCAAGCCAAAAAGTGCGATGTTGAGGGAAACACGTTTAATTATAGCAGATTGAGTTTTTGTGCCAACCAACTTGATATGAAACTGCGTTGGCTTCTTAGTGTCTAAGAACATTCGAGCCTGAAGTGGCTGTAGTGTGGTAGGCTATGTCATAAATTGTGCTCCCGTAGGATTTGAATGCCCAAATTGAGATAAGGGCTGATTCTGAATCTATTTATGTGAGGAATAAAAAAATGGATGGTAACAATTTTTTTACCTCATTTATGGGGTCAAATTAGCCCCAAATAACCTTGACTTTTTTTTATTACTTTGAAACATTTTTGCACTTATCTCATTGATGTGTTCCTTTTTTTCATAGCTTTTATTATATTGAATTGCATATAACCTTGGCTACTTTAACATGCTCTAGCAAAACACATTGAGGGCAGCAGTCTTGATACTGTTGCTATTGAGGCATCCATCTACTCTCCTGCTTGCTTGTGAGCTATCTTCACCGGAAAGCCATTCATAAGAGGAGTAGAATACCACATAATGAATGCACTGGCTTACTTTTACATGAAATTTGATGCTGTTCTTGGTAAATTTCCTCCCAGTCCTCTGATATTCCAATGTAAGGAACTCATAAAGAGCTTGCGTGGTCAGGACACAAAGTGTCTGGAACATTTTGAAGCTGTGTGTAACCACTACAAAGAGATACAGATGTCCACACCTGGTGCTGGGGAACTTGCAACCTTCTTGGATAGTTACACAACACAAGTTGAAGTGCTTCTTTATCTCATCCGAGTAAGTCGACAGAATGATTGGGAAGGTTTTCTATCTGCACTGAATGAGCAAATGAAATATTTTATGGTGCTAGATTTGTTCAAATATGCCCAATTCATGCCTGTATATTTAGCACAGATGAACACTCTTGAAAAGGGTGATCCATTGACATGGGCCACACACAAGAATGGGGATATCTGTTTCCGAAAGTCCGACACACCTTTCTCTGCCTTGTTTGTTGACCAGACCCTCGAGCAGGAAATAAAGAAACTGAAAGGGATTGGCAGCATCACTGGTCTAACACAGCAGGAGGGTCTACTTGACTGATTTCTCCTCATCCAACCTGAACTCTCAAAAATTGTGGTAGATTTTCAAAACCACTATACTCAAATCTGTGGTCCTAGGGAACCTGGTGAACACCATTACCAACTCTCAGGTGAGATAGCCACTCGATCGACAGCAAATGCTCTCAAGATGCGAGACCGCATTCAGCTTCACTGTAAAGGTAACCCATATGATGTTGAAATACTGCTGAAAAGCATTGTGCCCTCGGTGGTCGTACCTGAACCAGCAAAGTTAGACATCCTGAATAAGGATGAGAAGAGGCAGTTAGCATACAAGACCATAGTTGATAAAAGATTGCTTAGTCGGTCCACAATATCAATTTGGAATTCAATGAAAAAATTGAAATTAAAGGCACATTCAACATGGATGCCAAAGCAGATTGTGCATGTCTAAGAAAATTTGGTCAAATTGCATGACAAACAACAGCTGTTGGCTAGATTTCTTGTGATTCAGCAATCTCGACCGGAATTGATACCAAAGTTGGCAGGTACTATAGCAGAATATGAGATGTCTGTTCTTCCAAGATCTTTGTTTCTAATGATGGAACTCTTCTTATCCTGACCGACAAGAGGAGCTTGATGCATGCAGTTGAGGCACACGAGGACATGAGCATATCAGAGACACCATCAGATGTTGACTCAGACAACAATAGGGTGATTGGTCTGCCACTTGAAGAAAGCAGTAATATGAATGAAACTGTGATTATATTTGATGGCATGGCTGTCTTGCAAGTATGAAGGTTAAGTCTGCCATGACGAAGATCATCCATCTGAAGACAGCATTCGTGAAAAGAATGAAACGCTTGATGAAAGGGTATACTGAGGGCCACGTCGTATTCAACAGATACTTGAACGTGTCCCTGAAGGACAAAACTCATGCTAAACGTGCTGCAAAAGTGTTGTCAATGGTGCATGGTGAAATGAATATTGCAAAGGTTACACTGAAAGAACTGCTAGCTAACTCAAAAACAAAATCTCAGCTGACTGAGTTACTACCTAAAGCTCTCCTAAAGGCTTTTGAGGGTTCAAATCAAGATCTGGTTGTATCCTATGTTGAAAAAATCAGGTCCAACCATTCTGAGCCTCTTCAACAAGACATGATGATGCATAACCATGAGGAGGCAGATACAATGATTCCACTACATGTTCTTGATATCATTAGAGAGTCAAGATTTAAAACAATAGATGTTTGGTCCCCTGATACAGATGTACTGGTGCTTCTAATGGATCTGGTCATAAATTGACACTTAGGAGCAAAATACAGGGTGATTGATGTTCGTCATCGAGTATGAGCGAAAGGAGTGGAAAAGTCAAAGAGCTTGATTGGTCTGCACCATTTCACTGGTGCAGACTGGGGAGGTAAATTCATTGGAGTTTCCAAAATCACGTGGATTTTAGTTTACCTTTCACTTCCCCAAAATGATGAAATTCTGCCGACATTCCCTGGCATGGGCCTTGAACCCCTAACAGAAGAAACTATGAAAATACACTTGCGATGATGGGAATATGCCTGTGAGGTATCAGCTAATTGAAAGATTTGTTTGCCAAGTATATTGAGCAAAGACCCACATAGACTCTGTTCCAGCACTTCGATGGGAATTATTCCATAAGAAAAACCTGGAGGATAAAAAGCTTCCACCAACGTGAGGAGCACTTGTACCACTGTTACGAACCGAGAGAGGTCCGTTTCAGGTTCGATATTATGATAAACAAAAAGAATTCAACACCAACAGTTGAAACTGGGGATACGAATATAGAAAGAAACACTAACACAACAAAGGTTTATTTACAAGCTTACTAACAAAGATAAATGCAGAATGGTGTCTCCTATTTGCATAAAAAAGGTAAAATCTTACACTGCATGAACAGGGGAACAGTGAGGTAATGAAAGTACTTGCCGACCAGCTTTGCAACTCGAAGCGATGGCTTCATAAAAGGAGAACTGTGATTGCAGACGTCTTCTTGACCCCGTATTGCAGAAAATAATGTCTACTCTTGATACTTGAAGGGTAGGAACTCCCCAAAACCTCTAGCAGGACGTTTCTTCTCTGAAGTCTGGCTCAACGTCGAAATAACTCAGTCATCCACTTCTGAAGACGACTTGACCAGAATTCGACCAATTCTCGAGCGCCTTTTTCTCTCTGATCCTTCGTCGGTTCCTTCTTCTTTTATCTCTTTTGGATGATCTCTGATCTCTGCTGCTGAGCCCTCACTGATCTGATCTGTGATTCTTACTAATGATCTCTTACTCTGTGACTAACTGATGATCTCTGCTTTCTCCTACTTCGTACGTCGTATTTATACGGCATTCTGGGGGCGGAGCCTACGGTGAACGTCACAGACTCCCGAAATTACTAGAACTTCTTAGAAGATTCTCGACGGAATATTGCATCATATTTCGCTGTGTTTCTCCCGACACTTAGGCGCGTGTTGCGCTCCACAACACGCCCGACGATTCTAGAACCAACATGGGAACAGTCACCTCCAACACCTGCGCAAGTGCCTCCTTGCTGCCAAACTTCTCGAAAATGCGTTTTCCTTTCCTTTATCTTTCTTTGCTATAAAGCAATTACCATTACAACCACACATTGCTAGGGCAAACTATATGGCAATGAGAGACAAGTCCTACACTATATCAATGCCTGAGCTTCCGGAACTTGCCCAAAATGGATGGGAGATCACTTCTAATGGAGATTATCAACTGGTCAGATTCCTTAAAGGACCAGTACCCAAAGCAGTTCTGGAGCTCGTCAATTGTAGGTGTCGTGGTTCATACGATACACTATCTGCTCTTGCCTAAAAAACGGTCTGCCATATACACCAGTATGTAAATGCACAGACTGCTCAAATGCTGGCAAAGAATTTGACCTCATCAATGAAGTTGATGACACTGATTAAGATTGAGACTATCAAGAAACTTGCAGTCTAATTTCCAAGAAAAATTTCATCAATTTAAAAGAAGATGCATTTGATATGTATGGCCTTGATTTTCGAGTGTGACCTTGAGATTTGAGTGTGACCTAACTTCTGATTACCTTGAAGTGAGTTTTAATCTATGCCTGATATTAGTACTGTAAGATCACTCACTGATGCCAACAAAATTAGAGTATTACTTCACATGATTTGCTACTTTCTGTAGAATTATGGACAAAAAAGATCAAGTTCATATGACCCCTCAAAAGTGATGGGAAAATTTTTTACTATCCATTTTTATAAATCTTGTATCCCAATAAAGTAAAATCTACCTCTAACTCAATTTGGACATTCAAATCCTACAGATTTACATAATATCCCACACTACTGGTACAAGACGGCCGTCTCTGTAGAGAGCAAGGATGCCGGGAGTTCAGTTGAAGGCTTAGCCTGGGGAACTTTCACATTGACACAAGGTTTTTCTTTTTCTCCCTCCCCCTTGGACTGTTTCTTTTGATTTACGTAACGACTTGTTCTCAATTGATTCTGACTTGACTGTTTCACTGGTTTAGATACAGCGTGAGTAGATGGATGACTGGAAGGTTGGAAAATGGAATTCGTCGCAGAAAATTAACTTACCCGAGATTTGTGGTGATCGCCATCACAGATAAGGCTGTGATGACATCCACCACACAATTTGCATTTGCGTTTGCTGCTACATTGTTTGCTGCTATGTCCTGAAGCAAGACAGTTAAAACACTTACAAGTTGGCGCTTTTTAGCTGTGGCATCTGGATGTTTGTTACAACTGAAGGGTGAATGATCGCTGTTGCAAAATGGGCACGATGTTAATCGAGGGGCGCTAGATTCTAGGACTGGTGGAGAGGGTCGTGATAGTTCTTCCCCCTTCTGAATATCTTATAAGGGAATCCAATGCCACAAATAACTCACCTAAATTATAGTCACATTTACGTAAATATTCAACAACTTTTTGATACACATGACCCTGTGACAACTTCTAGTTTATCAAGCTTAGCAACATGCCTTGATCCAGCATGGATCTGCTTAGGCATTTAATCTGTTCAATCAACACAGTGAGTTCTATCATGAATTTTCTAAGTTCGAAAATGTTAGCTCACCACTAAAGTAGCACAACCAGCATTTGATGCTGGTTGCCATAATATTTCGCTAACAAATTAATGGCCAAACTGTAGTTAGCTGCAGTTACACTCAGAGCTTGCATCACTCTGAGCAGCTCCCCTTCCAGAGATCTGAGAAGATACATGAACTTAGCTACGCCGTCTAAGTCTGCATGGTTATGCACATGTATGTTAAACAATTCCTGAAGGTTAGCAAATTTGCTTTTCTCTCCCTTGAATACAGGCAATGGGAGTTCTTTCAAATGAGGTTTGTGTAATGTTAGTCAAAGCACCATTTCGATTATTGAGCAGCGCGATTGCACGACCAGCTCTGTTGAGGGTCTGTCTTATTGTAGTTTCTAATAATGGCTCTATCTTGGTCGTAGTTGTAAGGTAGAGTGTTTGCAGCTGTTGTTTGTCAGCTCAAACCCTATCTGATGGGTCTTGATAAGCTGTGGCACTGTGTGACTCTAATAGATCTCTTTGAGCACGTGACAGGGAGTCAGAGAGGAGGAGGAGGTGTGAGTCAATCTGTGCTTCAGTAGCAACTGCCATTTTGATCGAGGGAGGGTCTTCAACAAATTATGTTAAATTAAGTTACAAATTAAAGCAGGGTATTTTACTCAAGCAAGGTTAAGTGGGTACAAGGAAATGATGCTACCTTACAAGGAATCTACTTAACATAAATAGAACTAACCCTTTAGTTCTCCTCTTCGGCCAGACACACCCGCTCGATAAATGCTTTCAGTCTGTTCCAGACTTCTTTCTTGTTTGTGGCCAGATCATTACCCAGCAAAATTACAAATACCATATCTACTGGTCGTGTGGTTGAAAACTGATGCCTTAGGCCATCTAGTTCAAAGAAGGACCAGATGTTGCAAATTATTCCCTCGCAACCGGGATTACTAGTTCTCCAAGTGATAGCCTAGCCTTTGGCACAGACTTCAATCCCCAACTCACAGGACTAATGAAAATGGTGTCAAGATTTTACAATTTTATTACAAAAATAAACCAAAAACGATTTCATGATCAGCACTTACATAACAATCATATCAATATGTCCCATTTACTATACAAACTATCCCACTTCGAAACAACTAACCTCTTGGTCCTTAAGGGAACACTGGCCTAAACTATAATTTCACCATGCACGTTTAATACCAAAGAGAATGACATGAATCAGAGAATGAGCAGGAAATACACTTTAACAGACTTACGGCCTCTGCCAAGCATAACTTGATGAATTCGGTATACTGACATAACTTACAATGTGAATGTCCATGGGTAATGATCTGCCAGCGAAACGGGAGCACAACCAAAACACGTCTTACCCTGGTGGATTTTGGAAAGGCAAAGGTGCATTTTTCGCTCAGGGATGTCATCTGGGCTTCCACTTAGGCTTTTTCTCTATGTATGTTTTACTTAATTTAGCATTACTGTGGCAAGCCCAATACAAGACATGTTTCAATATGAAATGGAGAACAAATTCCCACGATTCTGTTCAATTGTCAACCCAAAAACACATACTAAATACATAAATCAGAGAGGGAACCATAGTCTCTGTGCCTGCTTTCTTCTTGCTTATTTCGTGTTTGGAACGCGACAGAATCAAGTTGAGAGAAAATGGTGCACTCATTTTTTTAATGACAAGCAGCTCATAAGAGCAGCACAAATTACATATTCCCAAAACCAAGAAAGCAATTAATGAATTTAAATCCTAAAAGAGAATAAGATGGAGAGCTTCATTCATTTAAGTATTTACTGATAAAATGCTTTTTTGATTTAAAAATAGATAGTAAAGAGTGAAGGTAATGCAACTTTCATTTCAGTCATTTTCCTCTAAGGAAAAATAAAGATGCCAGTCTTACCAAAGATTCCGGGCATAGTAATACATGGTGTAGTCAATGGAGTATGGCGCTTAATCGTGATATAACAAAGAATTTACAGGTTTTCTGATCTGCCTTCATACATGATCCCCAATGTCCTCTATGCTTTACTAATAGAGAGATTAAATATTCTGACTGATTTCAGTTTTGAGTCAAAGTTTTTGTTTGACTATTTTTGTTCTCTTTTCAGCCTAGAGACTGTGGCCTGACTTTTAGTCTTGTTTTAGCCTTTTCTTCAGTAAACCATTATAAAGCCAAGAAATTTGGTCTCACTCACTTTTGCCTTCTGACCTGTTTGTACAGAAATTCAATATATTTAGTGATATGAATGTACCTAGGGGATGCACAAGTTGGGGGGATAGCATACCTGATCTGTGAATGGCCTATTTAAGGAAGCACATTCATACCACAAACTTAGACTGAAGGCCTGCTTCAGAATGGGTAAACTCTTAGGTTAGCTTACTTGATTATATTTACACATTACAAGCTTGTATCAGTTTAGAGTGAATGATACCCAATTGAGTTTAATAGTGATCAGTTAATTAATAGGTCTTGAACTAGACTAACTGGTGGTCGGGCATCTGACCATGTGGTATGTAGGAAACACATCTGGATCGGAGAGTAGAGTTGTCTTCCTCATAGGCACTGATGACAAGCGATTATCATTGCACTATACAAGTTAACATAGGCTGGCAGTAGCCGTGCCAAGAAGGAAGCATGGTTTGGGGGTTTTGCTCAGGAACTAAGCGTGCAATCTCCCTGGCAGTATGAGCTTGTATAAGGCCGTCTGTAGCGTGTATGTGTCCTTTTATCAGTTCGGAGAAAGTTCACCGACATCTGGCCAGATAGCAGTGTTATCTGTCCTTCTGTGACCTCTGACCCTTGTGGTCAAATCGCCATGTGGTGACCAGGTGACCAATTCAATATGGAACCAGTTAATTCCTTCCTCAGCCAGGTGCCCTTTGATTCCATTGCCTGCAAAGACAAAAGTGCAGCAGTCAAAGTGGACGAGAGCTGAGTCATAATTAATACCTCAAAAGGAGTGATGTGTGAGTGGTAGAGGCGACTGCACCTATATTGAATTAAGAATAAATTTAAGTTTACTTTACTTTGAAATGGAGATGGTGTAAATCCCTTACACCTCCTCATTCCGGTCGGCATTTCAACCCTAGATGGAATGGAATGACTAGAACAACCATCTACAATGATAAGTAACTCACTTACACCCCCTTTAAGTGATATTATAACATAAAATTCAAGTAATGTAAAACTGCATAATTTAAAATTACATAAAATCAAAATTTTTCTTTACCTTATTTGTAGCGGACTATAAAGTTGCATTTCTCTCAAAATTTAATGAGGTATAGACTTTAACATGACAAAAATAAATGCAAATTAAAATACTCTTTTAAACATTTGTATTATGCATTAGTCATTAAACAAAATAGTATCATACAATGACAATATAGGCATATACCTACTAATCATAATGTATACTTATACTAAACCTTAATACAGAAGGTTAATATGGTTAGTTTTAATTTTATCAAGCAATGTACCATCAGCTTTATTGTAAGGCAAGAATATGCTATTACATAGCCCTGAAGTGGCCGTATAACGCGTTCGTGGGGTAGTTACTGGACCCACAGGTTTGTATGACTACAGCCCTGTGCCATAAGGGCAGCGTCTATAATGAATGCCTATTATCACATCAGCTTCATAGCTATACAGTACAATATTTCTCGCCTGAGAATATACAAAACGAAAAGAAAAGAATAGAGACAAGGAGGGAATACTTAATTACAGCAAATAAAATCAATAGGCCAAACCTTAATTGAAAACCTTCATACTGGCTTTTACTTATTCTCCCATGAGAGGGTATGAAGTGCCTATAATATGACACTGTGGCAAATGTGGCACTCCCTATGAGCTTTAAGAAGCATACTGTTCAGAACTGTCTATGCCTCTGGGACGTTTTCAAAGAAGTTCACCAAATAATCTCTAGCAAATGGCTCTCTGCATAGCAAAGTATCAAGCAAAAAAAGGTGCCTAAATAATGCGTAAAATGAGAGGGAAAGGAAAACCTATAAGAGGTGAAGTGATAGAAGAGTACAAGTAGAAACAATTACAAAATGTTAAGAAGGCCAGGGGCATTAGTGGGGAGAGAAACTAACGACTCTTTTAGGTATCTTGGAGTCTTGATGCCAGTTACCTCTCTTCCTTGGACCTCTCCGAGGTTGGGTTGATGATTCTGTAGGGGAACTTGGGAAACCCGGGTCCAATGAAGATGCCTGAGTGCCATCTGCTCCAATTGCTATGACAACAGGAACAGTGGTACTCTTCCTCAGTCCTAACACCATTAGACTCAGTTCGTTGAGTTCTTCAGCCAAGCTTGATTCGGCAGAGTCCTTACTCAGGGACTGGTCAGCTGGGGATGAGGAGGAAGAGGAGAAGGTGATTGTTGGCATTACTGACTCAGAAGTAGGGGTGACCGACTCAGGTACAGGTTGCGAGGCCGCCCTTCAAGCAAGCTTCAGCTGTGGTCATGGGGGCCCATGGGAGTTTCCCCCCTCTCACCAGCACTGGTAGTGGGGCCAAACCAGGTGAGAGGCAGCCCGCACTGGGATCTCTGAGAAGGAGACTCAAGTCTTGCCATGGCACTGACACTAAAGTTAAGTATATCTTAGTTTTACCAGACCACTGAGCTTATTAACAACTCTCCTAAGGCTGGCCCAAAGGGTTAGGTATTTTTACATGGCCTGATACCAATTGGTTACTTAGCACCGGGACCTACAGCTTATTGTGGAATCCGAACCACATCAAGAATGAATTCCTCTGATTTCACATTGGTACAGCGGGGAATTGAACCTCGACCCTGAGATCAGTAGTCAAACACATAACCGACTCGTCTAACGAGGAACTATTAGTACCATTGCAGCTCCAGGCACAGGGAGAGGATTCAAAATTGGCTTAATGTCCATGATGGGTGGAGCATGTCACTGTCCAGGGCCTTAAAGTGGCACTGGCAGTGAGTTAGAGGTAGGTCTATGAAGACCGTGGGATCTTCTTGGAAATATGAAAGGTTATGAGCCCTTGGATTATCTAAACATAAGAGAAGACATAAAATCTTGTCCCAGCAGTACATATTTTTTGATTGGTGAGGTCTCGTGACCCTCAGCCAGATGGTAGGAAGAGTCATTTTAATGTGGTTGAGGCTCTCAATTGTGACGAGTTAGTGGGCAGGATAGCTTACCTTGGGTAGATGCCACAGATATAGAGCCCTGAGCTGGAGGCCCTAAGGATAAAGGATATGTTACAGCCATGGCAGAGGCGGGAGTATCGGTTTTACTGGGGCATTTGGCCCATGAAGAAGTGTGGCTATGCACTCCGCATGTAGTGCAATGACTGTGGCTGAAACCATGCTTTGGTACTGTGCCATAGGAGGGGAGGCCTATTGCTCTGAAATCCAATGGCTGTTGGTGTTCTGATTTTGAGGATGCTCATTTTAGGGTCGTTCTTGGAGCCTGCAGTGCCCAGGTTGATTGCAGCTTGCACACACAGGCTTCCTTGGTGGATTATTTGGCCACTGGGTTGGTATTATGGGTTGCTGAATGGGAAATTTTCCTCCCTAAGGAGCTCAGTTGCGGATGTGGGTATCAAAGGTCTCAGCCCACCGATAGCATTCTACAATGGTCCTATGAGCCTTATCCAGCAGAGGTGTGGGAAGATCAGAGGGGCATATGAGAGGAAATCCTGTAACTGGAAAAGCTAAAATTTGTGTGCAAAATTGCAAAATTAATAATGTTGTGAAAGTTATTTTAAGTAAAAGGTAAACATTTATGTTGAAGATAAGCCATTAATAAATAATTCAGTAACAATTATAGTACTACATATTATACCCTGAAAACACTTTTAAACCCAAGAGGGAAATTATCATAATAAGGGGTCCGCTACACAAGTAATTGTAATAAAAAGAGTCCGCTGCCCAAGAAAGTTTAAGAAACACTGGTATAGAGTGAATGATACCAAATGGGGTTTAAGAGTGATCAGTTAATTAATAGGTCTTGAACTAGACGAACTGGTGGTCGGGCATCCGGCCATGTGTTATGTAGGAAACACAGAAGAGGGGCAAAATCCAGAGCAACACAAGGTGAGAAATCCAGAATCCAAACAGGAACACAAACAGCACATCTGGAGCAGAGGGTAGAGTCATCTTCCTCATAGGTGCCAACGGGAAGTGATGATCATTACACTATACAAATTAACATAGGCTGGCAGTAGCCATGCCAAGAAGGAACGGGGTGGGGGTAGCTCAGGAGCTAAGCGTGAGATCTCGCTGGTGGTGTGATCTTGTCTAAGGCTGTCTGTAGGGCACATGCGCCCTTTTATCAGTTCAGAGAAAGTTCGTCGGCATCTGGCCAGATGGTGGTGTTATCGGTCCTTCTGCAACCTCTGACCCTCGTGGTCAAATCACCATGTGGCCAATTCAATATGGCGCCGGTTAATACCTTCCTTGGCCAGGTGCCTTCGATTCCATTACCTGCAAAGACAAAGGGGCGGCAGTCAAAATTGACGAGAGGTGAGTCAGAATTAATCCCTCAAAAGGAGTAATGTGTGAGTGGTAGAAGCGACTGAACCTGTATTGAATTATGAATAAATGTTAGTTTACTTTGCTTTGAAATGGAGATGGCATACATCCCTTACATTGGTTTCAATGCAGAAATTCCTTTCTATCTTTTGTTGTCTTTATTTGTCAGGCACATCCCTGGACATTTGAAATGTTAGTGATCTTTTAACAAGATAAATATTGTACGTTCTCCAAAAGTTGTTTCTTTTTGTTGGTGTTTTCTCTAAATTAGATCTTATGATAATGTCTGCTCTGTAGGGAAGCATAAGTTCGGATTACGATATTAAAGTGTTGTGTTTATTCTTTCATCCCCTTCTAAGGTTGCTGAAAAGGTTATGTCAAAGTCTTTATGGAAGTATATTGACTTTTAGACAATGCTGTTATGGCTCTCTCTAGCACTTTCTGACCTAATTCACATCTGCTCTTTACATAGATGTAGAGTTGATGGTTTAATATAGGTATCCTTTTCTCGTACTTAACCATACTCTTATTTTGGCTCTGGTTTTCTTAATTTTCAACATAGAGGATGTTTATTTTGTTTAAGGTTATTGATAATAATAATGTCCAATTGCTTATCATTGAAAACATTCAGTTCGCACCTTCACAAAATCTATAGATTCATAAAACGTTTTTCTGACAATCGAAGGGAATTCCGTAATTCAAGATCAGCCGTGATCCGTTCAGAGACTTCATCCTTTGTCCTTGCCGTTGGTTCTGCTGCTGGTAAAGAGGCTGATGTATATTCCGAAATGACGAGATTTGACATTCGAGGTAAATATGTAAAAAGATGTAAGAACTAAGATAGAATGGTTATTTATATCTTGTAAAACTATTTGCGTAATAGTTTCATCAGCATAATAACAAGAGTATTATTGCGAAATAAAAGATTCGTTCCCCTTGGTTGGAAAAACCGTGATTAAAATGCACGGATTCAGAAAGCATAATTACCCAAATCGGATGTGATGAACAGTGTAGAAGAGGGAGGGGTGCAGGAAAAATAAATAACCCTGCAAAAGCAGTGTCCAAAGTAATGTCCCTAAAATGAGAGAATGAATTATTAACAAAGTTCGAAATCATGGTACTCCAGTGATACCTCAAAGCCACAACATGGCCAATAGCACGGCAGCTCTTTTGAACTTAGTTGTATATTTTCTAGTGTGGCACTAAGAGATGGAAACAGAATTCAGTGAGTAAAAGGAAAGTAGTCTTTGTATTGGCGAAAGAAAACTCTGTTACAGTTGTGTAAATTATTCACAATTAAAATTATAATAAATAAGTAAACTAGGAACAGACCACTGAGTGATATAAGCATCCATCAACAGACTTACAGATTTGCTTTTGTTTTACCCAAAATAAGAATGTGCAAATTATTTTGGGATCTAAGACTGAAATATATTCAAATCTGTTTTCATCTTGGTTAATTTTCGTTTTGAAAATATGAATTTGATAAAAAAATATGAATACAATTTTGCTTTATTATAAATGTAAATGTTGATGGATTAGTAAACATATTTGTGTAGCTTCGAAGTACAAAAGCCATGTGTTACATAAAATAGGATACCCCCTAGGATACTGTCACGATTTATACATATATCTCTGATCATGTGGTATGCATTGCAGAGTAGTAATTTTTCCGCTGATGGCAATTTATTGCTCATCCGTAATTAATAATCACAGGATAAGATTCTTAGTTTTGGAACATGAAAATTGCCTCAGGACCTCCATTACTCTAGTTGCAAAAGTCATGTACCATTAGTGAGTTGATTGTAAGACTTAGAAATCTTGTGCAATTTGTTACACACAAACGTAGATACATAAAAGCACACATACATATGCATGTATACGTATATGTATATGTATATGGAAATATGCGTGTGTGTGTGTGTGTGTGTGTGTAGGCTGAAATCACTACAGGTTAACTGACTTTTGCCTGCAATCAATATGTTTTATTCAACAGGTTTTTTTTATTTATTTATGTATTTATTTATTCATTTATTATCTTTTATTGTGTCCAGGTTCGGCAGAACTACATCAAGAGAAGACTGGTGACCACTTACCGGGCGTTGCAAAGGTTTTCGCTCTCGGAGGTAAACCTCGAAGGTGGAGTACTTCCTGCCTCCGCTACTGTCAAGGTATTTATTTGTTGGAACATTGGCAGTTTCAGGGATGTTAGATGGCGTCGTTGTTTAACAGTGCCCTTGTATACTTATCGTATTTATATTAAGTGTTTGGTAGAAAAGTGGATGTACGTATGTGTTTCTGAAAATAATTCTTTGATGAACACAAAAATTCGCAAAATGTTCTTAGACGGAAAAGTAGTGTCCATCATGAACTCAAATACAAAAAGGTATGGAATCCCCGCTACGTTGTGTTTCTTCATAGCTGAAAATATGCATATATCTTCATGCAAAGAATACATTTTTAAATGATATATATATCTGTGGATAGGCTGTGAAATGCTCTACATTTTAGTATATGGTATAAAAAGTATGTATAGAGGAAGGACAGACATTTGGCGAAATGCCATCTTTACAAATACTCACCCCCAAAGACAATGATTAATTAATAATCGTTGGCTGATGGTCAGCGGAATCTTGTGGGGGGCTGGAGGAGTCCACGGGTTCGAGATTCCATTCGTCAGGGAACATCTTCCAGGTCATCGTCATCCAGTGAGTCGGGAAGCAGGATGCTGCCCATGATGGTGGCCCTGGAGGGTTTGACTGCTTTCGTAGGGCAAGGCTGTGTTCTGAGGCGGTGTACTGCGAGGGCCTTCTGTGGGGTTGTCTTTGTTGGGAACGACAGCGAGCTTCAGTCCTCACTGCCGCCGATCGAGACGAGGAACGCCTTCAGAGGGGAAGAATTCACTTGGCCTGTCAGGGTCTCACCGTAAACCTTCTCTGATGGTGACGGGTCGCTTGCTCTTGGGGCGGTGCAGAGGCCAAGGAGAACCCACGGTAGCTATGCCTTTCAGTTGGGGCCTATGCAGCATGCCACCAGGGAGGCCTTGAGCGAGTAGTGGGTCCTTTCCACCATGCCGTTGGCTGCGGGTTGTAGGCCGTGGTCGTATGGTGCTAGGTCCCCATCAGGCATGCCAGGGAGGTCCAGAGTTCTGAGGTGAATGCAGTTCCCTGGTCTGTAGTGATGTCATCTGGCACTCTGAAGCGGCTGATCCAGCTGGATAGGAGGGCTTTGGTGCAGGCGTCTCTGGTGGCTTCTGGCCACCTGGTGGACTGGTCGATCACTGTCAGGAGGTATCTGGCACTGTCGGATGGAGGAAGGGGCCCAACGACGTCGACATGGGTATGCTTGAATCAGACAAGGAGAAAGCTCTAACTATGTAACTTTATTGAACAGAGATGGCTGTATATGAGGCAGCTGTGCGGACAGAAACGTAGTGTCCGTCACGCACGTACATACAAAAAGGAATGGAGCCCCAACTGTGTTGTGTTTCTTCGCAGAAAATATACATATATGTTTGTGCAGAGAGTACATTTTTACATGATATATATATCGGCGGATAGGCCGTGAAATGATCTACATTTTAGTATATGGTATAAAAGTATGTACCGAGGAAGGATGGACATTTGGCGAAATGCTGTCCTTACAGGACTTATGCAATTTTGTTTTATCCACTATAATTTTAGGAAATGAATTCCATCGGTGGTTAGTTATTGATTTTAGAGCAAAATCTAAGCCTAAGAGTGCTCATTCCCATTTGCCTGTAGCTACATTGTACAGTGTAACTCTTTAATGAAAAAGAGAATATTTAAGGAAATCATGATTAACAGAAGATTTAAGGAAATCATGAAAAAGAGAAGATTGAAGGAAATCATGGAAAAGAAGAGATTTAAGGAAATTATGTAAGAGAGAAGATTTAAGGAAATCATGGAAAAGAGAAGATATAAGAAAATCACTGAAAGCCAGATCTAGTTTTCCATGTTATAATTTGCCCTTACATTGGTCAATCCTGATGTGTAATACTCGTTACCTCTATGTGAGGGATAATTTACAAGTGATCATGCAAACCTTAGGCCCCTCTAACCCTCTCACCGTCACTTATTTGAATACACTGATGAAATCCTTAATAAACGTTCAACAGAAACCAGTTTCCAAAGACATAGGGGTTTATGAGAACCCCTGCAGGGATTGTGAGAAGTCATACTATGGTTTCACAGGAAAATCTCTCTAAGAAATATTAATTCAACATAAATGATCAGTTAGATATGGACAAAATAGTTCAGCAATTTTCCATCATATAAATAACATGAACCATACCATGGATTGGAACCCCTCCCAAATTTTATACAAGAGCAGCTGTCAATACAAATGTCAGATGGTAGAATCTTCACTGATGTAACAACAAGATAATAGGATCTACCTTTCCAATGGAACCTGGGACTCAGATCATATAGACAGTATTTTCCTTAAGGCAACAATGAAGCGGATTAAGACTATTAACATGACAGACGTCGGCTTAGTGGTGACCTCAGGCATCAGCTAAGGGCATATCTCCCACTATATATTTCGCTAATGCAGCTCCTTCTGTCATTCATTGTTTTATAAGGGTGGAAGTTAGTCCACCGAAATATAGTCCTTAGCTTTAAACCATAGTGTTTTAATGGGCCTTTTATATTTGAGACGTATCATATATATATATCTATATATATATATATATATATATATATATATATATATATATATATATATGTATATACATGAGGATTAAAAGGGCCATAAAACTATTTTAACGTTGCAACCATATATTTCGAGCGCTTCTTTCTGTGCTCCTGATCACTGGTAAAATATGGACATATGATGTCGTACAAGAGTTTATATAGTACTCCCAGTAAGTAAAAATATCATCTACGTATCTAAGACAGATCATATTTTATACTAAAATGTAACTGTTTAAATGTTCCAGCAAATAACATCAACTTGCTCAGTCTTGACGTCGAATTATTATTTACCAAAGTCCAGATCGCCAACGTCTTGTCCTTTCTAAAGAAGTTACAACCATATGAAGAACATTTTCCTCTTGGTATTGATGTTATTTGCTGGGATATTTAAACTGTTAAATTTTTGTATAAAATATGGTCTGGCTTAGATACATAGATGATATTTTTACTTACTGGGAGTACTATATTATCTCTTGTAAGACATCATATGTCCATATTTTATGGGCCTTTTATTCTCATATTATACTGTTGTGTTACAGAAAAAAGTCATATATATATATATATATATATATATATATGTATAGTATATATATATATATATGATATATATATATATATATGATATATATATATATATAATATATATATATATATATTCTATCTATATATATATATATATATATATATATATATATCTATATATATATATATATATATATATATATATATATATATATATATTATATATATATATATATATATTTATATATGTATGCAAATATATAAAAACACATAAAATTATATAAAGTATAAATTTACATATGTATATATATAATATGTATATATAATTATATATATATATATATATATATATATATATATATATATATATATATCTATATATATATATGCACACATAAGGGCCGGATCTAGAGCTCAAAGAAGATATATCCCGAAGGAAGTAGTAGGGAAAAGCATCCTCATCTTTCAGCAGTTTATTTCAATGCCGACGTTTTGCGACGAATTCCAAGTCGCATTTTCAAGGCTAAAAATATGTATAAATTTACGAACATTAATAATTAAATTAATTTAATTTATATTGAAAATGTCATGGCAACAGCTCTCAATAAAGCAAAAAGTTAAAAGTTAAAAGTTAAAATTCAACAGCACCTCCATAGTCAGACATATTAAAAGTACAGGACTTCACTGAATTCAGAAACACCTACCTATACAAAAGAAAGAGTAAGACTAACACAATATAGATAAAAATACAGTGAGCAAACCAGCTGCCCAAACTACGCAATGAACAATTTTACAGAGGACGTTTGGGTATTTAACGACGGTACAGTCTTTTTGATAATTATAGATTCTAAAATTGTCAGGTTGTTGTTGTTCCGCAGTTGGCCCAAGATAGAAAAATCCTTGTTGTCCATATATGTCTTACATGTTTTTGAGTGATTACGTATGTTGACAGCAAGGATTATTCAAAAATTCCCAAAAGTACTAACTGAACGTCTCCCAATTAACCCCATTCAATATGACCACTGAACTAATTTCTAATTTCAACTCGTGAAGGAACTCCATAGGATCGCTAAATCATAAGTCATTATCACAACCCCGCAAAGAAAAAAAATATTAAGTTCTCTAATTTAATTCTCCAATAATAAAAAAAAAAACTTCACCAAATTCACACATCAGCACACACTCCAGAACTCACAGTAACTCCACGGACTTCTGTCATCATATTTCAAACTCACAAATTCTCACAAGAAAAAAAAAAAAAAGAAAAAAAGTAATAAGCCCAAGGAAAAAAAAAGTCTCTCAACGAGCCCAGACCAAAATCACCACTGAAAAATGTTCTCTCAAGCTCTGATATTACAACAACCCACAAAATCAGTAAAAACTCTCCAATTACATCTCTCATAGGAAAAGGAAAAAAAGAAAAAAAATAACAGCAGCAATAACAATATGTGAATTCTCCCCATCACACAATGTATATAATATACATTACCCCCGCATTTTCCCCACAAATGCCACATGTATAGTTACGGAATTTTGCCATCACAACTTTTCTTCGATCGGACATGGCCAGAAAGCAACCCCTTACACGTGCATTTACATGTAATGCCATGGTCAACATTTCCAGATATTGCAAAAACTCTGAGCAATCACCACTAGAGGAAAAGAGTCAGCAACCGGACTCATCACAGTATTGTCAGCAAAAATCCACCTGCGGCCCCGTGTTCTCAAACTGCAGCATAAAAATATCTAGTCAGACTCACAACTTCAGAAACCCATGATTCTCAACAAAAAAAGTTCAATACTGAAATCACGTAAGCACATTTCACAAAATTATCTCCAGGATATGACTAAGGTGCTCAAAATTTGTCTCAAAGACATAACTCTCACGTGATACTGCCAATTATATAAAAAAATTATCGCCTATTTGGGATAAAAAACTACGATAAACTCGTAATTCAGCAATTATATCCCTCCAAAAATAACTCACTGGTGAACATATAAAATGCAACATCTCCATAGGACCACAATGCAGTAATGCCACTTGCCTCCAATTAGTCACGAAACCAAAAAGAACCACAGAACCCCTCTCTTGGCTCGTAAAAACTCCAGGAATTCAACTCAAAAATCATAACCACAAAAAAAAGGTCACCACCAAAGATTGATGCCACTCCATATATATATAAATCACCATCTTAATAATAACACCACCCCAGTGATGAAACTATTACCTCCATTTAATTAATAACCACACCACACCATATTCCCTCTTATTTCACCAATAACCACATGTTAATAAAACAAGTCTCCAAAAAAAAAAAAAGATTATTACACTCCAAGCAGGATAATAAAAAATGAAACTCCACCTCCAAAAAATTGCACTCAAAGCACCTAGGTGACACACTAAAAAAATATTGCCCCATGTCTCTTCAAAAAGGTGTCTCCATTTGCAACAAAAATGGCCGCAAAATAATTGAACTAAACATAGCTCTCACCACCACAGGCCTAAACTGTGGAATATCTCCAAAAAAAATAAAAAATATCATATTGCCAAAAATATTATATCTCCAATTCTCCAGGAAAATATCTCAATGTTATAGTCAAAAACTATAAACTCTCTGTTTAGCATAACTGCTAAGAAAGGCAAAAACTCGGCAAATAAAATTGCCTCGGAAATTCTAGAAGAAATCACCAGTGTCACAACTCATTATAACAGAACTCCAAACTCAAAGTGTCTAAGCAAAGACTTTTCCATATGCACTATATTCCTCCTTTTACATACACACACACACGCACACACACACACACACACACACACACACACACACACATATATATATATATATATATATATATATATATATATATATATATATATATATATATATATATATATATATATATATATATATATATATATATATATATATATATATATATATATATATATATATATATATATATATATATATATATAGGCTAAGCAAGTATATCACAAACATCCATTCAGGAAATCGCAGACAACCACATCAGAAGAAATATTTATTGAGAAGTTTTGCACATACAATGTGCATCTTCAGTCTGTTGAGATAAAAACACATACATATTAACATTCAATAAGAGCAGGATTCCTAATATAGTAAAAAATACAAGACTAAAATTAACTTAAAATTGACAGAAAGGACTAAAAATTGACATGCAAAACGAAAAAGTAAAAAGTACAAATAAAAATCAAATACCAAGGCGCAACCTACCGTTAGTTGAGAAGGAAGTAGTTATAGAATGACTAGACTGGGGCAAGAAGTTAAAACGTTGACTATGCCAGATAAAGCAGAGAAGATGAAACTCCACTATTCAACGAGGGAAGAAGACGTTTAATATATAATGACTCTAGAGTGGTTAGGTAATCAGAGTCTTTAACTGAGCCTAAAATAGAGAAGTGTTGTTTCTTCACCCCTATCTTGCAATTGATTGCGTGATTTTTTATGTTTGAGTGTTCAGGCCTACTTAATTTTTGACCCGTCCTAAAACTAAAGCCCATGTGACTGCAGTATCTCATCTGCAGCAGCCTCTTAGTCGATCCAATGTAAATTCTGGGACATCCCGGGCACGTAAATTTGTACACCATGTTAGATCTTATGAACTGCTGCAGACGATCTTTGAAGCAGAAAAAAGAGCCTATTTTGCTTGGGTTGTTAGATATAAGTTTTATATTTAGAAAGGAAATTTCACTACATAACATATATATACAATAGCAAATTTTCACACCTAACTAGAATTATTGAAAATGAAATTCCCTGTCTAAATATAAAACTTATATCTAAAAAACCAAGCAAAATAGGCTCTTTTTCTGCTTCAAAGATCGTCTGCAGCAGTTCATGATATCTAACGTGGTATACTTTTTACTTTTTCGTTTTACTTGTCCGCTTTATCTGGCATAGTCAACGTTTTAAGTTCTTGCCCAAGTCTAGTCATTCTACCTCCTTCCTTCTCAACTAACGGTTGGTTGCGCCTTGGTATTTGTTTTTTATTTGTACTTTTTACTTTTTCGTTTTACTTGACAATTTTTAGTCCTTTCTGTCAATTTTAAGTTAATTTTAGTCTTGTAATTTTTACTATATTAAGAAACCTGCTCTTATTGAATGTTAATATGTTTGTGTTTTTATCCCAACAGACTGAAGATGCACATTGTATGTGCGAAACGTCTCGATAAATGTTTCTTATGATGTGGTTGTCTGCTATTTCCTGAATGGATATACATATAATTATATATATATATATATATATATATATATATATATATATATATATATATACATACATATATATATGATATATATTGGGTCAACTAAATGATCAAGTCCCTTCCATTAAATTTACACCCGAGGTAGGGAACGTTGAATATTTGCCTTTTTTGGACATTTATTTTAAAAGGGAACATTTTAATTGTAAATTTAGTATTTACAATTATGAACACTATTACTCAAGGCATCATATAGATATCGAAATTTCAGTTTTTCATCAATGTTTCTTCGAATCTTACGAATAGCAGAAAAATAGCAAGAGATCTATTCTGTCCAAACCACATTATGAATAATTGTTACAATAAAACTATAAAGACTTTCTATTTCTATGGAAAATCAGAAAAAAGTGTCCTCAAATACCCCTTTTTTTTTTGGTCACATTTTATTGGATTTGAAGCTGTAAAACCTTTTTTAAAATTGTTTCATACACATGTACCCTTCGCATATAATAATATGAAAAACATGTTTATAGAAATATCCCCCCTAAAAGAGCCCTTTGGCTTAAATTCTATATTCAACTCAACTCAACCCCGAAAAGAGCAATATTGTGTACAAAGTATGGATTATGATTTATTTTCCTTAAGTCAGGCCAGTAAAGAATTAAATACCAGATTAAAACAACACAAATGTTCAGTAAGAACAGGTCAGATTAATAATGCTCTATTTTTGCATCTAAGTGAAAATCTCATAGAATAAACTGGATACAAAGCAATGCACTATTGCAAAGTAATGAAACTATTTCCAGGATCTTGGAGTATGTTATGATTCATTTGACCTGGGATAACAATCTAATTATAAGCCAAGGGTTATTTTGACCCCGTAATAAAACGCATGTCCCAGAAAGATGTGACACACAGAATAAAGAGGATTGCCAATAGATAGATTTCAATGTTAATTCGTTTACTGTTATGTTACCTTCCAATTATTTTTGTATTCCCATAGAACTTATACCCATCACATATATACCTTTAATTGCTGTGACCATGTCTTGACAATAAGACGAAAGTACTTACCATCTCAGTTGTTTCAATTTTCCTTTGGAGCCTTAACCTTGTTCATATATATATATATATATATATATATATATATATATATATATATATATATATACGTATATATATATATATATACGTATACATATATATATATATATATATATATATATATATATATATATATATATATATATATATATATATAAAGGCAAATGGCATGAGGGAAAAGTGATACGACAGAGCGGTTGCTAGGCCTTTTGACTTACAGTCCTTTACTAGGAGACTGATGAAAAATGTAAAAGATGACATACAGGTATCCTTGAGAATGGAGTTTTTAAGGAACAGATGCACCTGGAATCCTATGCAGTTGAAGAATTAGTGGACCCACCAAAACAAATGTAAATCTTTGAGAGGTTTTACAAAGTATTAAGCCCAACTGGCTCAAAAGCAGGGAGTCAATTAAAGGATTATACAGGGGAAGACTGACCACCAAAAATGGCCTTGGAAGGAATAAGCTGACTGCATATTTATAAAAGTACAAGACTTAATATTTTCTCCTTTTGGTAAATAGCAATTTTGCAAAATTAACATTTTCAAAAACTATTAACCATATGAATACATACAAAATATTTATATATGGTAACTGATTAGTTATTATCAGTGATTTTGATCTCGAAGGTCATTCTTGAACACTTTTCTAATACAGGGGTCCAAATAATAGAAGCCAGGGCTAAGGTTGAAATTAGAGCTGGAAGAAAGCTGCATAACTGAGTATTCTAAAAGATTCATGAAGAGAAATCTTTTGATATGGCAATCACTAAACTGTCAGTCTAATTGATCCTGTGAGAGTTGTTGCTTAAATGAATGAAGATTACATTAGATGTCTGCCCAGTTTTAAGTAAATACTTATGATGATTAATTCTCACTTTTAAATCTTTACTAGATTGACCTATATAAAACGAAGAGCAGTCCAGGCATGGAATGTTATAATATATTATCTTGTTGCTTTCCTTAGTGCTATTTTCTTTCCTTAGGGCTATTTTTCATTAACATTCCTTTAAGTGTGTTATTATAGGAAAATACCAGTTTGACATTAAAAGAATTTAATGATGCTTTTATGGTTTTAAAACCACTGAAATAAGGCAGGCTAAGAATGTTATTATGGGTTTCTTTCTCCATGTTACTTTCACTATAAAACTTTTTGTTGGCTTTATCGTAGCAAATTTCTAGTATATGTGACAGGTAACACAACCTGTCCCTATTTTTTAAAAGAAAGATTTTATATTTTGATATTAAAGGTGGTGGCCTGTATCGGAATGGACATATGTAAGTTGTGTTGTTGCTTGGTTTCCTATAAATACTGAATTTGCATTGAAATGATTCTCTATATCTTAGAACAGCGAAGAAAGGGAGGCAATTGTCTTTATCTTATTCTAAAGTAAACTTAATGGATGCTCGGCCTACCTGGTTATTCAAATTAGAGAGTAAATTCTCTTTATTTTATTCTAAAGTAAATTTTATGGATGGTATGCCTACCTGGTTGTTCAAATTAGAGATTAAATTACTTACATCAATACCAGCAGGCAAATCGTTAAAGGAGTATAAATAATATTAGGTAAATATTTTCCAAAAATTCCATATACAAGTTTGAGAGGAGTGGGGGATAAAGGTTGCCTATGGCAGAGGAAAGAAGTGAAAATTTTGTACTACGCAGAGTTATACATGGAATCCAGCCTAACCTTTTCTTTTCAAAGGACCACATGTACAGGTTTCTAGTTTCATTTTGTTCTGACATTGCCCCCTCTAATAGCGTAACTTATTCCCATAGACTTTCCTGTAAATTGAATAAATAATAGAACTTGGAACAATATTCAGCAACAAGATAAAGTTTTAAATTTATCTAACAACCCCCTTACAGTAAACCAACAATTAGTCTTAAACCTTGGTTTATCCTTCACCCTAATACCAGACGGGAAAAATAATCTCAATTTTATAATAAGGGACATGACAGAATACAAATTTACCATATTCAGAAAACCAACATTTATACTTTCATAACTTCACTAATTTAGTTATCATAACATTTCTATCAAGATTGGCATAGCCAGCAGTTCATTCCTATGAGCCCTATGGATTTGCTCCCCAGATTTCCTGAAAAAGGAATTTGAACTAATCTGTAAGCAGCTGTCATCTTTAAAGTACCCTGACCATATAATTTAGAAAGCGATCCATCAAGCTAGCTTAATCTTCTACTGTTCCCTTGAAAACAAGACCAAGGAGATTCTCAATAATAAAATAAAAATCCCACACCTGGACAGGATTAAGACGTTGACTCAATGTTGACTCACACACTTGGAAACTCTAACCCTTTTGCTTTTACCTACCCATATACCTTAGCCAAATCCGTGATTAACATCCAGCAAAAGCCAGTCCCCAAAAAGACACAGGAGTACATGAAGTCCCTTGCCTCGACTGTGAACAATCCTACATTGGCTTTACAAGTAAATCACTCCCCCAAAGATTAATACAACATAAATATTCAGTTAGGTATGGGACAACAGAGCTCAACTATTTTTAACCATGTGAATAATCATAATCACAGGATAAACTGGAATTTGTCACATATAATTGATAGCAGCAATTGTTGGTTCAAAAGCCAGATGGTAGAATCAGTTTTGATTAAACAAAGAAACACGATGAACCTTTCAAAAGCTCTTGGCACCTAGACACTATAGATAAAATCTTCTTCCAGCCAGTTATTAAGACATAACATCTTACCTCTTCACCTCTTGGTATAAATACTGCAAGTTATGAACATCTCATTCATAACTTGCCTAAAGAGAGAACCAGTTGGTCTTTGAAATATAGCATAAACTTTATAAATTTTGGCTTTTTAATGGGCTCATTTATATATATATATAATATATATAGATATATATATATATAGATATATATATATATATATATATTTATATATATATATAGATAGATATATATATATATATATATATATATATATATATATATATATATATAATATATTATTATATATATATATATATATATATATATATATATATCTATCTATATATATATTGATATATATTTATAGATATATATATATATATATATATATATAAATATATATATCTATATATATGATATATATATATATATATATATAATATATATATATATAATCTATATCTATATATATATATATATTATATATATATATATATTATATATATATATCTATATATATATAAATATCTATATATATATATATATATATATATATATATATATATATATATATATATATATATATGTGTGTATATATCTATCTATATATATATATATATCATATATATATATATATGTATATATATAGATATATATATATATATATATATATATATATATATATATATATATATATATATATAGATATCTATATATATAGATAAATAGATAGATATGGTTAGATATATATATATATATATATATATATATATATATATATATATATATATATATATTATTATTATTATTATGAACATTACTAACAACTATGTAAAAGTTTTATAAGTGGCAACAACAGGCTCTTTCCTTTTAACGATCAGTGCCACACAGGTTAGCATTTAAGGCCAAAGGGCAAGATCTCCAAACAGTGAAAAACACAGCAATAACATTCAAAGAGGATAACGAAAATATTGACAAAAAACATGAGTATTTATTATAAATAAATCTTAAGTTAAACCCACGCACAAAATAAACTAATTGGAGTTTACAAAATAAAACTTAACCTAAAAGTACCCTCATTCACACAATAGAACAAGAGACAGTAATTAGTAGGAGGAAGGAAAATAGCCTATTTCTAGAAAGCCCTGAACATTTTTTTTTTGAAGAAGAAGATAATGAAAGGGGGAAAGAAACTTAATCCTAGATCATACAATTACTCAAAAATACTACCATATACAAATACAAAAAAACTTGTTATCACAGATCACAATTGATCTAACATCAAAGGTGGTTGCACGCAGACACTATATGGGCGATAACACCACTACTCAACACACACACGGCTGTCAATCAACTGCTCCGGAGGGGGTCTGCAGCCGGAGGATACACTGACCCGTGTCAGCAACGTCAATAGCGAATATATTCAGTTTATATCCGAACAGATTCAAGCCTTTTCACGACTCCTGAGGTTTCAGGACGAAAGCAGGACCAGGGACAAGACAGGATGCCCTCCCAAGGGCAGTAGGCAGGTCCAGAGATGCAGAGATGTAGATAAAGGGGAATGCATATAGTACCATCTACAGCACACAGGAAAGGCGCCCGACCAGGGCACAGGAGACGTTTCACAAACAACAAGGCTGCAGCTTCCACAGCAACTTCAGTAATTAGGAGGCAGAACACCATCAACGTCCTCCATAATACAGATGAAAAGGGGTCCTCAAATGCAGCAAGGCTTTAAAGTGCATATTCTTCCAAGAGAATCTCCAACTTTTTTAAACGTCCTGCAGGAATTAGGTTAGGGGAACCTCATAAATAAGGAGCCGAATCCATACTCCTTTTTATCCTCAGCCAACGGTCCCCACAAAAAGTGAGGCAATGACCAGCAAATCACCAAACAAGCATCCAGCCGAATAAATACATGGCAAGAGAAAAAAAACAACTCTCATGGGCTAGGTACGACTTTAATTAAAACAACCTTCGGTGGGAGCGAGAAAAACCTTAACCAGTCTTTTTTTGTGCCATAAAAATAATAAATTGAAAGTAACTAAAGGAAATTTACTTTACAGGCCATGAATAAAAGTTAAGCAAATTATTACAGCTCCCCTCCAAAAGGAAAAAATAATTTATTGTTTTTTTTAATGAAAGAATTTAACTTTAATTTAGCTTTAATAAAATCTATTAAAAAATTATATCAAGTTTACTATTCTAACAAAAGAGAGAAAAAAAATTAAGTAAAAGCAATGTAAATATTGGACAGGAAAAAATAAGAAAAATCGTTAACATTGAGGCATTCTTGAAACGTTAACTACTTCTAAACAAATTAAACCTTCTCAAAGTCTCTCGATAAAGTAGCGGGGACAACATTACTTCTGCCAGAGATGTGCTGGATATTAATGTTATACTCCTGCAGAATAAGACTCCAACGTAAGATAAGCTGATTCTTGTTTTTTAATTTACGTATGAAAATAAGTGGATCATGATCCATTAACACAATTATTTGAGCCGAAGAGGACAACAGGTATACTTCAAAGTAGAGGAGGGCTTTTACTAAACACAACAGTTCTTTCACCACGGTCGAGTACCTCCTTTCTGCTGGTAACAACTTCTTAGAGAAGTACGCCACAGGATTAGTCATTCCATCGGGAAGTCTTCGAAGAAGGACAGCACCTAAACCTACATCAATGGCATCTGTCGCTAGACAAAAAGGGAGAGAAAAGTCAGATGATCGTAATAATGGAAAAGTTATTAAAGAAGCTTTCATTTTTTCAAACTATTCCTGACACTGGTCATCCCAAATAAATTTTACATCTTTCTTCAGAAGATTAGTTAATGGATGAGCAAAATTGGAAAAGTTTTTCACAAACCTGTGGCAGTAACCTACCATGCCCAGAAAACGTCTTACAAGTCTTATTTTGAGGTGCAGGAAAGTTTGAAATAGCCTCCACAATCACTTTCTTAGGAGCGACTTTACCCGGTCTTATTTCGTGCCCAAGATAAACTACCTTGGCCTGAGAAAAATCACTCTTCCTTAAATTAACTACCAAACCAGCCTTTCTCAGAACCTCAAATAGAGCTATAATTCTCTTTAGATGTGTCTCTCAGTCGTCGTTATAAATGATTAAGTCATCAATATATACTACGCAGCCCTCTAAATCACAAGTGATGAAATTCATGAGTCTTTGAAAGGTGGCGGCTGCATTTTTCATACCGAATGCCATAACCTTGTATTTATACAGCCCGCCACCTGTCACAAATGCAGAAATTTTCCTTGCCCTGGGTGAAAGACCAACCTGCCAGTAGCCCTTCAACAAATCTTCCACCCGGGGAAAAGGGAAGGAGTCTGTCTTCATAATAGAGTTAACCTTCCGATAATCAAAGCAGAGTCTATGCTCGCCACCCTCCTTTTTAACCAAGACTACCGGAGAGCTCCAAGGACCACTGGGCTCTACAAGATCGTGGTCCACCATATACTTAACTTTGTCTATAACAATGTCCCTTTTGGAGGGGTTCAACCTATACATCAACATCATGTTCTAAAATATTAGTTCGTCCTGGTGAATCCTGAAATAAATCTTTATAGTCATTAATTAATATTGTTAAGGATGTTACTTTGTCCTTATCCAAGTGATGAAATTTAACATCAAGGTTATTAAGAATACTCGAATTATTAGACAGATCATCAGGCCCCACAGATAATTTAATGTCTACCATAACTTCTACTTCTAATTCTACCAGTGACACTGGTTTTACGTCTACTTCTACTTCTCTACTGACAAAAACTGTAACATATTGATGTGACAAATTTAGGTTTTTTTACGTCTTTCAGGGGTCTCAATAAGGTAATTAACATTATTCAATTTCTTGAGTACCTTCCACGGATCTGAGAATCGAGCCTTGAGTGGATTCCCAGGCATGGGAAGCAGTATCAAGACTGTCTCCTGGATCAAAACGTCTCATTTGGGTTGCAACATCATAATTTGTTTTCATAGTAGCTTGAGACTTTGTTAAATTTTCCCAGGCAAAGGTCCAAGTTTTACGCAATTTCTCCTGTAAATTAGATACATAATCTAAAACATTCATTTCTGGGGTTTCTCCCTCCCATTCCCTCACAATATCCAGTGGAACGTGAGCCCAATGCCAAATATAAGCTGAAAGGGAGAGAAACCCAAAGTCTCATTAGGTGTTGACCTGGTTGCAAATAAAGCATAAGGGATCTCTTTATCCCATTCACAACCTGTTTCCAAACGAAATTTTTTAGGATAGGTTTAAGGTGGAATCTCTCCACTTGGCCCTGACTTTCAGGGTGATAAGAGGAGGAAGTAACATGGTCAATCCCTAACTCATTCATTTTTTGCTTAAAGCACCTACTTGTAAAGTTCATACCACAGTCACTTTGAATAATTTTGGGAATGCCAAAGCTCGTAAAGAAGCCAACCAGTGCCTCGACAATTTTCCCCCCTCTAATACTCCGCAGAAGGACTGCCTCCTGTAAATAATCAATCTTCAGCTCCTCCAAATGAATTTTTAGCTCCCCTGACACAGACCTCTTAAATTCTTCAGTCAAAATTAACTCCCTAAATTTTTCAAACGTGTCAACCTCCTTGGACTTTAACCAGTTGTCCAAGAACTGTTCTTTCTTTTGTGCGAATTGAACAAAAGTCATATCTGGACTCTTTTTAAAGTTCCTAAACTTTTGTCTGTGTGCCTCCGGAACGAGATAGTAAGCTTTCAGGGTTATCGCTTTCACAGGGTCATAATCAAATGACAACCCCTCG
>NC_087210.1:39524399-39526899 GCF_015104395.2 Macrobrachium nipponense | reverse complement strand
AAGGAATATGTTTCTTTTGGAATATCTGCAAACTTGTACATGATTATTTTGTCACGGTTTCATATCCCTGTCCACTATAGATTTAGCTACTGCGATAAACTGGTAACACTGGAACTGACGCTTTATCTTCCCTCCACGGATTTATTTGGCAGGCCTTTTCGTGCAAAAGTGTTGCAACTGCAATTTTTCAAATTATAAAATATAAAGTATTTTATACAAATATCAAAACAGTGATAGATTCTAGACATCTGTCATTATTATCATATAGATAATGACAGAAATTGTCTGTATGTACAGTGTATATAAATATAAACAGAATAAGAAGTCCACAACCATCCTGCAGTCAATTTGTCCGTATTCATTTTACTTAATTTTATCCCGGGATTTCCTTGTATGTGCAAAAATATCCCGGAATTATTAAACCTTGAAAATTGTCCGGGATCCCAGGATCCAGGGAAACAAACCCTAGTTTTCATAGACCTCCAGAAAGCTTACTTGCACATCCTCATCCACGAGACAGCCAGGAAGTACCTATGATTCATCTCCCAGGGAATAGTCTACCAGATCAAGGCCCTTTTTTTAGACTGGTGATGGCACCACGAGTCTTCGGCACCACGAGTCTTCACCTAGGTTTTCCAGCTAGTCTTGGCGTGGGCGCACAAAGATACTAGGGTAACTGGCTGATCCTAACATCCACAGCTGCTGAAGCAGAACATCACGGGGACCAGGTCCTATTGCTTTGAAAAGAGCTGGGAGTGTTTGGGAATTTGCTGAAGTCAGATCTCCTCCTAATGCAGATCATCAAGTACCTGAGGATGATAACTGATGCCATGGCAGGAAATGTATGACCATCAAATGAGAGTATCGCCTGATGAGAGTATCAGAGCCATTCCCTTAATTGCTCAAACAACAAGAAAACAGTTGCAGGTCATGATAGGACATCTTGTCTCCTTAGGCAAATTAGTCCCCATGGAGAGGGAACAGATCAAGTACCACCAGTGGCAGCTCAAGAATACCTGGAAGAGGTCACAAAAACCCCTGTCACAGTCAATTAAGATAATGACCAGGGTCTTGGAGGATCCCCACGGGAGATGATGGTATTCTCAGACGTATCCCAAAGGGGCCTTGGGCCGCACATATGAACAGAGTGCGCATTTCTAGAATGTGGGCCCACGAGACATGGAGAGAGAGAAGTATACCAAACTGTTGGTATACTCCAGCACTTTCAGGAGAGACTAGCAGAAAAGTCAGCAGTCACCATGGGCGACAACACCAAAGTGGTCGCCTACATAAACAAGAAAGGGCGCACCATTTCCCCAGAGTTTAACAGCCTGGCAATGGAGATATATGAATGATCAGTGTCCCAGAGCCTGGACCTAACTACCAGGTACATCCTTGGCAAGAACATCAAAAGAAAATTTCAAAAAAAAGAATCAAGCGCTTTCATGTTATTTCCAACACATTTTCGACGTACATTGTACAGTGTACCTCGAAAATATGTTGAGAAAACACAAAAGTGATCGGTATTTCATTCTTTCCTTTTCTATATATATATATATATATATATATATATATATATATATATATATATATATATGTATATGTATATATATATATATATATATATATATATATATATATATATATATTGTGACAAAGTGCCAAGTATCTGGTTACTACACTTACCAATCATTAATTGTTACCTTACAACAGCCAGACACCTGAACCTTCATCACAAGTAAAATACGACTGAATACTCTAAAGGCAACAGTGATCCCTTAAACAGCTTACCGGTATTGCAGAAAATCAGGCTAAGTTCATTAAAACAGGTATGAGGTAATCTTATATGTAATAAAGTTAATTAAAGGGCATCACTCCATCAGGAACTTTAAAAGTATTTCCCTGATTTCAAAAGTCTAAGTACTTCCCTGGTTCTAACTCACTTCAAGTAAATTGAAGGAAAACAGCTCAATTACCACTGTATGTTTCTACCTAAACATAAATATAATTACTTATGTATACTGGTGAAAAAGAAAACACTTATAAAAATTTTTAATAAAAAAATGAAATTCACAATATCAGGGAAATTTACTGTTACGTGAAAACAAAGCAAAGTTTAATTAATTCTTGAATTAAGTAAAATTAAATCAAAGTTAATTTATCACAAAGATCAAGAAAATTGATTAATTAATTTAATCAAAATTTAAAAGTGTTTGGTAATAATTGAAATTTGGAAATTAATTCACAAGTGCTAAACAACACTAAAACTTCAAAAGAATGCTAAGTAAATGAAAATTAATTCACAAGTGTTAAATTCAATTAAATGTGCAACGATTAGTTAATGAAAACAACTAAGTTAATCAAATTGTGAATGCAAACGAAAACACATCACAGAAAAATATGGAAAATACCAAAATTGAAAAAAGCACTAATCACACAGAATATAAAATAAAATCACACACTTCAATAAGAAAATGGGCAAATGCACAAAAAATCACTT
>NC_087210.1:39499399-39516899 GCF_015104395.2 Macrobrachium nipponense | reverse complement strand
GGACAACATTCCATAAATGAACCGGAACAAAGCCAGGAAAGCAGATAAGTCCATTGGACTTGGAAGAAGAATTAGACCTGGCTCTTCAAGATCTACCAGCGGAAGAAGTCAGCTTTGCCAACTTCATCCTAAAGATAAGAAGAAAAGCCTTGTGGAAGAAAACGGGACGTCCGAAGTACATCATTGGTTCGGGCAAGGACAAGACTTGCGGAAAAATTCACGTTGGGGATGGGAGTTGATCCCCATTCTGTGTGCAGATAATAATGTCCCTGTCAGGCCACTGGCGAAAAGTATGTATCCTGGACGTATAAACAAGCATTTTTATGTTTAGGTTTTGTCCATAGTTAAAATAAATGAACACTTAAGGAGGTGACTATGTTTAGCTCTGTAAAGTTTGGATCTTTTCACCTTTAAACCTCCACTATTGTGTATTTTTCCTAATTTTTTTTTTATGTAAGGTTATAACTGTATTCATGGGTTCTGAACTGTATTATCTCAGGCTTACAATTATAGGACAACTAAAATAAGCCTGATTCTTCATTATCTTTAATTATAGCATCATAATATGTCTATGTATGTATAATACTTTGTCAGTTTTACATTAATTGACAGATCATTTTTATTTCATAAATGGTATGCTACGAAATATAACCATTCAAAAACAATTATAACAACAGCATTTATTAAAAGGTGATTTGTTGTTAAAATCATCTTTTACTACTAATCGTTAAGAACAATTTAACCTCATTACATGTTAGATTATATAAATAGCTTCAACAGATTTGGATAAAGTTTTCACATATCAGAAAATAATACAGTACAACTACTTTGTAATGTTTTTAATCTGTTATTTTATGATTTTCATATGAAATACCTCTTTCTTATAATAAACTAATGCACCGGTTCTTTGCATCAATCTTTGTCACATTCGCATGTCTTGCAGTCATGTCCGTTACTCACTCCAAAGCCTGGTGTCTTTGCTCAAAGCACTCTACATACACACACAGCGCCTCAGTGGCGTGGTTGGTTGGTGTTTGCTTCTCACCTCGGTGGTCGCGGGTTCGATTCTCGGCCATTCCATTGAGGAGTGAGAGAAGTGTATTTCTGGTGACAGAAGTTCACTCTCGACGTGTTTCGGAAGTCACGTAAAGCCGTTGGTCCCGTTGCTGAATAACCACTGGTTCCATGCAACGTCAAAACATCATCCAAACAAACTCTACAAACACCTCGGCCATGTGTCTGGCAAACAGAAGCGGGGGAGGGAGTCTGGTAACTGACAAATTTCTCGCTTTTGTCCTCAGACAAAGTATGGTCGTGTGGACGCGACTTTAGCCCGACTTCCTGGGTGTGTCGGTTCCCAATGAAGAGGAGATACACTTTAAGTGATCTAAACCGTTTGATGATTAAAATCAAGCTTTTCTAAAACTGCCAGGCACCAAATGGTCAGTTCTCACATTTTTATAATTCCCCTTGCTACTATTAGGCTAGAAGGAAGCTCAGCAGAGGATAATGAAGCCAAGCTTAATAAATCGACGCTATATTCAGCATTTGGGAATATTGCTCTACCCTCAGTGTCAACACTAAATTCGTAGAATCGAAAGATAAGTTTTTCGTTATAATCGAAAGATTTTAGGAGAGAAAAATGTTAAATATCGACACGTATTGCAAACGACATTGGGAATTATTTATAAGGCAAATGGAAATGACTATTTATTTGAAATGTCTCTTATTAGATATCTCTCATGTCGCCTTGTGACTCATTTAAAGTTTCTTTCAGTACAAATAAATCGTAGTAAGATCCTGGTAAGGACCTAAGATAAAACTCGCCAAATATAAAAGATATAAGTGAATCTTAGGATTTACTACTTGATCTTTAAACCTCAGCACACCCCTGAAACCATATCCATCTTGAAAAACACGTTCTGAAATTTTGTGTATTCATTTAGAGCAGTACGCATACGTGTGCAGGTGCCTACCCACATATAAAGTTTATGGATAGAGTATATATTTGTTTAACAGTAAACCACCTCTCTTAACAGGAGTTTGCTTCAGAGAAAGCACAACAAACAGGCCACTACCACATTAACACACACACACACACACACACACACATATATATATATATATATATATATATATATATATATATATATATGTGTGTGTGTGTGTGTGTGTGTGTATCGAACTACAAATGTCCTTTAATATCTAATTCGCTCTACCTCGGAATTAATATATTTTCATATATGTTTAACCGAGGGGGAATTTATTAACCGATAATAGAATTGGCGATCGACAGACGCGAACCATCGACCTCTCAATTCTAGGACTGGCAGTGAAGTCCCAAAACCACCCCGCCACCGCAGGAGATATAAGTATATGCCGCCTCCCACCTTGAATACCTGCCGCGCGTAGATATTTTTTGTTTTGGAGACTGCATACAGCCCGAGAACGAGATGGGCTGTATGCAGTCTCCAAAACAAAAAATACCTACGCGCGGCAGGTATTCAAGGTGGGAGGCGGCATATACTTATATCTCTTACGGTGGCGGGGTGGTTTTGGGGTTTCACTCCCATTCCTAGAATTGAGAAGTCGATGGTTCGCGTCTGTCGATCGCCAATTCTATTATCGCTTAATAAATTCCCCCTCGGTTAAACATATATGAAAATATATTAATTCCGAGGTAGAGCGAATTAGATATTAAAGGACATTTGTAGTTCGATATATGTATATGAATCACGGTAATGTGATAGACATATATATGTGTGAGTGTTATGGGCAGAGAGCGAAATGCATTTATGGGCACTTAAACCCGCAGGGGTTAGTACTAATCACAACAAATTACATTTGACCCTCGAGGGGCTAGTACTAAGCACTGCGAAACAGTATAAGAGCCCCATACACTGAACGATTGTATGAACGATTGTCTGAACGATTGTCGTTAACGACACACACACACACACTCACTATTCAGACAGTACGTACGATCTCCGCACCGATTTCAGTCTAGGCAAAGATTTTGTCTCTGGAAAACATGGCATCATCTTTAGAAGAGACGTGCGCGATAGCATTATACCGGCAGACAAACTTATACATTGAACCAAGATGGAATAACATAAGGTGAGATCGTCGGTCGCTCGGTTCCCGCACTGTGACGTCACAGGTGCGCGTCGACTGGGCAGTGCACCTAATGATTACGTATGTTTTGACAGTAATTTGTTGCTATGCTGGTTTTCACAATTTCCATACAGGAAAATACACACTCTCTCTCTCTCTCTCTCTCTCTCTCTCTCTCTCTCTCACTTAAAACACAGTTATATCACGATATCTAAGACCTTACCATACAGAATATAATCTTGTTGGAATACAAATAACGAAAGTAACGAGGGTGAATGAATATGAAAGAAAAAAAACTGTCCAGACTTTTATTGAATTAGCATATTGTTCTTTTATTTACCAAAAATTACTGAAGAATTTTTTCATTTTGTTTACACCTTTTTTAAGAAATTCTGACTTCCTTTCAGCATTTAATATCTTCATCCTAAAATGTATTTTGCACTTAATAAAGAACTTCATTACTTCCTCTGGAGCATCAATGTTTAATTCTCTGAAAATATTAACTAATTTCGTAATCCCATCAACGCCTGGTTTCAACTGTTCCCCGTGAAAAGATTTAGTTATTCCATTTCCTTTCGATTACTGACAAATTGAGGACTGGGCCTAAACAACACTTTCCTCCTCACTTTGGAGATCCAGTCGTTGTTTAGGCCTTCAATTTCTGGGAATCCTAAGGAAGGATATTTATTTCTGTACTTATGAGCTATATAACCTCCCAGATAATTTAAGGCTTCAATTTCTATACCATTTTCAGACTCTACTCCAAGATCTACAAAATCCTCTTCCTCCAGCTCATTAGGTAGACCTTCCTGATGGGATTCTCATCAAGAGATGAGCAGAGATACATAATTCAGTCTAAGTCAACATGACTGGAGTCACTTTCCTCAGGGGTTTTGGAAACCCAAGACTTACCTGGTTCCATAACACTAGTATTGCTCATATTAGTCTCTTCGCTTTTGCGAAAGACTGTTTGTTTTTCCTTACGACTGTCATTCGTAAGTATTTCTGGTTCCTTCCGTCTCCTATGTGATATCTTAGTAGAGTGGTTCTTCTTAAACTAAAGGAGATGATTCAAACAGATAAGTTGAAAAAGGTATAACAACTTTATTCTGTAACTCCATAATAAGAGAGACAGTTCGGTCGGGAGACCGATATGTTTGATCGCTGGTAATGAACTGCACTTTTAGAGCATCACGTCGATAGCGAAACATTAGCTATCTCAGCGATTCATATAAAAACATACGTAGTCCGCCGGCTCGGAAGTTACAAGTTTCCGGCGTAGGTTAACAGGTCAACCGCTTCCCATGGAAGTTTTTGTGCAAAGTTATCAGTAATGCAAAACGATGACATTTCTAAACAGATTTAAACCAGGCTACTGCAGACAGCGCATAGCGTAATCTAGATCTGCATTGGTCACGTAGGACCCTCCTAATGCCATGACCTCAGGTCATGGGTTTTTATTTACAGACATGTAATTCTAAAAATGTATTTATTACACTCATACATGGCATGTTATCATCATTGGGAGCGACATTATGACCGTGATTGCTTAAAATGTTGTTCTTACCTAACAAGAAATTCCTCAGTTTACACTTGAACTCAGTCTATACTCTGACCCCACGATATCCTTTAGTGGGGTTCTTAAGAAATAAAAGGTCTAGGCCTAATTATTGTCTGCACAGGAAGACGTACTCAGAAGTACGCCATTACGCATAGGTCTAATCACATGTTCGATCAACTTTACATTCATAAAATGAAAGTATCAAAGAAAAAAAAATTGGATAGCCTTAATTAGATCATTTCTTCATTCATTGCATAGGCTAGGCCTAATCTAATTTAGTACTTCATTTCAAGAATTTAGTCCAGGCTACTTATCAACCGAAGATATGTCACTAAAATTTGCACTAATGAGATTGTAAACAAATTGTTAAACCATACCTGACTTTACGTCCTTAACAGGTAAATTTAAAGAGATAACTGCGGTTTTCTTTAATCTGTGATAACTTCTCTGGTAAAGTTGTGGTAGAAGTTCATATTAAAGATTTCTTTCGTAATCTTCTGTCCGGAAATGGAGAGAACAAATCCTGGCATCCTGAACATGCATTAATCCATACTTTGGACTCCTCGGGGTCTTTAGGGAACCTGTGAAAACAAATCCCATACTGTCTGGAACTATTAGTGCACCCAAATATGGAATACACACCGATAGTCGTGAACTGCAACAATGCAACTGACGGAGTGACAACTGTGCATCGCCCAGTCGATGTGGTCCAGTGACGTCACCGAGAGAGGGAAATTAGCGATTGGATCCCTCGGTGAACACACCTTATGTTATTCCATCTTGCATTGAACGACCTGTGTATGAAAGACATGGCTCGCAAGCCAGCAACCTGGTCGTGACAGATTTCAGCTGAGATCATTCAGACACGAAAATCCGACCACTTTTGCATTCAGACAAGCCCATACACAATTACTTTATGAACGATACAGACAGTCGTTCAGACAATCGTTCATACAATCGTTCAGTGTATTGGGCCCTTAAATGAGTCACTGTTTCGCAGTGTATAGTACTATAGTAGATTCACATCTACCGTGCATCTGATGTCTAGACAAATCCCTTACGACTCTCTCTTGCTGTTGATAAGCCAATCACAGGGCTGGAAACTCTCAGTCTCGAGAGCGTTCACATAGTCAGAATATATGTCCCCCCTCTCCTGAGGGATACGTCTTTCAGAAGCATCCCTCAGGAGGTGTGGAACATGCATCCTGCCTATGTGAACTCTCGAGAGAGACTGAGAGTTTCCAGCCCTGACTGACTTATCAACAGCCAATCAGGAGCATTGTAAGGGACTGGTCTAGACATCAGAGGCACGGTTGATGTAAATCTACTATAGCCCCTGGGGAGATCAAATGTCTTTTAGTCCATTTTGCATTTTGCATTTTGCTATCTTCCTGAAATTTCAGGCAATTCGTGAAATGCCTGGTTTTGCTGTCTGCCTATAACACACACACACACACACACACACACACACACACACACACACACACATATATATATATATTATATATATATATATATATATATATATATATATATATATATATATATATATAAGGCATTCTTAGGGCAGTCACATGATCAAAGAGGAAGAGAGAGAAATTGCAAGTAAAGGATTTTGGGAGGGTCCAAGAGTGTCCATGCCCTTCCTTGTCAGTCAGTACTGAGTGAGAGCATGTCAATTATTTGATTTTAGTTATTCTCAGCTTTGGGAGATGGGTTGCTTGGAAAATTTTTAGCAACTCCCCCCGCTCCCCCTAAGTTGACATGTCGCACCTTCATTTGGGTGCGAATGTCTACCAATCCAAGTGGTTCCGCTGACAAAGCTTTATGTTATTTAATTCTCATTGAATGGCTCTCATTTTGGCTCCCTAATCGGGCTTCGGCAAGGGGGCATTCTCTCACCATACCTATTTAATACGTACACAGATGCCCTGAATATCAAACTGAACTCACTCCCAATTGGATGCACACATTTTCCTCGGAAATCATCGGCTGGAATTCGTGCATGAATTTCCGTACTTGGTCACATTATCACGGACGACCCAAAAGGTACGGGGGACATAGAACACAGGCGTCGTAAACTAGTATGTGCAACTGGCAACATGATTGCAAGGAGGTTTGCCTTCTGTCACCGAAACGTGAAACTACTGCTCTTCCGCTCATTTTGCTACAGTATCTATGGGTGTTCCCTCTGGACGAACTATACCCGAGAGACCATGAGACGTATCGCTGTTGTGCAGTGACATTTTGAGACGTCTCACAAACACTCCTCGCTACCACTCGGCCACGCAGATGTTCACAGAAAACCGCATGGATAACTTAAATATCATTGTAAGGCGAACAATGTCCGGTCTGATAATCCGAGTGAGATACAGCAGCAATTCGATCATACAAAGCATCCTAAGGAGTGAAGCATGATCTAAATTGTGGGAAAGATGGGAAAATGAGTCGTTTGTTCCCTCAGTGACTTAATCACTGTTTTGGCAAGCTGTCATCTGCAGAATCTGTCATTATTATTATATTTCTACGATTACTGTTATTACTGGTATTTTACTTTTACATATCAATAAAAGTTCACCAGGCAGCAGCAAAACACAGTAAAACAATATAAATACCATAAATTAATAATGATACTACAGAAGTCGAATCACAATACAATGATACAACAATCACTATATTAATAACAGAAGACAAATTGGACTGTCCAATTCTTTTATCCTTCCTTCGTATACCTTCCTTTAGCCCCACTTTAAATCCTTCAAAAACGTAGTCACCCCTCCGGGGGTTAATTCGGTTGCAACCGATCCCTCATTCTACCCTATCTCCCCCATCATGTCATGTCATGCATCTACAGTCTGCTCCGATCCACTACCGTGATCATGCTCGGATCATACCGAGAGAAACGTTGGCCACTAGATGTACTTATGTTTTAATCTATTTGTTCTTTTACTGTGACAAATAAATAAATATTATTATTATTATTATTATTATTATTATTATTATTATTATTATTATTATTATTATTATTATTATATTCAATATTATTACTGTTATTACCAGTATTATGATTACTATCTTTTTTACTACCTCAGCAACTGAGTGGATATTGCCGTTTATTCATTTTTTATCATGTTATCTCAAGTATCTAGATTGTGTACGTTGTATATTCCATGTATATGACCTTGAGTTGACAATAGAATTTATTATTATTATTATTATGAAAAATAGGCTTTCTGCGCCATAAAGATGTTTGCAAAATTCTTGATAATAAATCCAATATTTACGTTAGATGCAGAGTAAAACAAATGTTTTTTAAAGGATCTACAGCTTATAAATAATTACTGTTACTTTAACACAGTAAAGTGTTAAAGAAGTATAAATAAATTATCGTAATCATTAAAATACAATAAATCATAAGCGTCTGTTATATTTTTTAATCAGTAACCGTTACAAACATGATAAAGATATCGGAATTATTAAAATACAATAACTTTAACTGATTTCCTTAAGGTGATTATTAAAATAATCATGCACTTAACTCAAGGGTAACCTTACGTGGTCAAAGGCATGCAATTAGTTTGCCTTGATGAGGCATTATTACCGCGATGCATACGTGGTCTTAAGTTAGGTGATGCCACATTAATAGGGACGACGGCACGGGTGCCTATGGGCACACATAAAGCACATGGACGAGTATGGGAAAAATTTAGTAGTAGCCATTTTTAACGACGCTATTCGCTGGCTGGGATATTTGCTGTAAATTAACAGATACTTGATAGTTATGTGTATTAAAGAAGAATTTATGATTGCAGTAGACCATATTAGCAATGTAATCCAGGTAGTCCGTCACTCCTTCCCTTCATTCAAAATCCTACTAGATAACATTACATAAGCTCCTCTGCTATTAACGCTGGTGCGACGTTGTAACTACGTTGTTGTGAATATAATTGTTTTCATAGATAATTTGTTTTTCAGTCATTCCCAGCCTCATTTATGTAAAATCTATTTGCTCCAGCGGACTGATATGACGCGAAGAAATGTTAATACTACGAGTAGATTCAGTTTACATTCCTCATCCATGAGCTTTGTTCTAAATCCGGACCTGGAGGTTCTTTTCTTGTTTTAAATTGACGTGCCCTGGCTTGATTTTACAAACCTGTGTTCCGGGATCTTATTGAAATACGTAGATTCTCTCTCTCTTCTCTCTCTCTCTCTCTCTCTCTCTCTCTCTCTCTCTCAGTTGCATCCTCTCGTGAATTTCCATGTTCCCATACTACAAACATGTTACATCATTTTAGATATATCCTGCTCTCTCTCATCCCGTGTTATTATTATTTGAACTGTGTGAAATAATCAAGAAAACTGGATAGAAACATTACCAGAAGGAAATTAATGATGAAAAAGATAAACACATCTTAAGGTAATTAAAAGGAAATACTGCAGAGTGAGTAACGGAAATATGTTAATGAAAAATGTTTGCTATTCAAAAAAGACGTTTGAAAATAAGATAAAGATTATCAGAGGTTAGGAATGTAAAAAGAACTTGAGTAAGCAATGCATACTTGTGAAATAATGAAGATAATCAAGAGCAAGGTATATAGAATAAGGGAACCTTATTCTCTATACCTTGAGTGTACAAAAATCTCCATTACCGTGGCTTCATCATGATACTGATGAGAGGTTCTTATTAAAAATGACGGATATCGGTCCGGGATACTATCTCTTTTCGTTTGCCCTGACGTCAGTATTTTTTATGAATATTTTTTTTATTTCGTCGCGGAATGAGTTTCTTTCCATTTTAAAACCTTTTAATGCGTTCTATTTATGTTATAGCAATGAGCAAGACCTCAAGTTTCTCTCTGAACAATATGGAAGATTACATATTGCTGTCCAAAATATATTGCAAATGATTAATTGATGAGTTTTTTTTTCTTTTAAGGAGAGGGGCAAGGGTTGAGGAAGAAATCTGCTGGAATTTGGAATGGGTCAAGAGAAGGGTCCAGGATTGTTTTCCCTTTATTTTGACAGTAAAGGTTTCCTTTCTGAGTGCTGTCTATTCTAGACTTTTCTTTGTTTCCGTTGGATATGGAGCAAGTTATCAGAATGGAAAAATAAATCGGGTCCTTCCTCATTAATGTATGACAATACGCCTTTTTGTAAGGTTATAAGATAGTTAGAAAACTCGAGTACACAAAAAACGATGGAACTTACTCCAGCTCTGTGTTGTCCGTGTGGCAATCTTGTTTAAACCTTTAAGGGAATATTGGTCTTACGATGACTGTACAAATATAAATCGTGATATTTTTCCTACTTATCATTGCAAATTCTCCACTTTTCTATATTATTTTTAAAACAATCGAAAGCGCATTGCTGAAGTTACATAAACTACTCTTAGAGTTGTTGTAGTCCCTCTCTGATAGATTCATTCCTTTTGTCGAAAAGTTCAAGTATAAAGTTCGTGGATTGTTTTATTTATCTATTTTTTATTTTATTTTATTTCCAGCCTGAACTAATAATATTTTTGCAATTTTCCCACTTCACGTGGTTGCACTGTAAGCATTACTACCGGTGTTTGCAGCGTTCTTTCGGCCCTATTGGGCACCCACCCACTTTTTAGAATTTTACTTTATCTTCACTCTAACCTTCTTTTTCGGTGGTGCTGGCCATCATCTTTAAATACTACCTCTTAGTGCAACTGTAAAGGTTCCTCCCCGGTTCCCCCCTTGGATCCTGGAACTAATCTCCTTTATTTTTGGGATCTCATTATCTTGCTGTCCAGTCACTCCAACTCCAATTTTCACTGTCTTCAGCTATGAATGGCTGGAAGTAGCTACCCCCATTGCTTGGCTTGACATAAAATCAAATCAGACAATCCCTGCCTATTTCAAACTGGAGATTTCAATTTACTTATGATGTTCCTTCCTTTAGGTTAAGAAATTTAACGTTCTGGTAATATTGAAAGATTAGTTATTTATGCAGAAACGCCCTATTTGACCAGTTTCCAGTGAGTGGCGAGTCTGTAGCTGCCTTGCTATGATGAACGAAACACCTTTTGTGGTTCCATTAAGCTTAACCAATTAATTGTTTATTGTGCGGCCAAGAAATTAAGGAAAACTTGTCATTCTGCCTTTAGCCTTCTTTCCTGTCAGACATGCTTGTATGTAAAATTTCGTTATAAGAAAACGAATAGCCATGAGGACGTCATTTGATTTTTGCTTCTCTTCTTTTCTCTTCCTTTCAGGTTGACAGCGGTGGCGTGACATTAGTAGTCCCTCCTCGGCAGCAGGCTGCTCAGGATGTCTTCCGGATTATCAAGAAAGAAGTCGAGCTTCCTGTACCCTCTCCGTCTACAGCCTCCCAGAGCAAAAACTTGAGCCTGACCGCGCGGGACGTGGAGAGGGATCGAGGTCGTCCCCTAACCAAGTACGAGAGAAATATGATGATCTTCAATTGGTTGCAGACCCTAGAGGAAACCGCTTATGATATGATGTCTTGAAGGAGGAGAAAGAGGGGGTGGGTGGAGGTGAACAAAGAGGAGCTTGTGAGGGAAGATCAGCAGCAGCAGCAGCAGCAGCAGCAGCAAGCAGCAGCAGGAAGGCCACACTCATCATTCCATGGTTAGAGAAGACGGACTGGAAATGATGGATTGGCTCAGCTGGTGAAATGTTCTTTTTAACCAGAATGAGTGCAATTTTTGCGCAACTGCCAGCTGTTTGTGACATAGCGAAGCAAAGTAGTACTGGGATTTAACAAAAAAAGCAGCACAGCACTGAGATTTAAGCGAGGGAGTAAAATGCATGTTTAGAACAAATGCCGGCGTGTTTTGTCGACAGTGCTATGATAGTGAATACCGTATGTATCCCAAAACATCTGTTTTTTAATGACTTTTTCAAGTCCAGTATATGTATGATATCCCATAGCACTGTCCTAGTGAAATGACCGCGACTTTGGTAAATATATCTTAATTTTTAAGAACTATTCATGTACAAAGTCCACATATAGACAGGTCTATCATCTCATATTAATAAGAATCTTTTTCATATTTCAGTTTCAGTGAGAATAGAGCTATGAACTTTCCTAAAAAAAGCTCATATTGTAATCATGAAGACGAAAACCAAGACGAGAGAGAGAAAGTGATTGTCAGAATCAAGATGCTACGTGTGTGTCACAGAGTGAGTGTGCGAGAGAAATCTCGGTCTCAGTAGGGAGAGAAAGAACTACCGCATTTTACTTGCGAGCGTTTCGTTGATTCTTCTTAACAATATTTTCAAGCCTAAAAGAGACATTACAGGATTTTAATAGTTAAAAGACTATATAATCATTATAGGCTAAGCTGAATAAATTTAACAACAATAGAGATTAATGAAAGAATATTTAAAACAATTATTTACTATAGCATACTTATAAACTACTTAGTGGGAAAAACAGTGATGGTAAAGTCTACACTATAAATTAGTCATTGAATAATTTTTACTGAAAGCAAGGAATAAGATGAATTGTAAATGTTAAGATCTGGTTTTCTAAAAAATATTTTGATCGACTCTGAGATTCTCAATAATGATTCTTCTCTAAAAGTACCAAGAACACTAAATCATTTTAATCTTCTAACTGTATTACATTCCTCTATATACTTTAAAACCAGTGATTGGTTGGCTTAGCCAGCTAGCAACCAGTACGAGGAAAAATGCCATATGTTCGGAAGACCTTATCCGGACTGACCTCTTTGACTGGCCAATATAGGTGGCGCTACGGGCGTCACTCCTTTAAATATAGGCATCACTTATACGATTCCTAAACATTCTATGGTTCGCACACTTTTACACAGAGCTTTACACCACTTGGCTCAACGCTGACTGGCGAAGAAACGGTCCTTCGACTAGAATAAGGAAATGAAAAGATCTTGAATAATTTGTCTTTATTCCTGAGAAGCTTGCCTGAAGAGAAAAGGAACAAGTACAATTCATTCAATGTCTTGATAAAAAGATAGTATCGGCGAACAATGCCATTAACTTAAATATATATATATATATATATATATATATATATATATATATATATAATATATTATATATGTGTGTGTGTGTGTGTGTGTGTGTGTGTGTGTGTGTGTGTGTAATGACATCAGCCAAAAGTACAATCTGTGTCGATTCCACATCGTATCAGAAAATTTTAAAAGGGCCATGAAAGTTATACAGAGGAATTTCAAAAGTGCAGATTTTCTCTTATGCCTTATATTGAATTCATATCGTTAGAATTATTGATAGAAACATTGGAAGGATGATAGATATTGATTGATTCTATGGCACTTTTCAGTCGCTTTTTTGGTTCAAAACCATTCTTGTATTTGTTTGCGCAAACAGGACCATCATGGAAAAGGTTACTTGAAAAATAAAAAAAATCGAAACTTCTCAAACTGAGTTGTTTTTGTTTAGGGTCAGTCGAACTCCAACGCAGGAAACAAAGGCAAAAGGCCGAAATCTTTACTACTGAGTACTTCGCGCTTCATTTATCCTGTTTGTTAATAACAAGGTCACACCAACTTCAATGCAACGTTAGCATTAACGAGTCATATCTGTATTTGAAATAATCTCATAGACTTTCTAAGTGATACCAGATTAAATAATGCGGTTTTCTTGACTTGTTCGGTCAGACCGAAGAAATGAATAACGTCTGCAGAGGAAATGAAATCGGTGGACGTCGTCATATCAAGATGACTGCCATTCATTCCCGGCAGTGGGAATATTTTTAACTTATCATTTGTTTTTGTCTCGCAAAGTAATAGATACAACTTGTTTATTTGTAGGCTTCAACAATGTGCTAGCATATCCTTTGGAAAAAGTATAATTCAAATATTAGCCACAGACCAGAATGCATAAATCCCTAGAATGTCAAAATATACGTATTTATACTGTGGACATGGAAGCCTAAATGACAAAATACTTAGAAATTGAAGAATGACCAAAATATGAGAAATAAACGAAGAGTAAACTAAAACATTGGGAAAATGTTCGGGGGCAAACTACAACTTACCTTCTACGTGACGCATATTCATGATCAATTAATTCCGGCACTAGGTAATTCAAGTAATGAACCCAAACTGTGGTCATATCACGAACAGTAAAGGACGTCAAGTCAAACACACGCTATAATCAGTGGTTCTCCGTAAGCCTTAGGGAAAAAATAAAAATTCTCTAATATTATTCGTTATTCTCTTAACGAGATTTGGGGAACTCATATTCAGATTCAGAAGTTTATGAAAAAATGGGAAAGTATCACCATGTAACGTCAGTTTCGTATAGTTTACTGTTTTGCTAGTTGGACTCGTTTGGATCTTAAGTATGATCGGAGAAATGAAGCTGCATTTTCCGCGCTCTTTGCTCTCAAAACCAAATACAGAATCAGGCTGAATGTTGAAGGGGACTTATGTTGTGCACTCTCTGGCATTCAGCCAGGCATTCAAGATCTATAGTAGTCAAGAAGCAGTGTCAAGTAACTCACTAATTCATTCCCAAAAGAATAAAATCACCCTTTATCTTTCTCTTTCTCTCTCTTTTTTTTTTTAATTTCCTTTAAATGCAAATGGGACGTAGAGGGAAGGACCACATCATGGAGGGGAAGAGATAATAAAAAAGTTAGGAACCACTGCACTATATATATATATATATATATATTATATATATATATATATATATATATATATATATATATATGCTCAGAAAATCACAGGAGATGGACGTGATTTAGTAGAAGCGCAAACTAAAGGAAAATAAAAGTCAGAAATCCTGTACTAAGCATCGTCGGGGCACAAATATATATTATATATATATATATATATATATATATATAGTATATATATATATATATATATATATATATGTATATATATATATATATAGTATATATATAGTATTAATATATATATATATGATATATATATATAATATATATATATATATATATATATATTATTATATTATTTTATATATATATATAATATTTACACATCATACGTACATACATGCATACGTAGGTTTTGTACAAAAAATCTTACTTTGTATTTTAAAAAGCAGTAATAATTCTATTTAATTGCTTTAATATGAACAAGTTTTGACTCGGCCTATTTTTCAAGATGTTTTGTCAGTTCGGGTTTATTTACTCTTCCATAGCTCGCAAATGGAATTCTAGCAGTCATTTGATGTTATTGGGGTCTAGTTATAGATGCTCGAAACGCAATGAACTAAGCCATCTTACCATTTGCAAAGTCGCAATTTACACTTGGCAAAGGATGTAAATGTGAAAATGATGATCATTATGCCGTCACTTTTATACCACTAAATCAGTTGCTTTCTGAGACGTCATTTTTCTTAAGCAATTAGAATTTTAGTGTTTGTGCGCGTGTGTTTATACATGAAATCTAATTAATGTAATACTGACAGGCTTGGTGGCCTGAATTGGGCTCAGTCACTGCGGAGAGAGGATGGCTTCATGAAAAGAATTTGCGTTTAAATGAGAAGTAGCCGTAAAGCCCTCAGCGAATTAAACATAGATCTGAGAGAACCTTGACAAATAAAATAGAAGAGAACGTGAAAGGTATCTCTTAAAGAAGTCTAAATCCGTAGGCGGCAGCAGTTAACGATCGGTCGGTATGAAGTCAGTCAGTAGTAACCTTTCTGGAAACCAAAGTGCACCAGCATTTCCAAATTTGCAGTTGTGGAGGCAGTGCTAATCTTGCTGGATTCTCAACAAAGGTGTATTATGATTTTGACGAAACAGTATATACCGCATTTTCTCAGTTTATGGGGAAGTGTGCTGGCATTCTCTGACATTCACCTCGATGACCCCACGGCAGTTTTTCAAATGCGACGAGTCACTGTCTCCTTCATCTCATTCAATAACAGGCTTGGGTGTCAAAGAACCAGACAGTTAGTGATGCAGTGCTGACTGAACTCCTAAATGCCATTAGGAATTACCTTCCCGAAGTGAAACTCATAGAATTGAAGGCCTCCAGAAACGAGGAAAGAAAAAACTTCAGGTTCAGTAACTTTGAGGTTCTTTTATGTTTATCCAAAATTATAATAACCATAGTTCTTTTATATTTATTCGAAATTATGATAACCACAGTCCTTTTATGTTTATTCAAAATAATAATAACTATAGTTCATTTATATTTATTCGAAATTATTATAACCACAGTCCTTTTATGTTTATTCAAAATTATAATAACCACAGTTTTTCCATGTTTATTCAAAATTATAATAACCATGGTCCTTTTCTGTTTATTCAAAATTATAATAACCATAGTTCTTTTATATTTATTCGAAATTATATTGGCCACAGTCCTTTTATGTTTATTCAAAATTATAACCACAGTTCTTCTATGTTTATTCAAAATTATAATAGCCATGGTCCTTTTATGTTTATTCAGAATTATATTAACCATAGTTCTTTTATATTTATTCGAAACTGTAATAACCACAGACCTTTTATGATATTCAAAATTATAATAACCACAGTTCTTTAATGTTTATTCAAAATTATAATAACCATGGTCCTTTTCTGTTTATTCAAAATTATAATAACCATGATGTTTAGAATTGGCAAGCTTTGTAGAGTGGGAGCCAAACGCAAGATTTATGAAGTGATGTGATGGCGAAAATTGGCAAGTAAGTAAAAGTCTGCTGATATTGGAATACAGCAAAAGTAATGGAAGTGATCCCATCTAATAAGTGGCCAATAAGTATTATTAGAAGTTTTCACTTTTGTTATAGATATTTTTATGTTTGATTATGATCAACATGAACACCGTAAAATCACGTGTAAATGATGGTGATATAAACATCACTTTCCAATTCTACCTCAGTGTTTAGCTGATATACGTGCATTGTTTAATGTACACACTGATTCGTGTTAACTGAAAAAAAGGATGAAAGACGAATCTGCGATATGTTTGATTGTTATTATTCTTAACTGTTGTTTGCCCCAACCATTCGAAGATAAAAATGGGCTCATCATTTCTTGTCTCTCTGATCGATGAAACCGCGATCTGTTTCAGGGGTTTTTAATCAGGTGTTGCCAACGTCAGGAGAGAGGCATCATGTACTAGGAAACTACACGACGCGATTTCTTGTTTGACGTCATCCACAGTAAAAGACTAAAGAGCTCAGAAACAAGTACATTTAATAGAAAAGAGCAACAGGACACCTGAATTATCTCTAGAACCTATGAAAGCACGACGTGAAAACATTTGCATCGTTGATGCAAATGTCACAGTGATACGTTACGGGAATCACACGTCCGCAGAAAAATGAACAAAAATATAAAGAAAAGCAACGTCACACGCAAGCGGGTGAACGGCGATACTGAATATTAAAAGAGACCCAGTTCTGACGAACTTCAAGCCCTGGACAAGTTATCTAAGAGAAGCTGAAAACAAGAGCTAAATGAAAATTGAAGAGTTCAGAAGAGCTAAGAGAAAGAGAGAGAGCAAGCAAGAAAAAACTTAAATTCCTATTTGAAGAGAATACAGAATATCCAGGTCAAGAGAAGGAGCAAACTCTGACGGCAGCAATTAAAGGGGTGGGTTCAAAGGATGAGGCCGGCTATCGTGGAAAAGTCGAATGCTGAAATGTCAAGGACAAAGTTCATTCGATTTACTAAAACGAGCGGCTGTCTCGAGGCAGCTCGACGGGAGGTGCATTGTGTGTACATGACTCACTTCCATATTCGATGAAAGTCCATTACTCTTATAAAAGGCATTTTACTAGCGTGATGGTGTGCAGCGTTCCAACTTTTTTTTTTTTTTTTTTTTTTTATTTAAACAAAAAG
>NC_087210.1:39409399-39494399 GCF_015104395.2 Macrobrachium nipponense | reverse complement strand
ACTGTTTCAACCACACAGCTTCTTGAGCAGCACCAGCAAGAGTAACATACTCAGCTTCGGCTGTTGATAAGGCAGCACATGATTGTTTACTTCTACGCCAAGAAACCAAACCGCTTTCCAAAGAAAAGCAATAACCTGATGTGGATTTGTGGTCATTTCTGTCTCCAGCCCAATCAGAATAACCATAACACGAACTAGAATTTTGTCCATCACATAGAATACCTAGATTACAAGTACCTTTGAGATATATAAAGATTCGTTCACAGCTGACAGTAGTTTGCAACATTACACACAGGAAACTTTATATCAGGTCTTGGCTTAGTTGATAAGTACAGCAGACTGATATGTTTCACGATTAAACAAGCCAGAGTCATCAACTGCTTTTTCAAGAATATAATTAGCCTCCACAGGTGTTGATAGTTTACAATTTTCAAAGTCAAATTTCTCCGGTAAAGCTTTAGCATACACGGACTAATCAATAAAGATTACCATCATCCTGAACAACATTAACACCAAGAAATTAATGTAATATACCCAAATCTTTCATCTTTTTCTGAGCACTCAATGATGATTATATTTTAGGCAAATATTCAGGAGATTTACATGCAATGGTTACTATATCATTTACACAAACAGAAAACACCATCTGTAATACAAGTGTAAATGAAGGGCTCACTAACAGACTGCTTGAATTCTAACTACCTCATTGATTTCTTCAACTTATACACAGTGTTCCTTTCCTTTTTCTAGAAATAACTCTGGTTGTGTCAAGTAGATTTCCTCAGAGAGTTCAGCATTCAAAAATGTTGATGTCATCCATTTGATAAGCCTGAAGACCATGTTTAGCAACTATGCCAACACTGTATGGACAGATTCAAATCTCACTTTAGGACTAAGGTTTCATCATAGTCAATACCTAACTGTTGTGAGAATCCTTGCGCTACTAATCTGTCTTTATATGAACACACAATGCCATCTGATCCAATTTTCTTTCTGAATGCCCATTTGGATTTGATAGGCTTCCTTTCCTTAGGAGATTCAACGAAGGACCACACATTAATACTGGCAATTTAATCCAGCTCATTTTGCATAGCCTGTTTCCAATATGAAGATTCTGGACTGGTGAGAGTTTCTTTAACAGTATATGCTTCATTTTCTCCGACACAAGAGCATACCCATTCACCAAACCGAGCAGGACTTTTCTGCTTTTGTTAGACCGTCGAATGTCAGACTCCGAATTCGTAGTTTCTTTTACATCGCCATCATGCCCAACTTCAAATTGAATACATTTTTTTTTGCAGAACCCTTGGACTTCTTCTTAGCTGATGAAAATTGACTTTCATCAAATATAACATCCATGCTGTGCACAAAATGCACCTCGTTGATTTGGGATCAAGTTTTTCTCGCTCATCCTTAGGAACTTGAGAAACACCCAAAAGTTCGAAGACGTTTTACGTTAGGCTTGTGATCATTCAAAGCCTCATAGGGAGTTATATCATTCAAAGCAATAGCAGGACTTCTGTTACGCATATAAGCTGCAGTTGACAAACCCTCAGTCCAAAATGTCTTTGCAACTCGCTGTCTCTTCCAACGTTCTATTCATGCGTTCTGCTAATCCATTCTGTTCGGGAGTTTTAGGAGTTGTCTTTTCATGACACATTCCTTTCTTCTCAAGAAAATTTTCAAATTCAGACGACGTATACTCACTGCCGTTATCAGTGCGTAAAATTTTATATTTCTTATCATACTGCTTTTCAACAAGACTTTTCCAATTCTTAAAAGTGTTAAAAGCCTCACTTATTTTTCAATATATATACCCAAGTATATCTTGAGGTATCACCAATAAATGTTACAAAATAAATTCCACCACCTAGAGAACAAGGATCTAATCTTCCACAACCATCACTGTGAATTAAGTCAAATATTCTGGTTTGTCGCTTACCTTCAACATTGGGAAAGGGAACTCTATATTTATTACCATTGCAGCAATTTTCATATACAGAAGTGTCTTTAGTGATTTCATAATCAATACCCTTAACTATTTTTTTAGCCACCGATTTTTTCACATTGTTCATACCTAAATGACAAAATCATCTGTGACACAAGATTCCATTTGAAGAGACATTACAATTAATATGCACCTACTTCACGATATCAGGCAAGAAAGAAGAAATTTCTACCTTCTTTCCTATGGCTACCAATTTCCTTCTTATGCTGTAAATCTTACATGATACTTCATGAAAACGTACTGTTTTTGTGGCAGTAAAGAAACACAGACTTGGTTTTTTCTTCTTTACTTAAAAAATAATATATATATAATGGATACAGACACACAACGATCCTTTGGTGGAGAGGTAATAATCTCCTACAGGGCTTGACTTCAACTAACCACACATACTCCCCACTCTCCAAGAGAACATCTTAAATAATCATTGACAATCAACAACAAGTAATATACAAACTCAATTAGTCATAAATGGTCATTTACACCTCTTCCTTAATAACCCACAACAACAGAAATACCTTTATACATAAACTGTCCAATTAAACCCAAACAGTAATTAGCAGTTTCAAACAATAATTATACACTCCCCCCTGAATTACATTCACATATATTACAAACTCTAGCTCTTCTAACTCTTGTTTAATGTCTTGAAATCGCGTTGCACTCAGCAACAGTGCCTGAATCTTCCTCTTCCCCCTCATCTTCATGAACAGGAAGCTGTATAAGAAGCTCCTCATCCTCAGCATCAGTAGTTTCCTCACTCAATATCAATCCTTGTGAAGAACACGAACGAAGATCTCTAACATGGTGTGGAACTCCATTGACTTCAACAGCTTGTTCTGACAAAACTCTCGTAACCTTGCCTCTTTCAAATTGCATATTGCATCGCATGTTGGATGGTTTTACCCACACCTCATCACCTGCTTTGTAGGGGCCATTCACTGGCACTTTGTTCATTGTGCATGGATCCACTCCTCGGACCCTCACAGGGTAAGAATACAGCATACTGACAGGGGCAGTTGTTGAGTCGCAGTCATCACGAGGCATCAAATTATACAGATATACAGCCTCTGCAATGCTACAGCCTTTCCTTACAGCAATGACTTTAACAGTTCGATGGCATCTCTCAGCTATACCATTTCCTGATGGAACATAAGCACATCTAAAATTAAAATGCACGCACCACTTCTTTGCAAAGTCAGCAAATAGTTTGCTGCGAAAAGCAGTGTCATTGTCAGTTAACAGTTCCTCCGGTGCTCCTCATTCATAGAACACTGTCTCAAGTTGCCCGATGATGCTCTCACTGGTCTGAAAATGGAGCCGATGCCAGATGGCAAATCGAGATGGTCCACAATCAATGAGAGTAAGATATGGCCATCCATCATAGTGAGTAATATCCATGCCAACTCTCTGCCACACTCTATCCACTTCCAGACTACCCTTCTGCCACTTCACTGGGGCCGGGTCTATTGACTGGCATGCCTCACAGCATTTGACAATAGCCTGTACTTGCCGCCTGGTAACTCCTGGATGGACTTTCTTCACAAAATAGGAGTTCTTCTCACACCCGGGTGACCAGCAGCATGATGGATCTCCTTAATTCCATCACTAATTGCAGGGACAACAGAAGCACACACAAGTTTTGCATCTTGGTGACATGAACCAAGGTCCCTCAGCCAGCGCTGAGGTACACGTGTCAAACTGTCAGCTTTATTATTGGTAGAAGACACAAGTGTAATAGACAGCTGGAGGTCACACTCTTCTATCAATGACAAGACTATTCCTAGTCTTCTTCTGATGAGCATTTCACTTGCAGCCTTAGTCTTCAATCTGTTTTTTCCTAAAAGTCCATCTGAAATCCATCTATGCACAGTAGATGAGTCAGTCATTAATTCCACCTTTTGTATCTTCCAAGCCAGTGCAAGATTTAATCCTTTAATGACTGCATCTAGCTCAGCCATATTGATGTGGCAAGAGTCGTCTTTCCGCAGCCAGCTGGCATCTTCCACAATGGAACTATTTACTTCCACTGCAACACCAAGTGCAAGAGAACTAGCATCCACCCAGATCTTGAATTTGTCACCGGTGACATTCCACTGTCCTCTCACAGGGTCATCCTTCTTAACCTTCTCCAGAAGTTCCTGCAAACACATTTTGATGTAATCATCATTAATGACGTCGTCCCATCCTTCAGTGACTTTATTGACTCTTCTCTTGATGAATGCTACTGCCACTCGCAGCCATCCACAAACAGGGTAATGGCCTAACAGTCTACCACAGTATGAAAACACTGCTCGCCGAGTCAATTGTCTTGGTGCATCGCCCAGGTCATTGTCCCTTTTCCAAAAAAGACTCTCCTGCTCCCCCCAAACTCTCAGGCCCAATGCTCGAGCCCCTTCAGCAAGTCTTTGGTGTGGCTTACTTACTAGCCCAAAATTTCTAAGATGCTCCTCTACATGGCTGGCCTTAACAATATCTTCATTCACCAAGATGTCATCAATATAAGCTGATGTTCCTTTTCTTACAATTGGGTCTTGAAGGAGAACACAGTTTAAAACAGATTTCATTACCATTGGAGCAATATTCAAGCCAAACCCCAGTCGAGTCAGGCAATACCTCTGGCCTTTGAAATATACAGTCTGGTATGGCCACAGAGACTCATGGATTCTTATTTGCAGGTAAGCTTTAGCTAAGACTACTACAGATACATTCACTCCTTGCCTGCGCCACTCACGTAGTTTGTCTGAGCACACATCCGAGTCTGCTGTAAATGCATCAATGTACGTATTCAGTTCTTTGAAGCCCAGTACAGGCCGCACCTTCTTTTTATTTTGCTGTACAACAGCCATGAGGGGAATAAGCCCCTTAGCTAGTCCATATTTATTCTCATCATAAGGAAGCAGCCAGCCATCATTCACCCATCTTTGTAGCTATGATTCATACAGGTCCCTTGCCTCCTGAGGTACAGAATATGCCTTTACTCCATTCTCCAGGATGCACTAAAATAAATTGCACTAAAATCACGCTCATCCACCCCCACCATCACATCAGCAGCTGCAGAAAAAAGAGTGTCTTCCATTCCAAATCGTACACCACCCTGGGTATCGACAATGACTCCTCCTAGAGCCCTCACACCATCCATGCCGAGAAGAAATTTAAAACCAAGTGGCATTAGAGTAGTTACACATACAGAAATGCTGGCAGTAGCTCCATTACTGAGCTGCAAGTGCACGACGCCCATTCCTTCACACACCCATTCTTGCCCACTCACAGTTATCATGCTAACTGCGCACTTGTTCCATGCCTTACAGCATGAAACATGAGCGATGCTTTGAGAACACCCAGTGTCTACTAACACGCAACACTGAAGACCCCCTACGCTCAAAACAGTACTTGGCAGCACCTTACTCAGTGGGTTTGGGGAGAGGAGGCTGGCGCTGATGCCTCCTCTCCTTGCTTGTTTCCCGGACAAGGTGACGCAATGTGCCCCATTCCACCACACCGATAGCACTTTACCCTTCTCCGAAATCGACCATTTCGGTTGCAAGCAAGACAGTCCCTGGCAAAGTGATTTGGTCCAAGGCATACATGACATTTCTGAACTGTTGTTTCTACTGGCACAGAACCCAAGCTTCCTGTGGTGCCAAAACATGTTTCCACTGAAACAGAAGGAAGGTCATCTTTCGGAACCGCCCATGCCTGGGCCAAAATCTGTTCCAGATCGAGGGCCTCCATGCAAGACCCAGCTCTCAACAGCTGTCGAACTCTCTCTGGAAGTCCAGCAACAAAAGCACATGCAAGAGCTTTTTCAGAAATTCCTCCAAACAGGGATCCGAGTCGACGTAGCTCAGCTAAGTAGACATCCGGTGCCTCTCCACTGTGCAACTTCCTACTGACAAACTTTTCATAGGCTACATAGGGATCAGCAGCAAACACAGCCAACAATGCTTCTTTGACCTTGTCAGCCTTCTTCCTATCTGCTGTGGGTAACTGTAAGTACACTGCAAAGGCCCCACCTGTAAGCCGCAAAGGAATCACACTGGCCATGTCATCAACTTTCCGAAGCTGGCAAACCAGCTCCAACTTCTCCAGCCACTCCAATGTAGAGGAAACGTTGAAGAATATAGGGAAGGTCAAGAAAAATGGCTTTGGATACGGCAACAGTTTCATTTTGATGCTATAAATTGATCGAAACAAAAAAAATTTTTACCGTTGTCAACATTTATTGCTAGAATAACAATTTTTTGAAGAGCCCTATCTCGGTTATTTTTCATAGAAATTAATTTGTAAATATATGAAAATGTAGAGGAAAAGTTGAAGAATAGAGGGAGAGTCAAGAAAAATGGCTTTGGGGTCACTGAGAGGGAAGTATAGGTGCGATCAGCTGATTTCATTGTGAGAATTTTACTACGCCAGGGATTTGAGCATGCGCAGTACCGAAACTACTTTGCTGGCGTATTGATACCCGAGATACACGGTCCAAGGTATGATCTAGCCTATGGAAATCGCTACTTGCCCGAAAATAAAAAAAATGCCCCTACCACACGTACAAAAAATTTCGGTCAGTTGGATAGATAGGGGATAGAGTATTTTTACGTAATATTATGTCAGTTGGACATGAAAGGGTTAATAACCCACAACAACAGAAATACCTTTATACATAAACTGTCCAATTAAACCCAAACAGTAATTAACAGTTTCAAACAATAATTATACAGTTTTACCACCTTGAACAAGTTTAGAGACTGATATTAAATTGTGTGCTAATTCAGGTAAAAACAATACATTCTCCAAAAACAAGTTTTCACTATATCATAAGATCTGGAAGCATAACTTTCAATCTAACACTACCTTCACCAACTGCAGACAAAAGTCTACCATCACCCACTTCAACATTCAATGAATTAGAAAATTCTACAAAATCAGAAAAATACTTATTACTATTACACATATGCTAGAACTATAATACAGTCATTTTTGGCAACAGTTGCAGATAAAGCACTAGCAAATCAAGCTACATCATCATCACTACGACTAGTTTTAGTGACATTTCCCTGTCTCCATCTATCTTTTTCTTTTTTACATTTAGCAATCTGTTTAAAACAATTCTTCTTGATGCAACCACTTCTGCCACACTCAGAACATTTTACCACCTTTTTAGAATTCTGTTTAGTCACCAGACTTTTCTTCATATAACATTGTATCATTTCGACTAGTACTATTCAGCTTTTCTTCAGAACATTTTACCACCTTTTTAGAATTCTGTTTAGTCACCAAAGACTTTTCTTCATATAACATTGTATCATTTCGACTAGTACTACTCAGTTTTTCTTCCTCCTGCAAGACCAATTATCACACTTCTGAGCTATCTTTCCTATGATGGACGAATATATATCATAGGAAAAATCAAGCTTGGATGAACCTGACAGTGAAAGACAGTAAGGCAAATACAAGCAGTGGGTTTGTCTCATCGTCCAGGACCGCTCTTCCTCCTCTTGCAAGAGGAAGGAGCGATTGCTTCAATCATCTACTGACAATAGAATGAGCACTGTTGTGTTGCCTACCTGCATCATAGCCAGTTCCAGCATGTAGTGGCCACTCTGCTCTCTGCCTGAGGGAACAAAAGAAGGATAAGGGATGGAGAACAAGAGGGCACATCACCCATTATTCATTCTCATATCCATGACCACACATCTCAGGTGAGATGCAAAGCTGTCCTGTTACAGGAGCCAGGCAAGACACAAATTATCAAGCCTCCACCACAGGTCCAAGGAAAAGTGTCCAAGGGCATGTGAAAAACATCCTGAAGGCAGAAGGAAGTGCAGGTGGTCTGTCTCAACCCACTCCCTCCTTCAGCCCCTGTTGCACTGGCAGATTCTTCCTGAATATAAAGGAAGGAGCTAAGCTACCAATTCGGTATTGTCAAGCCGCAGCCCTGGGTTAGGCAGAGCCCTTCACTTGGCCGAGCCACACCTGTTGAGCATTCGTGATGGGGAAAAAGGAGGAGTAGGGAGAAGTGATTGCCGGAAAAGCAATGTCATTCTTACTACTTGTCCTATTAGCAAAGGAGTCTGTATAGGGGACTTCCTCCCTTTCTCTACAAGTGTTTGGTTAGACACCAATGGCATCATTCAGTTCCCGGGCTGGTAACCTGTCAAGGTAATGGCTGGGAGAACTGCATTACCTGTTTATGTCAGATCTTCTCTTGCCTTGTGCCTTTACTGGCACGGAAGGGAAAAGGAAGCCATCCATTCCTAGATGAGGAAATAAGAGTCTTACATAAAGGCTTGAACTATCCAGGTGTCTCAGTCAGCCCAAGGCCCAAACAAAGTATTGTAAGCAAGCTTCTCCGAAGTAGCAGAGGGAGAGGCAAGCTTCCTCTTCCACAACCAATGATCTCGGAATAAGAAGGAGGGTCCTCCTGTTCACAAGAGATGGAGGACCTCCTCCAAACATGAAGAGCCAGGGGTTGCACCACTTGACAATACCACACTATGTATGGAGAGGAGTATACAGAGACATCGTCAGAGGAGACAGCTGTGAAGGAGGTATAAAGGTCCTCTGTATCTTGGGAATGTCCACATCTCATGGCAAATGACCTTTGAGTCCTTCCAAGGTGTGGTCTTCCCGGTCTACCATCCCCTTTGGAGGGGTTGGAGGAGAACCTCAAGAGACACCTGAGGTCCCACCTCTATTACTCCAGCATATGTCCTGCTTGATCCAAGGGCCGAGCTGGGTACATAAGCTTTAGGAGCAGGACTCCTTGGAAAACCTTCAACAGAGTCCTCCCTGTTTGAGTCACACCTCCCAGTAAAGGTCCAGGAGGTTGAGAGAACAGGTTAGGAAATCTCTGCACTCTCAACTGTCCTATCCGCCTGGCAGTCAGGAGAAGCGAGCCACATTCTCTTGCCAATCCATGATGATGATTGCAATGCAGTCATAGGGGAGAAAACAAAGAGTGAATCGGGGGACAGGATGAAAGATGACCCCTTCTTCTACTCCTCTTTGCTACTTTCATCTACCTTCCCTTGGAAGAGGCGGAAAGGGACAATTAACCCTTAAACGCCGAGCCGGTATTTTCGAAAGTGTCTCCCATATGCCGGCGGCGTTCGCGAGTGAGCGCCGAAGCGGAAAAAAGTTTTTTTCAAAAAATCACACCACGCTTATTTTTTAAGATTAAGAGTTCATTTATGGCTCTTTTTTTTTCATTGCCTGAAGTTTAGTATGCAACCATCAGAAATAAAAATAAATATCATTATCATATATAAATATTGGAATATATGACAGCGCAAAAAAAATTTAATATATAATTGTATACAAATTGCGCTGTGAGCAAAACGGTTAAAGCTAATGTGTTAATTATTTTTTCGTTGTATTGTACACTAAATTGCGATGATTTTTGTATATAACAAATTGTAAAATGATCAAAGCAACACAGAGAAAATTTTATCACAATATGATGCATGAATTCGTAACGCAAGGACGTAAAATTTCTTTTTTTTTTTTAATTCACCATAAATCAAAATATTGTGCTAGAGACTTCCAATTTGTTGCAAAATGAAGGTAATTGATTGAATATTACTAGACTGTAAGTATTGTATCTCAAAATTGCGGTTTTTGACCATTTCGGTCGAGTTAAAGTTGACCGAAGGTCGAATTTTTTCTATTTATCGTGATTTATATGAAAATATTTCAAAATTGATAAAAGCTATAACCATGGGTTGTTTTTTTGTATTCTACATGAAATTTCGCACATTTTCATATATAAAACTTTCTGTAACGGCTAATATAAAACGGTGCAAACATTACGACAATCGGACGAAAAAATTTCTGATTTTTTCGGAAGAGTTACCGCGCGGACGTAAGGAAAAAGTTTTTTCATAAATTCACCATAAATCGAAATATTGTGCTAGAGACTTCCAATTTGTTGCAAAATAAAGAAAAATGATTGAATATTGCTAGAATATAATATTCTTAGCTTACAATTGCGTTTTTTGACCATTTTGGTAGAGTCAAAGTTGACCGAAGGTTGAAATTTTGGCACTAATCGTTATTTATATATAAATATTTCAAAATCGATAAAAGATACAACCATGGGTTGTTTATTGTTGTATTCTACATGAAATTTCGCACATTTCCATATGTAAAACATTATGTAACGGCTAATATAAAACGGTGCAAACATTACGACAATCGGACGAAAAATTTCTGATTTTTTCGGAAGGGTTACCGCGCGGACGTAAGGAAAATGTTTTTTTCATAAATTCACCATAAATCGAAATATTGTGCTAGAGACTTTCAATTTGTTGTAAAATAAATGGAAATTATTGAATATTACTACAATGTAAGAGTTGTAGCTTACAATTGCGGTTTTCGACCATTTCAGTCGAGTCAAAGTTGACTGAATGTTGATATTTTGGCACTTATCGTTATTTATATGAAAATATTTCAAAACTGATAAAAGCTACAACCATGGGTTTTTTTGTTGTATTCTACATGAAATTGCGCACATTTTCATATATAAAATGTTATGTAACGGCTAATATAAAACTGTGCAAACATTACGACAATCGGACGAAAAAATTTCTGATTTTTTCGGCAGTTACCGCGTGGACGTAGGAAAAAGTTTTTTTTTAAATTCACCATAAATCGAAATATTGTGCTAGAGGCTTCCAATTTGTTGCAAAATTAAGGTAAATGATTGAGTATTACTAGAATGTAAGAGTTGTAGCTTACAATTGCGGTTTTCGACCATTTTGGTAGAGTCAATGTTTACCAAAGGTTGAAATTTTGGTACTTATCGTTATTTATATGAAAATATTTCAAAACTGATAAAAGCTACAACCATGGGTTGTTTAATTGTTGTATTCTACATGAAAATGCACACATCTTCACATATAAAACTTCATGTAACAGCTAATATAAAACGGTGCAAACATTACGACAATCGGAAAAAAAAACATTCTGATTTTTTAGGAAGAGTTACCGTGCGGACCTAAGGAAAAAGTTTTTTTCATAAATTCACCATAAATCGAAATATTGTGCTAGAGACTTCAAATTTGTTGTAAAATTAAGGTAAATTATTTAATATTACTAGAATAATAGAGTTTTAGCTTATAATTGCGTTTTTTGACCATTTTGGTAGAGTCAAAGTTGAACAAAGGTTGAAATTTTGGCAATTATCGTTATTTATATGATAATATTTAAAAACTGATAAAAGCTACAACCATGAGTTGTTTATTGTTGTATTTTACATAAAATTGCGCACATTTTCATATATAAAACTTTATGTAACGGCTAATATAAAATGGTGCAAAAATTATGTCAAAGTGACGAAATAATTTCTGAGATGCGTCGCTGATGCTTTTTAGTGCGAGATGAAAGAAATTCGCGCTTGCGCGCCTGGGTAACGATTGTAAACAAAACAACAGCTTGATCCGTGAACCCCCAGCATCCCTCAAGGTGCGTGATTCAAAAGTTTTCGATAAGTAGGCCTATAACTATTTTTCCGCGAATTTAAAAAAAAAAATTTTGCATCAACGTTTCGCATGTCAATTCAGCACCCAACAGACAATTTTCGTTGATATTTAATATGTCCAATCGGCGTTTAAGGGTTAAGCAAAAATAGAAAGGAGTGCTTATTTCCTCTAGTGCCCTTCAGAGTGTGAGTTTCCCTAGGGCTTGAAAAAGTCAGCCTGACCTAAAGGTTGGGCCACAGTGACACACAAAGGCTTCGAGACCTAAGCACTGCCTGATGGACAAGGCGGTCATTATCTATGACTCTATACTTGTCCACCTCAGCACCTAACATGCCTCTAGAGTAGAGAGAGGAGGAACCCAGCCGCAGCCCATTCCTTATGGTCAAAGCGAGCTTGGGGGCCCAAGGTCCTGGTCAGGCAAGTCAAGACTGTGCCTCTCCTCTTAAGGACCAGGTTAGCCACAGGTTGCTGTCTGATAGGCTAGGTAGGAAATCGCTCTACTTCCCGACAGGCACTGTCTACCTAAAACCAAACCCTCCTCCAAAACAATAGCCCTCAAGTGAGCCGTTAGTTCAGCCAACTTAAAAGACCACAGATCAAGGCCGGAAACAGCTTAGAAAACAGCCAGAGTGGTGACCACCCGGATTGCTGCTTGCTGTTGCAAGAGGGAAACTGCCTCTGGGCGAACTAAACCAAGGTCCCCCTATTTAGCTGACAACGACCTCTTTAGAGGTTAGAATAACCTCTTCCGGTGAGGCAGAGGAGGAGGAAGCAACTTGCCTGAGGATTCAAACCAAGTGACTTTTCTTACTGAGGACCCCAATGGCAAGGGAAGACCACATTAGTCCCATTGGAGAGGGATGATCTCCTGACAAGGTCGTACATCCATCCTCTAGACCATTGTGCTGACAGATCAGTGCTATGATCTCCTCAAAGGTCCTTCATATCTTGGGAATATTCACCTCTTTGACAAAGGACCTCGAGTCTCTTTAAATTGCAGGCTTCCTGATCTACTCTCCCCTAATGAGAACCTCGCCAGACCCCTGGAATCCTTCCTCAACACCTCCAGCATATTTCCTGCTTGGTCCAAGGACTGAATCAGGAGTTTAAGTTTGAGGAGCAGGACCCCTTTGAGAACCCTCAGTGGAGTCCTACCTGTTCGAACTCACTTTCCAGAAAATCCAAGAAGTTGAGGGAACAGGTGAGGAAAACCTAGCTCTCTCACCTGTCCTGTCCACCAAGTGGTTTGGTGAGGTGAGGCGCATTCAATCACCAACTCATGGTGATGATTGCAATATGGGTGTAAGAGAATGCCTCTATTTAAAGAGAGGCTCTACCCCAAGAAAAGCAAAGTAGTTCTCACATGGCAGGCAGAGACCTTGGCTCACCATCACTGAGCTGCAACTCTGGCTCGGCCGAGTTGCTCCTCTCGCTCACATGTGATGGAGGACTGGAAGGAGTTGAAGGAATGACCTGCCGACGAGGGCATTCATTCCTCTCACGGTGTGCCCCAGATTCCTTCAGGGCTGAAGCACCTGTAGGAGTCTGTACAGGGGACATCCTCTTCGTCTCTCCAGGTGCTCAGTTAGACATTACGGCACTATTCCGGCATCTGGCCAAGTACCGATCACAGTACTGGCAGGGAGAGTAGAGGCACCTGAGTGTCTCATCTCTTTCTCTCACCCTGTGCCCTCCCTGGTATGGAGACAGGGACCACCGTACGCAGATTGGGATGTGCGAGTCTCTACAGAACCTTGTAATTCAAGGCATCTCAGTCAGACTGAGGACCTAACGTAGCACTAGTTTGGAAGCATGTTTCTCAAACTAGTGAAGGGAGCAGTAACAGGGGTACCCACTCGCACATTAGGCCTTCGCACCAGTAATTGCACCTTCAGGTGTGGTAGAGCTGACAAGAGAACCCTTTGCTCACTCCGAAGATGAAGCAGGACCCTAGAAATTCATGACAAGATTTCATAGGGGGCCAGAGAGTAACCTTCTCCTTCCCAGATTGAGGTTTTGGATGAGGAAGGCGAGGAGGCAGCAGATGACAACAACGAGGAAGGAGATAATGAGGGTGCGTGCAAAGCAGAAGAGGTGTCTCCAACCCTGCAGGTACTTCAGCAGAGGCAGGGATCCCCTCAGGAACAATGGACCCAATGACGACCTTCCTATGCCAGGAAGGCAGGAGAAGGAGCTGCCATGACTCAATGCGTTGAGACATGCACAGTAGTCCCTGTCATCACCGATGGAGTTAAGAGGTGGCAGAAAGAACAATGCTGAAACTACTCTTAACCCACAAATCCAGAGAATATGGAGAATATTTTCACATAAAACAGAAAGATTAATCGATACCATGCTGTCAGAAAATGAGTCAGTCATTAAAGTCATTATGAGCTGGGCTAACAAAAAAACATAAGCAGCATGCCACACCGGCTAAAACTTTGAGGTCAGCCAGTTAAAGAAAAAACACATCAATGGAATGAGGAAGATATGCAAATGCAAAAGGCATAATGAAAAAATCTAAAAGAGTCGCCCTACCTTCCTCGAGAAGTTGAAAATGACCTTACAATCCCTTGTGGGGCCTCTTTGCCAAGTTGTACATATTTTTTCAAATAATTTATTCTTTTATTATGTAAAATTATAATAAGTTCACACAATATCATAACAGATAAGAACTAAAATCAGTAACAAATTCTGAGTAGATTTGTTATAACATTTTTATGTAAATTTACTGGATTTACTGAGATCGAAGAGGCAGTAACATTTTTGGATTATGCATGTTTTTTGCTAATAGTTCTTTGCAAAATTGCAATTATAACTGACATACTACCTTAAAAGATAAGAACTAAGATCAGCAGCAACCCCTGGATGTATTTATGAGCAAATATATAGAGATGTCATGTGAGATACACTGCTCTGTTCAATCTCAAAATAAGACAGTGAAATATACTTACTATATGTAAAATTCAGGGGTGCAACTTCATAATACTGAAGGATAATACCACTATGAGAACACACTTCTTTTAGATACTTGGGTCATGGACTTTGCAGACCTCATACACTGGCACAACCGGGTGATTCTTAACATTAATAAAATACATATGTAAATCATAGCAATAAATTAACTATTATCAAGTATGTCAGACCCAGGATTGCTCTGAATGAAAACCCTCAGTTTCAGACATGAAACTAATATGTGGCATATGCAACTATATTGAGTGCAGAGAACCCTACGGTTAACCAGACAGAATATCATTCATGATAGAGACTAGCACGTAAGGACCAATGGAGAGCTCTGTTTATGAGAATTTTACCTTGCTCAGAGTATCTTCAAATATCTAAACTTTATCAAAGACTGGTTGTTACCTGATTGTTTAGATCTGAAAGAAAGTGTTCACCAAAATTTTTATCGTCCATTTAATGCTTCATCTTGCATTCCATTCCAGGCCTTCTTTCAGTGAATATGTTGGGAGAACCTAAAGACCTGTATGTTCAGTGTCCTATACCGAAGATGAAATGGACTGGACTGATTATCAAGTATGAATGCGATGAAGTTGGATGCTACAAGAAAACAATCTTATAAGAGAGATGTGTATTTCAAGAAAGGAAATCCATAAGCCATATCTTGCATAATGTTTTTGTCAGCTGTGAATATTTTTTGTTTTATGTCAACTGTGAATTTGGTGTTTTGTAAAAGCGAAATCCAAAAGAAGCACTGTTGGACTATTTGAGGAAGAACCCATCAGGAAATAATTTCAAATCTATTTTCATATATGAATTTTGCAGGTCATATGTGAAAATAAGTGTTATTTTGGTACACACAGCAAAATGTTGGACAAATGGTTTATAAAGCCTTCCTTTGAATGTGTTATTACAATGGTAATATTCGAATTTCATCCCCCTGTAGCAGCTGTATTTGAAAGCAATTAGTTAAAATTCTTGGTAAATTTTGTTCAATTGTGAGAGCTGTATATAAAAGTTTGTGCATGCTTAGTTCTTGTTTATTGGTCTAGCTATTTATTTCTCTTTAGGTTTGGTTTTTTGTTCCATTATGTCTTGTTGTAAATGATCTAACTGTGCTTTCATTACTGTACATATATCGATAATTTTTCGAATTTTCTTGTTTTGATGCATGAGATCTGCACTGTATTTAGCCTGGAATGTTTTGAAGAGCGTCTCTATATCATCGAAATGGTGTGAAAAGTCTTCTAAAGAACTTTCGGATTTTGCGAGGGTGATTGCTTCGTACAGCGTTTCCCTCGGCACATTGTATTTATCCAGTGGATCTACACTGACTTGGTTTGGCTTTACTGTAACTAAACTTTTTATTCGGCTTTTGGAAGTTAAAAAATTATGAAGCTGTCTAGGGAAAAGTCTTTTATCGAGAGTGTATGATAAGAATGTTTCATAGCCTACAAGGTATGTAGCTTCTTTTACTAGTCTCTTAATTTTCCCTTGCCTTTTAAGACTTGGCAAGTCATTGACAGCAAGTCCAATAAGAAGATTTGCGAGCAAAACGGGTATCATAAACATGAGCAAGGTCAAGAATACAAGATGGATCAGAGACAACTCCTGGCCCAGGACAAACTCGCTGTAAGCTATTTCACCTGTCATCATCATAAGGATTTTAACAAAACTTATTTGATAATTGGCAAAAACTGGAACTTTGTGAAACAAAATATAAAAACTAATAGAGAATCCAATTATAAGGCTTAAGAAGGCCATTAGGAAACGAATGATTGATTTTGCCACACGTGTGAACATAAGAATAAAGGAACCCAGTTCGGGAAATCTACCTAAAAGCAACATGAATTCGACCCAGATGAAGAAGGAGGATATAGATGCAACTTGTCTCTCTACAGACAGCTCTTCTGTATCTTCTATGGTTATATTTGCCACGCTATTAATAAGCGTATCATTTACTGGCAGAACTGTTATATTGACAGGTTTTATTCCTGGCAGAAATACGAGAATTACAGAGCTTGTATGAGCAATTAACTTGGAGTAAGTTTCCCATTGTAAAAGATATTTCTGGTAGTTGGAAAACATAATGATGGTATCTGGAATAAGGGTAAGTAGGAGAAGATGTATATGTGATATTTGATATGCCAGCAAAAGACCCATATTTTCTGACCAATTGACTGGATTTTCACCAAATGTCATAAATATAAAGCTGGTATGCATTAGGACATAAATAAGGAACAATGTTACGTAAAAGTAGAAAAAACTACTAATATGACGCCATTTAATAAACAGGAAACCCTCAAGTAATGGGTGTTTTATAAGAGGCTCTGCTGAAGAGCCAATTAGTTCAGATATTATGGAACTCTGGATATTTTCCTTCTTAGAAGATAGAAGTACTGAATAGTCAAAACTTACGCTGAAGCCTGGGTCCATTTCACTTTTCTCACAAAGTGATATATGAGCATCGAATGTCTTTCTAAGTAACTGCAAAGCAGATGGAACTCTTTCCAGAATAAGAGAGCAATTGGTCTGATCTCCCCCATTCATATCTGTCAAATGTGCACCGTTTTTAAGGAGAATTTCACAACATTCGTTGGATGAACTTTGGGCAGCAAAATAAAAGGGTGAGTTGTTATCATTATCTGTTTTAGTAACTAGATTATTAACAAGGCCAGTGGAAAGCAGGTGCTTCAAAGTAGTGCTACAGCCTGCCTGACATGCACTGTGTAATGATGATTGTCCTGCATTAGTGATGGCCATGGGATCACAGCCTTTGGAGAGAAGAAAACTAACAACGTTGGGTAATCCAGACCGGCAAGCGAGAAACAGTGGACTTTCTCCTAATAAATTGACCTTGTTGATGTCGTGACTTACACTCCATAACAGTTCCAATACTTTGACCATTTTGCTGTCAGCAACATCTTTGCAATCATTTAGGGCCGCATGGAACACTGTATAGTCAACTGAGCTTTTAGTGTCACTTTCAAATGCACACTTTGGTTCCTTGACTAGTAACTCGAGCAGTTCTGGTCTATGCAGAGTTGCTGCCAAATGTACCACTGAATTGTTGTTGCTGTCTTTGACACTCAAGTCAAGGCTGTATTGCAGAAGCATTGACACTGACTGTAGATCTCCAAGTCGCACTGCTGTGTGAAGGGGAGTTTCCCTGTAACTCTCTCTTATTCCTGTAGGGCTGCTTATTTCGTTTGGAGAAGACCCATGATCCAACAGTTCCTTGATACCATCATGCCAGCATTCTTTCACAGCCACGTGTAATGCAGAATTTCCAGAGTTGTCAAATAATTCAACCTAAAAAAGAGAATTTTTCCTGTTGAATTTTATAATCATTATGCATATATTGCTTCTATAAAATCCAGCAAGCAATAATACTGTTTAACCATAGTTTTTCTTTTAATTTACTTACGAAATTCATCTGTTAAAATCCGTACCGTTTTGTGTCTGCCACTTTGATATTTAAATCAAAACTAGGCACGCTTTAACATACTCAAATTTTAGAATATGTAAATTCTATGCTTGGAGTTTTTCTTTCAGTCTTCAGAGTTAGGTATTTTATGGTTATTATTACAATCAAACAATGGAACTCTCTTTTTTCAGAACTTTTTAACTACTTTATTCTAGCTTACTTTAAAGGGTCAGAGGAAGGAGCTTACCTCAGCACCATGTTTAAGGAGCAAATTCATGATTTCAAGATGATGGACTTGGCAGGATACGTGTAGTGGAGACGAACCATCCTGTTCTATGTAGTTTACCAGCTCTGGATTTTGCGTTAACAAACTTGTCATATGATCGAGATCTCCATTATGAATTGCCTGCCAGGTGTGAATATATGACTATTTAATCATCATTGAGTTGCTGTTTTCACATTAAGAAAACCTTTGAGCAATCCATTAGAGACAAATTTATTATGTGTATTACCCAAGAATACACTGTATTATAGTAGGAAAATATACCATTTGTCAAAAGAACTAAGTCTGACTACTCAACAACAGAAAATTAATTACTTAAAGCACGTCTTTAGACTCATAACGAGTTTAGTATGAATTATTACATAACAGAAAATTGAAGACTCCTTTGAAATACTTTGAAATTCTGTGGACTCAAAGAAAAAATCGTTGGAACATTACTTACCATGAACAATGCATGGGTATCCACTTCATGTTGGTTACACCAGCCCTCCTCTCCCATATCAGGACTTGCTGCAACTCTGTCAGTCTCATCATAGTTGCTCACTTCACACACAGGTGTCAAATCCATTTTTAAAAAACTTAGACTTTCAAATAGTAATTTAAGGGAACCAATGTTAACTAGTTTTCCTTGCTAGCTTGTCTTCTTAACCCGAGATCATCCAGATTTTGAAATATGAAATGGACAACAAATGAGATAAGCATATTAAGTTTTTTTTTGCTAAAGTTCTAAGTGTATTAGAATCCAGTTCCAGATTATCCCAAAAAATTACCATTTAATCTCAGCAATCCACCCATCCCCTAAAATCCTAGTCCTCTTGACTTGTATGACATTCCACAGTCGGTGTTGTGAGCTCCTATAGGAACAAGAGCCCATTCCTTCACTTGGCCACAATAATCTCACAAGCCCAACAATTACAGCCTGCCTTGATTACAGGAGACAGATGAAGTCACTGAGATTAAGTAGGCCTGTTCACCCAACCCTTTAGACTTTAGAAAGCAGTAGCAGGTAACCAATGTCTGGGTAGGCCCGAGTCACCTCAGCTTCCATTAAAGTTTTGATTAGTCGGGTAATGTGTGTGGAATCTAACATTTTGCGCTTTAGAAGAAAAATAAATTTTCTTTGCAAATACTCAAGTTCAGTAAGAGTAAAGAATGATAAAACAGTGTCTCAGTCCGAACACGAAAGATTTAACCACAACAAAAGATAGACAGGTGGGTATATGTATACATTTACACACACACACACACACACACACACACACATATATATATATATATATATATATATATATATATATATATATATATGTATATATATATATATATATATATATATATCTATATATATATATATTATATATATATATATAGCGAATACCACAGAAAAATGTTAGGCAGAAAGTCAAACTAAGAGCTTTATTCAGGCATTGTCGAGGTACAAATGCAATGAAGTTCGAAAGCAGGTTACAAGGTAAACAAAAAGATCAAGAATACCAGATGGTTAATTGTCAAAAAGGTAAAATTCAGATAATTTGAGATCACGCAGTCATAGCTATACAAAGTCCAAACACATGTATAAAACTGAATATATTAATGTTGTTACGTTTATATGGCTACAACCTTTTTTAATTATGAAGGCATCGAGCTTAAACAAACCAATACATAAATTTAGAATACTTTAGTTCTTTGACTTGATGAAACAAGATTCAGTGATATTCCTCTTAACTGTGACACCGACAGGATTAAGGATCTTACTTGACTCCAATTAAATGGATTATCTAAATCTCTCATATGTACGAGTAATGCATTCGACATTTGGCCAGTTCTCACAGAATATTGGTGTTGGTTAATTCGTTGAGAAAGTAATTTCCCAATTTGTCCGTAAAATATTTTATCGCAGTTTTTACAAGGAATATCAAATATGCAGCCAGAAACTTCTGTAGGAGAATTTTTTATTACTAAACTCTTAACATTAGTATTACTGAAAACAGTATTTATGTTGAAAAACTTTAAAATTCTAGGAATTTCTAAAAACCTTTCATTAAACGGTAATTTGAAAATGTTATGCTCATATATTCAAGTTTATCATTAGATAAAATAAAATGTTTTCCTAGCTCTTTTCCATACCACATCTAAAAACGTCCTTGGGTATTTAAGTTTCAAGGCAATACAATAAACACTTTTAATCTCAACGTCAATAAATTGCGGTCTACAGAACCGCAGAGCCCTTAGGAACATCCCAGAAAAATCAGAAAATTTACCCTTTTGATGGTGATTGGAGTAATAATAAACAAAAGAGGAAATGTAATTTGATTTTTGAAAGACTGAAGAGTTGAAATATCTATCATTTTTATGGATTTTCCTACTTGATCTAGTTTTTTGCTCCGAACTTGGAGTCTTGGAGTTTTTTGCAAAAAAATCCGGAAATCTGTTTCTTTGGTCAAGGTAATGAAATTTATATATGATTTTTTATTTGCCCCGGTATCAATTTGTGTGTGTGTGTGTATATACATACACACACAGACACACACACACACACACACACACACATATATATATATATATATATATATATATAATATATATATATATATATATATATATATATATATATCGAGCTACAATGTCCTTCAATATCTAATTCGCTCTACCTTGGAATTAATATATTTTCATATATGCTTAACCGAAGGGGAATTTTTTTCTCGATAATAGACTTGCCTGGACCGGGGCGCGAACCCATGGAGCCTTTCAAATCCAGGAACGTCAGTGAAGCTTTTACCTACTACACCACCGCGCGGAAATGTTATATGACTTTTATATATATATATATATATATATATATATATATATACATATATATATATATATATATATATTTATATATATATATATATATATATATATATATATTATTTATTTAAAGTAATAGGAAAGAACCTAATATTATGTAAATAATATAAACTTTGTGTATTTTTCGTGCTGATTTAGTGATTTGATACTTAATAGAGTAAAAATACTTTCTAAGGGTATAATTGTATCCTTGCAAAGTATTTTTACCCTATTAAGGTATTACCCTAATGGAGTAAAAATAGTTTTTTCTACTATTTTGCGTTTAAGATAAAAAAAAAAAGGGGTTAGAATTTCTGTTTCATTAAAAAAGCTATTTATTTTGAGTTGCGCTTTGGTTGCCCTTTACAGTGAAAGCAATGGTAGCGGAGGTGCGGGTAGTGGGTTCCAAAAGTGCAAAAAGTTGCTGAAGTACCGATAGTGGCAACCACCTCTCAAAGTTGCGGAGATGCGGGGTGCTGAAACGAAATTTGAGTAGCGATGCCCAGCTCTGCCTACAAGGATCACAGCCCTTCCATGGATCGTGCAGAGTAGTCTCAGAATGGCCTCCTGGTGTTAAGCAGATGGGTTACAACTCAACAACCAAATTATTTTTAAAGCACTTACAAGGAAACCACAGCGTAATCAAAGTCCCAGAAATACAGGTGATTGCGATTCCTCCACTTGCTGAGGATGGGGAGGACTAGTTTTCCTTCCTATACTCTTCTTCCCACTATTATGGTATTGGTGGCCATAATAATTGTCATGATGTGTGTGGAAGGGTATCAGCATTAATTATGGATCAAGTTTTGTGTGAAACAGAAGCCTGTACCCAAGACTTCACTGGCAGTGACACATGCTGTGCTGAATAAATTTTACGGAATTTTCTTGCCCACACTGAGTGTTGGTCCTGCCGGGAGGACGACGAGCCGGTGCCGAGCCGTGTTGACAACTCATAGAACAATTAGTAGATAATATATGGAGCATTGTAATGTATGTCATATGATCCCTGATGGAATGTTCGACAGTGTTGGTGTGTTTAAGATACTTCGGGGCAAGATGAACACTTGTCAGCACATACTAGGTTGTTTTGTAAACTGCAGTTCTCGCGAAGAATGGAAAGGTATTCGGGTCTTGGAAATCTGGCTGGCTCACATAGTTGTGAGTGTTCACCCTGTTGTGCTGGATCATGTCACGGGACTTCTGTCACAGGGAGCGGCGAAACAATGTCCTAGAAGAATGAGTGTGTTCGTAAGTGTGCCTCTAATGGGGTTATTAGGGTGTCTTATATTGAATCTGTAGTATAGATGAATTATTCTGGCAGTGACTTAAATTGGTGGAGGGCACTAGATTTTGCCAGCAAAGGTGAGTGAGTGATATTTTAATTTTAAAATACCCAACTGGAGACTGAAGGAGTTGCGCACTCAGTTAGATTTGATTGACATATTATTGAATATTTTTCCCTGTTTATTATCTTTGCATATTTACCATATATAACCTTGGGGATGTGTTGGGTGATTTTGGTAACTAGGGAGTTCCTCCATTTATGCATTTATGTCTTTATGCTCTATTTTTTTTTTCCAAAAAGTATCCTTCATTTTTCCCTCAGATGCATTTATTATAGGTCACATAATAAAGGAATGTGGACAGATAACTGTGACTTTGGGTCATGATAGACTTTTGACATTATTTTTGGGAGAACTAAAGTGATTAGTATCAGAATGTATTTGCCAGTCTGAGATATTGACCTTCATTTACTTATTTGCTAGAAATTAAGGAGTTTAATCTAGCCTTTGTTTATTTGAGCTTCAACATGAGAGATGGGATCAACTATTCCTAGATGGACTTCAATGAACAAGGATGACGGTGTTGATTTTAAAGGTAGGCTGTTTCTTGTGCTTTGAGGTTTAGAATTTTGATGATAGAAGAAGCCGGGAGAAGGTATGTGTATATATATATATATATATATATATATATATATATATATATATATATATATATATATATGTGTGTGTGTGTGTATTTATATGTGTGTGTGTGTCTGTGTACGTGTGTAATGTGTGTGAGTGTATGAATTCAGTTGTCTTTAAATGTAAAGCTGCTATACCTTTTTAAATCGAATATCCTTTCAAACTGAATTAAAAAAAATCATAAAGGAAAGCTTTGTGATATATAAAATATTGCAAATCATCTAAATGTTGTTTCGAGTAACGGAAATGTTTTGCCATATAATAGGTGAAAGTGTGATAATATGAACTAGGTTTTGTTATCATTCAAAATCTCCTATTTGAATTGTAAAAATGAACTTGATGACTATCAGATTTATTGATAAATTTATGATTCTACAGAATTCAAGCAAATATCACTTCTTACTCCAACATGTATTTTAAAAAATTTCTCCTGGTACTTACGAACTTGTGACGTGCATTTAATTCCTGATGACTTTAGGATGGAAACAGCAGTGGCTTTTAAAAACATTAAAAAAGAGAGTGGAAACTGAGGCAAAGTTAAAGTCCATATGTATGGGAAAATGATGCGCTGCTTTGCTACTCATCTGTCGTAAATACCTTTCGTTGACTGTTAACTGAAGAAAGATGATATATTGAAAACCCGCTCAAAGAGCAGTTAAGACTGATGTTTTCCAATTGCAAGAACTTTCAAAGGAAACCTGACTTGATAAGTATTGGAAGATACCCATACTTCTTGACTGCTTACGATGTACTTAAGGTCATCAGGCATCTGGAAGGAAATGTAGTTCACATGCCTTTAATTAAGTACATGTATATGGTTAGAAGAAAGTTTTCAAAATGCTTCCAAATTAAAAATTACGAAATGGACAATATAATGTTATCTAATTACTGTTGAACTCAGAAAATTACAGACGTGTAAATATATTCACAATATATATTATATATATATATATATATATATATATTATATATATATATATATATATATATATATATATATATATATATATAGATATATGCATCAAGCTACAAATGTCCTTTAATATCTAATTCTGTCCTACCTCGGAATTAATATATTTTCATACATGCTAACCGAATTGGATATTAAAGAACATTTGTAGGTTAATGTATAATATATATAAATATATATATATATATATAATATAAGTATATATATATTTATATAATAATATTATATAATATCCATCTATCTTATATTCCTATACATATCTTAATAATATATATTTTTTTAATATATATATCATATATATTATTATATAATATAATATATATATATATGGATATAAGTATAATATATATATAATATTATTATATATATATATATATATTATATATCTAATATATATATATTATAGTATATATATATATAATATTATATATATATAGATATAGATATATATATATATATTTAATATTATTAATTATATTATATATCATATTTATATATATATATTATATATATTTACTTATTATATATTAATATTATATTATATATATTATAATATATATTATAAATGAATAATTATCATCGAACCGTGATCCATTTATATATCAATTCAAGCTACAAAGTCCTTTAATATCTAAATTCACTTTACCTCCCAAATGATATATTTTCATATATGTACCGAAGGGGAATTTTTTAGTTAATAATAATTTCGTTCCCCCCATATATATATATATATATATATATATATATATATATATATATATATATATGTAGATATATAGTGATATATATATAACTATATATATATATATACTAGATATATATATATATAGATATATATAGATATATATAGATATATATATATCTATATATATATATAATAGATGATATACTATATATATATTTATATATATATAGTAGTATATATAGATATATATATATATATGATATATAGATATATATATATATATATATATATATTTATATATAGAGATATATATATATATATATATATATATATATATATATATATATCTATAGTATATATATATATAGTATATATATATATATACGATAACTATATATATATAATATATATATATAGTATATATCTATATATATATATATATTATATATATATATATATATATATATATATTTATATATATATATATATATTATAATATATATATATATATCATATATAGATATTATATATATTATAGTATATATATATATATAATAACTATATATATATATCTATGATATATCTAGATATATATATGGATATATATATATATATATATATATATAACCTATACTATATATAGTATATATATATATATACCATATTTATATAATATATATATATATATATAATATATATATATATATATATATATATATATAATTGCTGAATATTTTCCAAGCAAACCTCTGCCCAAAGTGCTTCAATAAATCAAATAACACGATGTTTTTTCACTTTTTGCTGACTGACAAAAGGTGGCCTTGAACCTTGGCTCCTTCCTAAATTCATTAAATTCTCTCTCTCTCTCTCTCTCTCTCTCTCTCTCTCTTGCTCGCTCTCTCTCTCTCTCTATCTCTCTCTCTCTCTCTCTCTCTCTCTCTCTCTCTCTCTCTTTGTTTCAAAGAGAGCCGGGGGGCAGATTAGCAAGAAGGTGCGTCCCCGGATGGACGATCAGGTGGTCTTTTGTTTGTTTGTTTGTATGGTGTTTTAACGTTGCATGGAACCAGTGGTTATTCAGCAACGGGACCAACGGCTTTACGTGACTTCCGAACCACGTCGAGAGTGAACTTCTATCACCAGAAATACACATCTCTCACTCCTCAATGGAATGGCCGAGAATCGAACCCGCGACCTCCGAGGTGGGACGCAAACACCATACCAACCACGCCACCGAGGCGCTAAGTTAGTCTTTTGATTTGACCACGAGGACTGCAAAATCGTGCATGCGCACACACCTTAACATAGAACACGGGAAGCAATTAGGAGTGAGAGGCAAGGCAGACACAGCTGGGAAAAGCCAGAGACGATCTTGGAACAAAGGGGGCAACATCTCTCCAACAGCTACTTCCCCTCTTCCCCCTGCCTCTGTCCAGGCGCCATTGCTGCGTACTGCATTGTCGAATCCCAAGTATACATTACAGTGTGCCCTACATTATCTAGACCTTCGACCTCTTCCCCTCCCCTCCCCCACCCGACTGGTGAGCAGTTTTCCGCCTCAGTATGTCTGATCTTGAGGTATCAGGTAGCAGGACTTGCCACAGGGTTTGTCTAAACTAACTTCCTTCATTAGTTATTTCAACAAATCAAAGGCAATTCCAGCAATTGATAATGGCCACAGGATTAATAATATTAGTGATGATGAAGACAGCGCAACTGAATGTAATGCAACAGCTAATGTTGCAGGTCACTCCGCCAGTGATGAGATGCGTGAACAGCGTAATGAAGGAACAAGTGAGCCTCCAACTAAAAGAGTGAAAAAATGAGTTAACCATAGTTTTGTTCGGAAATATGATTCTTCATATATAAAATTTGGGTTAACTAAAATAAATGAAAGTGAATGTTGCAAGCCCAAATGCATAGTATGTGGCATTATTCTTTCTAATGATGCAATGGAACTGCCAAGGTTAAAAGACATTAAAATACAAATCACAGTGAACTAGCAATGAAACCTCAGGAATATTATGAAAGAAAGCTTAAGGAACTTTAGTGTGAAAGAAAAAGCCTCCAGAAATTTGTCTCTACAAATCAGGCTGCATTGAGAGCTTCTTACAAAATGTCACTTTGCATTGTAAAAGCTAAAAAGCCTTACAGCATTGGAAAAGATTTAATAATGCCATGTGTGAAAGATATATGTGCTGAAATGTTAAATGAGTCATCTCTCACTAAGATTTGTAACATATCCCTATCAAATAATACAGTAACGAAGATTGGTGAATTAGCAGATGTGTATGATCAGTTGTTGCAGCAACTACATGCATCACAATACTTAGCTCTACAAATTGACGAATCTACTGATGTTGCAAATAACGCAATTCTAATTGTATTATGATGACTTTAAGGAAGAATTGCTATTTACCCATGAACTGTCATCACATAATACAGGAGCTGCAATTTTTGAAGCTTTGATTAACTCTGTGGTGAAAAATGGGTTAAAATAAGTTAAAATGGGTTGGTATCTGCACTGACTAAGCGGAAGCAATGGCAGGACGTTACTCAGGTGTCACAGCAAAGGTTAAGGAAGGAGGTTGCCCCCAACTGTAAAGCTACGTACTTTATGATTCATCGAAAAATGGTAGCAACTAAAAAAATGGATGTGGAACTCAATAGTGTTTTATTGGAAACTGTTAAAGCTGTGAATTTTGTAAAGGCCAGTGCACTCAATTTACGTTTGTTCAGTTCTCAGGCTGCTGGTTACGATGCTCAAAGGCGGTTTCGGAGTTTCCGCACTCCGTATTTTTATCATCCTGTACTGGGTTTGAGACGTAATTGTTCTCCGTAGTTCTTGAGGGGTCTACAGAAATCAGTGATTCGTCTTCGCCATCGTTGACTGTGTCTGTATAGTTTGTGTCCTCAACCTCCCCTTTCATAGAGTAGCTGGTAATCTTCCTTCTTCAGTTCCCATTTTATGCTTTCAGGGTTGGAGACATATATCATGCCTACCGCGGTTATTGCTGGGGCTACGGCAGTTGTCAGTTTGCATGCACCATCATTAGTAACGTGTCCATGTCCTCCTCTCGTTAGGGTAGCTGGTAATTTCCTTCTTCGGTTCCCATTGGTTCCGCAGTTCGTAGCCTGTCTTACAGGCACCCTTGGTGCGTGCGGCACAAGTTGGTTTTCTCCACCCGCACAACGTCGGCATTAGGTGCTCCGGTGGTTAATCCGAGTGTGGCTTCTTCCTTGTTTCTCTTAAGCTTCTTTCTTAGACTTTGGGTTCGGCCTTGTTTCCTGGGTTTCAGGGAGTACTTCCTCCCCTCACTTGATCAATGTAGCTTCAGATCCAGACTTCCGTCCTAGTTACTATTGGTGTAACCGGCATTAGTTGGATCGCGTTTTGCGACCTCTTCGCTTTTGGGGGACATTGCTCGCCCATTGTAGTCGGCCAGGTGTCATGTCATAGTCACTGGCTGGTGCGGGGTTTTCGCAGACGAGAGAGACTGGCTCAAGGTTATTTCATCGTCTTGGTTAGTGTACGTTTGGTGAAACAGTGTTTTGTTTACTCGTAGGGGTGGTTTTGCACCGCCAATGCATATTCGGCTCAGGTGTAACATTAGTGAGGGTATGCGCAGTCGAGAGAGATTAACTCAGGGTTATGTCATAGTATTTAGTTCTTACACGAATTGCAGAAATGGAGATGGTTGACTTTTGTGAGGGGGTGGACAGCGGTTGGACAAGTATTATGTCATCATGCCTTGGGGGGGGGGAGTGCGGGACTGCGCAATCGAGTATGGCTTGTTCAGGAATTTATCATCATCTTATGTGGATGTTGTGAGATTTGAGGGGTGTTTCTCAGAACCTGGACTGTTTGACAACCTCTTCACTTAGGTTTCGATAGGGTTCGCATAACAGACTAACATTTCGGATGGCTGTTCTTGTCAAGGAGAGGTGGCCTACTTCTTGTTAAATCATCTACCTCAGCACTTTTTGGACATTCATGAGAGGGTTCTGTTGAGAGCGCCTTTTGCGCTCGGCAACGGTCTTTTAGAAACAAGATGTCTCCTCGATGGTCAATTTCGTGTCGTCGTTGTCATACTGTGTCCGGTTCGAGCTCAAAGTTTTCTTTTTTTGTCACGCACTGAGGAACTTTTACCTCATCCGAAAATCTTATTTGGTTTCCCCTAGGTGCCCACTTCGTTCCTTTTTTCCAAAGTTAGTTTCTTCTTGCAACTGGTTCTTCATCCCTTTCAGAGCTTTCTATTTGGGGCTTCATGTCCAAGGGTGCAAAGTATTGCGGATGGATACCCTTCGGCTTTCGGGAGGAATTTTCGGTGTCTGCGATCATGTAGGTGGTTATTTGAGAGTTGGTGTGGATTTTTCATAACGCTCTATCTTAGAGATTTTCAGTTTTCTTCAAAGAAAGGTTACACTCTGGGTCCTGTCGTTGCAGTAACCTAGTTTTATAGCTAGCTTGTTATCGTTAGGATGTTCGAAGTTTAGGTGGTCAGTGATAGTCTAAATGAACTCGAGTGTTTCTGTTGATCAAGCTTAGACTGAGTGTATTGTTCCTTTAGGCCCTTGAGGTTAGGCAGATCCCAATGGTCATGCTGGAATATCTACAACTTCATCAGCATAAGTCATCTGCGTCAGGGAGCAGTAGCGAGGTCCTGCAAACTCAACTTCGCCTCCATACATGAGAGGCTAGATAGCTACATGGGGGGTTCACCGTTTTCCCTCCATACATGAGAGGCTAGATAGCCACATGGGAGCTTCATCGTTTCCCCTCCATACATGAGAGGTATAGAATACCACATGGGAGGTTCTTCAGACTCAGGCGATACCTTGGACTCGACACTGGCGGTAAGGTACTTCCTCCGCAAGCATCTTCACCTACTGAGTTGGACGACCAGGTGAGGAGAATTGTTTTTATCTTCATGAATAATAAGTATAGATTATCACATGGAAGGTACTTCGGACTCTAAAGGTACCTTAGACTCAACACTGACGTTGACATACTTTCTTTGTAAACATACTCGCCTACTGAGTTAATTAGATGAGGTTTCATACATTTATACATGGTAGGTTGATTATGAGTTACCTGCGCATGCTCTGTGGACAGGTCGGGCTGAATTAGATTGATCCCACCTCCATTAAATTTTGTTAATCAGGCTAATTCAGGTGTTCAGGGAGTGTATTGCAATATGAAGTTTTCATAGTAAAACTAACATTGTAACAATTACCTGAACACCTGAATGATTCTCACCCTCCTCCCCACTTCAATTTGATAGTGAATGATTCAATTGAGGGGACAAGCCTCTGGTGGCTGGTATTTGCAGCAGCGTTGCCAACGGTACCATAGGTAACTCAATTTGACTAGATTTTACCTGCACCATTGGTAACGCTGACAGTTAAAATTACCCACTTAGTGGGTAAATATGTGAGGATATAGTCCAGGCTGGTCAGTGACCAGGGCTGATTCAGGTGTTCAGGTAAGTATTACAATATTAGTTTTACTATGAAAACTTCATATTTGGGCAAATGATCTGGGAGAAAAGCTGGATTAAACAGGAATATTTTTTGTTAAGTCTTTCATTCTTGCCTTGGTAGAAATTGTGTCGAGGAAGATCTATAAAAAAAATGTGTCATTCAGTCGCAATTTTGATTATAGTCTGGGAACTATAAGAATAGTTCAAGATATTTGGTATCATTATGGAGAGTCACGACTGAATATGCATGTATTAGTGTATGTATTTATATATATATATATATATATAATATATATATATATATAATATATATATATATCTATATATATATACAATATATTATATCTATATATATAGTATGATATATATATATATATATATATATATATATATATATATATTATATATATATATATATATATATATATGATGTATATGTGTGTGTGTGTGTGTGTGTGTGTGAAATAAAGGCAAAAGTCACGAAGGAAAGTGAAACAACAGGGTACTCCATTGTTTCACTTCCCTTCGTGGCTTTTTCCTTTAATTTTACTACATTCATCACGTTCTAATTTTTTTTATTCAGTTATACATGTTTATCTATACTATACTATATATATATATATATATATATATATATATATATATATATATATATATATATGTGTGTGTGTGTGTGTGTGTATGTATGTATTGTATTTATATATTCAAATTAATAAGGCATTTGCCTACGTTAATTTGTTTATTTATGTAAGATCCAGTTTCCATTGGCATTTCTTTAATTGCTTGTATACTAAATGCCAATTAATGCTCAAGTTACAAAGATCTATGATAAAACAGTCCTTTTAATTTTCATTTTATAGGGGCCTTATGATAACGTAAGCCTGGCAGTGTCGTACCACCAGTAGTTGCCTCAGATCACCGGGAAGCACATTCCCAAAATGTATACAGGTAGTGCACCAGTTTATTTACAGCCAATCATAGAGCTTGCCTGCGGCGGGCGGAGTTAGCAGCCACCATATCGAACATTTACCGCGGAAACAGTCAAACAGAAGTTTACCTTTTTATGGTTTATTAGTGGAAAGAAACTACATACATACACACACACACACACACACACACACACACACACACACACACACACATATATATATATATATATATATATATATATATATATATATATATATATATATATCTGTATACATATGCATACATACATACATATATATATATACGTATATATATATATATTTACATGGTTCAGCATGAATTTTGCATGTGTTTGTTATGAATCATATGAGAAGAATGGTGCCATGATTCTTATCCACCGAGCTTCTATGGTGCTTTCCATAAGAAAATAAGCTTTATTTTTACTTTAATTTATCTAAAAGCAATAGTTTTAACAGAGTTGTCTTTTATAGCCATGTACATGCTAAAAAAACTGGTGGCAGAGTTTCATAATTTTTCGTTCACCTGCCTGACGCACGATTCATGCCTTATTTATCTTTGTTTTTCTCAAAGATGGAAGAAATCTTATGTAATGACGTTAAAAACAGTCACTGATATCTTTAGAACATCATGCTATGTTATTGTGTAAAACTATTTTCCATATAGCAAAATTGACATGAACGAAACAAAGTGATAAAAAACGTCATATCACAACCACTGATATACATTACCAAAAAGATAGGAGACACCTATCACTAGTAGTATCGCATAAACATAGTCCTTACATTATTCAATATGAAGTTGAAGGTAGTTGAACTATTCCATTTGTTAAATTTTACAGAAAACATTGAAAACTTACAAAATGCTATCAAATTTTTAAACAACAAGAAAAAAATTATAACCTAACAGTGAGAACCATGCGACCTCACTCTATTGCTTTTGATGTTGTGCACGGGAATCTAATGTCAGTGTGTCATTTATCGGTCTAAGAAACCACCCTTGCTGAGAGATAGAATTATTGCACTGCATTCGGTGCAAGTTCCTGTTGGAGAGATATCAAGAAAGCTTAATACACCGGAGAGAATCATACATGAATTGTTGGGTTTACAATGAGACGACGTCTTGGTGACAGGACTTTACTGTACCGACTGACTCGCAAACATGTTGCGGGTTATTGCCCGGCAGTGCATTACAAAGACATATCGTACATCCCCACACAAGATTATACTTATACATAACAAAAATTAAAGGGGACAATGTCACTATGAACATGGAAATGAGCTACAAAGAGAAAAATGTTTTTATCTAACTTTTCAGTACAAAAACATGCAGTTACAAACACTGAATGCTTTGCTTAGTGGCATTCAAATGCACATAATACACATACACAGAAAAAAATAATAAATTCTTGATACAATTGTACAATTGCATATCATATGAGCAAACAACAAATAATATCAGCATTATATGAAGTCTTGGAGCCACTTGGGTCAACTGGCAGCCCTTTTGGGCCTACCAATGACGCCGGGGTCCTGCATGGAATGGGTTATTGGTTCTATGGGCGTAGGGCTCGTGGAAGTGTCGTGCTGAGATGCAGGGGCGCTGGGGGACGGAGAGATAACTCTCAAGTGTCGTCTGTTCCTTTTTGAGAGTCTGCCACTCCCGTTGAGCTTGACTGTGTACTGACGATGGGGCTTAGTTTCTGATACCATGCCTGATCTGTCCCACTGCTTAGTAACCTGGTTTTGTATGTGTACATGGGTACCTAGTTTGATGGGCGGCAGTCTCCTGGTGGTGTCAAGGTGCGCATAGCTTCCTGTGATTTTGCCACTTGTAGTTCCCTTTGACGTATTGTCCGTCTCCAATACCAGTCTACTATCAGGTGTCTTCTGGCCGTCGGTACCCCGTCACGCAGCTGGCGACCCGTTGCAAGCTGAGATGGCGACTTGTTGATCTTCCTCAGAGGGGTGTTGAGATACTGGAGTATCGTCAGGGCCGTCTTGTCTGACTCAAGGGCTCCACCTTTTGACGTGTTTTCTCGGAGTAGCCTCTTTGCCAATTTGACAGCTGCTTCTGCCCTGCCGCCGTTGGACTGGGGATACTGGCCTGACGACAGACGGACCTTGACTCCCCATCTCCTGAAGAAGGCAACCATCTCCTCACTGGCAAAGTTCGTACCTCCGTCAGTCGATATTTGCTCTGCGGCTCCCCAACGTGAAAAATAGGATCGAAGGCGATTGCTTATTTTGTTGGACGTGGCACCACAGTGGAAGTGAGCTACTTCTATCCAACCGGTTAGTCTGTCTGCGTATACCATGTACACATTGCCCTCTATTTGGAACATATCTGCGACGAAGGGGTCTGCTGGCGGCATGTGTATCATTTCTTCAGGAGGCAGTGAAGGGGCGTGTTCATCACATGAGGTGCATTGGGCACGGCAATGCTGAAGGTCTCCTTCTATTCCCGGCCAGTAGACTGACTGCCTGGCCATCCTAAGCATAGAGTTGAGGCCTTGGTGTCCTGCGTGTAGGTTAGCGGTTACCTGACGGCGTAAATCTTCGGGGATAACAAACGTATGCATCCTTGGTCCACCGAGTATGTCACCAGATCCTGGTTGATGTAGCCTATCCCGAACACCAAAGAAGGGACGAAGGCAAGAGATTTCTTGTGACTTCTGTTGGGGCCAATCGCCCGCTGCAACCCTAGCAAGCAAGAGCTGATACACTGGATCGCTAGATGCGGCGCTCCTGGCGCAGTCTTCATCCAACACGATAATGTCCGGTTCCAAGGCGGCAACAGTTGCACATGCCACTGCCACTTGAATGTCATCCTCCAAATCCACATCAGAAGCTTCGTGGGGTGCTCGCATGGTCGGGTACCTTGAGAGAAAGACCGTGGCAGTGTTCCTTTTTCCGGGCAGGTATTTGATATGAAACTTGAACTGAAGTGTCTTCTCCTTCAGGTTGAACAATCTTGGGTTGTTGACGTCCTTAAGAGCCCTATCACCCAGCAGCTTGACAAGTGGACGGTGGTCCGTGATGATGGTGAGATTTGGGTCCCCAAGTAGGACCAACCTGGCCTTCCGCAAGCACCAGGTGACTGCAAGGGCTTCACTTTCTACAGGGGCATACCCTGCTTCAGAAGGGGTGAGGTGTCGACTGCCACATAAGGCAAGACGCCAGCCGCCCTTGCAACAAAAGGGGCTGTCAGCTGACACACAAGCGCAATACTGCTGGAGGACGACGAAACCAATGCCTTCCTTGCTCCAATCCATCATGATTATCGTAGGGTGCGTTTTGTCGTAATATGCCAAGCTGTCCTTGGCTAATTGACAGATGACCTCCCGTGCCTGCTGGAGTTTATTACGTAGCTGGCTATCCCAGTAGACGTTTTTTCCCGTTGTTTTTCTGAGGAGGGCCCTAAAAGGCTCCATGATGGGAGCTGTTGCAAGGAAGGGGGTTAACTGATTCACGAATCCGAACCATGACCTAATATCAGTGATGGAGGGCTTCTCTGGCATCTGGAAGTTATGAATGGCCTCTAATCATTCGTCTGCAGGCTTATATGACTCCCATCCCAAGTGGTACCCAACGAAGGTAACCTCTCTCTTGCAGAATTTGAACTTCTCAGGCTTGACTGTAATACCTGCAGAGGCACACATTGACAGGAATTCATATACATGCCAAAACGCCTCTTCGATGCTGTGATCATATAGCAAGGTGTCGTCGATGCATTTATGCTTTCTGGTGATGTCTTGCAGGGCATTGTTGAATCTTTTCGTGTAGGTATCGGAAGCCGAACAGTGACCCATGGGTGTCCTACAATAACGATACCGCCCCCGTGGGGTGATGAATGCCGTGAGTGGGCGGCTATTCTCGTCCAGTTCCACTTGGTGGAAACCCCAATGGGCATCCGCTGTAATCTCGTATGTGTGAATGGGAATGCTCAAAATCATGTCGAAGGGTGCCGCTGTATGATGAGTCTCACGGAGACAGTGGGCATTGAGGCGCTGGAAGTCTACTGTGCGGCGAGGTTGGCCCATTTTCTTGGCTACCATGACCATCCTTGCACACCACTCCATTGCATCTCCTGCCGGGACTGGTTCTATCACGCCCTTCCAAACGTCTTTGTCAAGCTGGGCCTTGACCTCCTCTTCCCAATGCTTAGGGATTGCTGCCGGCGTGTGACAGGCATAAGGCACGGCATCGGGCAATAAATGTATGTGGTGCTGCTTGCCCATCATCACGGGTAGGGGTTCCCTGGTTGTGTTGAAGTTCGTGGATGAGAAGTGACGTAATAACCATTCCTCCAGTCTTGTTATGTTCTCCTCCATGGGTGGGATAGGTATGGTGGCTGGCTTCATTGTCTGAGGGGGTGTTAGGCTGAGAGACTGCCTCGCTACTAACGTCAGCTGATGCAATGAGAGGGGAAGGGTGAAGGAAACCAGGCGGTACTATTCCAAGCTCCTTACAAGCATTCAGAGATAAATAGAAGTTCTTGGCCATTGGCACGAAGTAGACCTCCTGCTTCGTGCATCGCCCACCTATTTCAATGGTACATGCCGTTGATCCGAGGCATCTCACTCGGAGATAAGCAACGTCCCTCAGACCTGTTCGAGGTTGCAACTCCAGAGGTTTTATGTGCAGGCTTGAAAGAATCATGGGCCCGGCAACGCAGATCTGTGCTCCTGTGTCTGCTATGGCAAGTGTGGACACCGACCTTCCGCTTCCATGGGAAGCACAAGCCTTGATTGTGGGGTGGGGGGAGAGGTGTGTGTCGGCGACAATCATCAAACTTGAGGCGAGGGCGCTTTCTTCGTACTTCTGCAGCATTTCTGGAAGTGCCCTACCTTTTGGCACCTGTGGCATGTCATACCTTTTGCTAGGCACAATGCTTGACCAGGCGAATGACGTCCCCCGCAATTCCCGCAATGCTTTGCACTTGAGTTACCGTGCAACACCACGACGTCTGGCTCTACATCATCGACGCCAGTGATGTCATCACTCGAGGCGCCAGCCGACTCCCTCGCACCAATAGCGACACGTGGGGAGCTTTCAACGTCCAGGCGTGCAGCTTCAAAGGTACAACACAAAGCCTGAAGGGCATCTACACTTTTAAACGTATCACATGCCTGAAATACATGCCTTTTTAACAGGCATGTATTTTCCGTAACAGCATATATTTGTCCAAGCACTCCCCGCATTTGGGACACTGAAAATCACAGTCGGTGGCCTTTTGATCACACCTTGAGAAATAATCACTAACAGACTCTTCGCGCCCTTGTGCAAGGGCAAAAAATTCAGACCATTGCACTGTCTGACTCGATGACCATAACACAATGTTCCCGATGGCATCCAGAGCCGCATCTGCGGTAAGGGCGTTCCATTTGGCGTCAGAGTACCGAGCGTCCAGTGTACGTTGCAGCGCCGGCACACAGTTGAGTCTAATATGCAGGACAACATCCTGCGGCAGGAAATTGTTGAGGTGGATCCAACACGTCATCGAACATCTCCAGGACCTAAACTCTGCTGAGGACATCACAACATTACATTTCTCAGGGGCAGCAGAGACAGGGACTTTGCCGGCACGTGATCCAGTACCGGGAAGAGCATCCTGAAGGGCAAGGATGGCGCGTTGCTGGTCTGCAATTAACGTCTGCGCTTGCATCACGGCCCGAGACAAGGCCCTTGGCATTGCAGGAGAGGGACGCCTCGGCGTGGCCTGGGCTGGTCGACGCATCAGGGGCATGACTTGGTTCGAAAACTTATTGTGCCATGTTGGGTTTACAATGAGATGATGTCTTGGTGACAGGACTTTACTGTACGAGACCAGAGAGCCGACTGACTCGCAAACACATTGCGGGTTATCACCCGGCAGTGCATTACAAAGACATATCATACATAGATAAATCAAATTGTTTAGAGAACGGTAAAGTTTAGAACATGGACCTAGAGGTGGAACACCTCGAAGCACCACAAGAGAGCAAGACAAAACAGTAGTGTAAATGTTGCTGAACAACATTCATTTGAGAATTTTGAATTCTAGCGCCTCGTCACGATATTACTGAACCAGGAAATCATGACTACCTCTTCGTCTATAACTGCAGTCTAATGAATACGTTAGATGGAGAGGAAGAGATTTTTAAAAATACACTTGAAATCTTAGATAGGTGTCTAATGAATAAGTAAACTTATCACTGATGGATGAGAGATTCAGTTAGGCTTACTCTTTTTGTTTTGTTTTTTATCAGTAGCCAGTGAATACCACAAATAGGGAGGGAAACAGTTTCAATTATGCATGCCTTTTTTTTCTTCAAAACCTAGATAATACATTTTATAGGGAGATGCTTTATTAACATTGGCCTAATTCCTCCATCACTCCTACACGCAACCACCGCTCTCTTCCACATCTCAGGCGACTCGATCCGACTTCTCACTATGAACTCCATCGTGTGAAAGCATCGCTAATGATAACGGTTATTCTAAAATTTCCCGCACCGACAACAGAAGCCTTAAAATGCATGTTTATAAAATATTTTCTGTTCAAAGTTACTTTATCTCTCATTCCCAAAAATATTTGTATACACTCGTGTTACACCCTGTATGATTGTTCCAGCTGTCAAAGAGCAACCCCTCATTAAAGCAGTAGGTTTTTCATAAAAAAACTAGAAAAAAAGAACATGAAATAGACTTAAAAGAGAACGTCACCTTTCATATTTCTTATCCTTTCAGCTACTTATAATATGCTTATGGTAGTAGGTCTAGCCATACATGTGAAAGTAAGCCTTTCTTAATGTTTTCGTCAGTTTTAACTCCTACAGCTTTCCAACGTGTCCAGATGAAACAGGATGATATGCAAGGAATTCGATCAAAATAAAAGACTGAATTATATTCGTTTGGTTTTTCTTTTTTTTTGTTGCTTTTTTACTTTGAATAGCTAGGTCTGAGTAAATTATGTTAAACCTTAAACGCCGAAGCAGTATTTCAGAAATCGTCTCCCGTATGCCTGCGGGGTTCGGGAGTAAGCGCCGGAGCTGAAAAAAAGTTTTTTTCAAAAAATCAAAGCGATCATTTTGGTATATAACACATTGTTAACGATCAAAGCAACACAGAGAAAATATTATCACAAACTGATGCATGAATTCGTAACGCGCGGACGTAAATTTTTTTTTTTTCAAAAATTCACCATAAATCGAAATATTGTGCTAGAGACTTTCAATTTGTTTCAAAATTAAGATATATGATTGAATATTACTAGACTGTAAGATTTTTAGCTTACAATTGCGTTTTCGACCATTTCGGTCGAGTCAAAGTTGACCGATCGTCGAGTTTTTTCTATTTATCGTGATTTATATACAAATATTTCAAATGTTATAAAAGCTACGACCATGAATTATTTTTCGTTGTATTCTACGTGAAATTGCGCACATTTTCATATATAAAACTTTAAGTAACGGCTAATATGAAACGGTGCGAATATTACGACAATGTGACGTAAGCATTTAGGAGACGTGAGGCTGAGATACCACGCGCGGAGGGAAGGAAAACGTTTTTTTCCAAAAATTCACCATAAATCGGAATACTGTGCTAGAGACTTCCAATTTGTTTAAAATTAAGATAAATGATTGTATATTAATATACCGTAAGATTTTTAGCTTACAATTGCGTTTTTTTATCATTTCGGTCGCATCAAAGTTGACTGAACATCGATTTTTTTTCTATTTATCGTGATTTATATGCAAATATTTTGAAAATGATAAACGCTACAACCATGCATTATTTTTCGATGTATTCTACATGAAATTGTGCACATTCTCATATATAAAACTCTATGTAATGGCTAATAGGAAACGGTGCAAATATTACGACAATGTGACGTAAGCGTTTCGGAGATTTGCGGCTGAGATACCGCGAGTGGAGGGAAGGAAAAAGTTTTTTTCACAAATTCACCATAAACCGGAATATTGTTCTAGAGACTTCCAATTTCTTTCAAAATGAAGATAAATGATTGAATATCACTAGTCTGTAAGATTTTTAGCTTACAATTGCGTTTTTCGATCATTTCGGTCGAGTCAAAGTTGACTGAACGTCGATTTTTCCTATTTATCGTGATTTATATGCAATTATTTCAAAAATGATGAAAGCTACAACCATGAATTATTTTTTGTTGTATTTTACATGAAATTATGCATATTTCCATATATACAAATCTATATAACAGCTAATATGAAACAGTGCAAATATTACGACAATGTGACATAAGCATTTCGGAGATTTGCGGCTAAGATACCACACGCGGAGGGAAGGAAAACGTTTTTTCCAAAAATTCGCCATAAATCGGAATATTGTGCTAGACACTTCTAATTTGTTTCAAAATGAAGATAAATGATTGACTATTAATATACCTTAAGAGTTTTAGCTTACAATTGCGTTTTTCGATCATTTCAGTCGAGTCAAAGTCGACTGAATATCGAGTTTTTCTATTTATCATGGTTTATATGAAAGTATTTCAAAAATGATAAAAGTTACAACCATGAATTAATTACTGTTGTATTTTACATATAATTTCGCACATTTTCATATATAAAACTATGTAACAGCTAATATGTAATGGTGCAAATATTACGACAATGTGACGTAAGCATTTTGGAGATTTGCGGCTGAGATACCCCGCGCGGAGGGAAGGAAAAAGTTTTTTCCATTAATTCACCATAAATCGGAATATTGTGCTAGATACTTCCAGTTTGTTTCACAATGAAGATAAATGATTGAATATGACTAGACCGTAAGATTTTTAGCTTACAATTGCGTCTTTTGACCATTTCAGTCGAGTCAAAGTTGACTGAACGTCGATTTTTTTTAATTTATCGTGATTTACATACAAATATTTCGAAAATGATAATAGCTACGACCATGAATTATTTTTCGTTGTATTTTGCATAACATTGCGCACATTTTCATACATACAACTCTATATAATGGCTAATATGAAATGGTGCAAATATTACAATAATGTGACGTAAGCATTTCGGAGATTTGTGGCTGAGACACCACACGCAGAGGGAAGGAAAACGTTTTTTCAAAACTTCACCATAAATCGGAATATTGTGCTAGAGACTTCCAATAAGTTTAAAATGAAGATAAATGATTGAATATTACTAGACTGTAAGAGTTTTAGCTTATAATTGCGTTTTTCGATCATTTCGGTCGAGTCAAAGTTGACCGAATGTCGATTTTTTTCTATTTATCGTGATTTATATGCAAATATTTCATAAATGTTAATAGCTACGACCATGAATTACTTTTGTTGTATTCTACATGTAATTGCACACATTTTCATAATTAAAACTCTATGTAACGGCTAATATGAAACGGTTCAAATATTACAACAATGTGACCTAAGCATTTAGGAGATTTGCGACTGAGATACCACGCACGGAGGGAAAGAAAACGTTTTTTCCAAAAATTCACCATAAATCGGAATATTGTTCTAGAGACTTCCAGTTTGTTTCAAAATGAAGATAAATGAATATTACTAGACTGTAAGAGTTTTAGCTTACAATTGCGTTTTTCAACCAATTTGGTCGAGTCAAAGTTGACCGAACGTCGATTTTTTTCTATTTATCGTGATTTATGTGCAAATATTTCGAAAATGATAAAAGCTACGACCATGAATTATTTTCTTTTGTATTCTACATGAAATTTATCACATTTTCATATATAAAACTCTATGTAACGGCTAATATGAAATGCTACAAATATAACGACAATGTGACATAACCATTTCGGAGATTTTCGGCTGAGATACAGCGCGAGGAGGGAAGGAAAAAGTTTTTTCACAAATTCACCATAAATCGGAATATTGTGCTAGAGACTTCCAATTCGTTTAAAATGTAGATAAATAATTGAATATTTCTAGACTGAAAGAGCTTTAGCTTGCAATTGCGTTTTTTGACCATTTCGGTCGAGTCAAAGTTGACCGGATGTAGATTTTTTTCTATTTATTATGATTCATATGCAAATATTTCCAAAATAATAAAAGCTACGCCCATGAATTATTTTTTGTTGTATTTTACATGACTTTACGCACATTTTCATATATACAACTTTATGCAACGGCAAATATGAAACGGTGCAAATATTACGACAAGTGACGTAAGCATTTCAGAGATTTGCTGCTGAGATACCACCCGCGAAGGGAAGGAAAAAGTTTTTTCCAAAATATCACCATAAATCGGAATATTGTGCTTGACACTTCTGATTTGTTTCAAAATGAAGATAAATGATTGGATATTACTATACCGTAAGAGTATTAGCTTACAATTGCGTTTTTTTATCATTTCAGTTGAGTCAAATTTGACTGAACGTCGATTTTTTCTATTTATCGTGGTTTATATGCAAATATTTTGAAAATGATAAAAGCTATGACCATGAATTAACTTCTGTTGTATTTTAAATGTAATTACACACATTTTGATATATAAAACTCTATGTAACGGCTAATATGTAATGGTGCAAATATTACGACAATGTAACATAAGCATTTAGGAGATTTGCAGCTGAGATACCACGCGCGGACGGAAGGAAAAAGTTGTTTCCAAAAATTCACCATAAATCGGAATATTGTGCTAGATAATTCCAGTTTGTTTCAAAATGAAGATAAATGATTGAATATTACTAGACCATAAGATTTTTAGCTTACAATTGTGTTTTTTACCATTTCGGTCGAGTCAAAGTTCACTGAACATCGATATTTTTCAATTTATTGTGATTTATATACAAATATTTTGAGAATGATAATAGCTACCACCATGAATTATTTTTCGTTGCATTTTGCATAACATTGCGCACATTTTCATATATACAACTCTATATAATAGCGAATATGAAACGGTGCAAATATTACGACAATGTGACAACCATTTCAGAGATTTGCGGTTGAGATACCGTGAGTGGAGGGAAGGAAAAAGTTTTATTCACAAATTCACCATAAATCGGAATATTGTGCTAGAGACTTCCAATTTGTTCAAAATGAAGATAAATGATTGAATATTACGAGACTGTAAGATTTTTAGCTTACAATTGCGTTTTTCGACCATTTCAGTCGAGTCAAAGTTGACTAAATGTTGATTTTTTTCTATTTATCATGATTTATATGCAAATATTTCAAAAATGATATTAGCTGCAACCATGAATTATTTTTCGTTGTATTCTACATGACATTGCGCACATTTTCATATATACAACTTTAAGTAACGGCTAATATGAAACTGTAAAAATATTACGACAATGTGACGTAAGCATTTCGGAGATTTGCGGCTGAGATACCGCGCATGGAGGGAAGGAAAAAGTTGTTTCCAAAAATTCACCATAAATCGGAATACTATGCTAGAGACTTCTAATTTGTTTCAAAATTAAGAAGAATGTTTGAATATTACTAGAGTGTAAGAGTTTTAGCTTACAATAGCGTTTTTTTTATCATTTCGGTCGAGTCAAATTTGACTGATCGTCGATTTTTTTCAATTTATCGTGATTTATATGCAAATATTTCAAAATGATAAAAACTACGGACATGAATTATTTTTTTTTTTTGTATTCTAAATGTAATTGCGCACATATTCATATATAAAACTCTATGTAACGGCTAATATGAAACAGTGCAAATATTACGACAATGTGACATAAGCATTTCGGAGATTTGTGGCTGAGATACCACGCGCGGAGGGAAGGTAAACGTTTTTTCCAAAAATTCACCATAAATCGAAATAGTTTGCTAGAGACTTACAATTTCTTTCAAAATGAAGATATATGATTGAATATTACTAGTCTGTAAGAGTTTTAGCTTACAATTGAGTTTTTCGACTATTTCGGTTGAGTCAAATTTGACCCAACATCGATTTTTTTCTATTTATTGTGATTTATGTGACAATATTTCAAAAATGATAATAGCTACGACCATGAATTATTTTTTGTTGTATTTTACATGTAATTGTGCACATTTTCATATATAAAAATCTATGTAACGGCTAATATGAAACGGTGCAAATATTACGACAATGTGATGTAAGCATTTTGGAGATTTGCGGCGTAGATACCGCCCGCGGAGGGAAGGAAAAAGTTTTATTCACATATTCACCATAACTCGGAATATTGTGCTGGAGACTTCTAATTTGTTTCAAAATAAGGGTAAATGATTGAATATTACTAGACTGTAAGATTTTTAGCTTACAATTGCGTTTTTCGACCATTTCGGTAGGGTCAAAGTTAACCAAACGTCGATTTTTTTCTATTTATCGTGATTTATATGCAAATATTTAAAAAACGACAATACCTACGACCATGAATTATTTAATGTTGTATCCTACATGAAATTGCGCACATTTTCATATATAAAACTCTATGTAACGGCTAATATGAAACGGTGCAAATATTACGACAATGTGACATATTTTGCTAGAGACTTCCAATTTGTTTAAAATGAAGATAAATGATTGAATATTACTAGTCTATAAGAGTTTTAGCATACAATTGCGTTTTTTTACCATTTCGGCCGAGTCAAATTTGGCCAAACGTCGATTTTTTTCTATTTATCGTGATTTATATGCAAATATTTCGAAAATGATAATAGCTACGATAATGAATTATTTTTTGTTGCATTCTACATGTAATTGTGCACATTATCATATATAAAACTCTATGTAACGGATAATATGAAATGGTGCAAATATTACAATAATGTGACATAAGCATTTCAGAGATTTGCGGCTGAGATACCGCATGCGGAGGGAAGGAAAAAGTTTTTTTTCACAAATTCACCATAAATCGAAATGCTGTGCTAGAGACTTCCAATTTGTATCAAAATGAATAAAAATGATTAAATATTACAAGACTGTAAGATTTTTAGCTTACAATTTCGTTTTTTTACTATTTCGGTCGAGTCAAAGTTGACTGAATGTCGATTTTTTTCTATTTATCGTGATTTATATGCAAATATTTTGAAAATTATAATAGCTACGACCATGAATTATATTCCGTTTTATTCTACATGGAATTGCTCACATTTTCATATCTAAAACTTTAAGTAAAGGCTAATATGAAATGCTACAAATATTACGACAATGTGACATAAGCATTTCGGAGATTTGCGGCTGAGATACCGCGTGCGGAGGGAAGTAAAAAGTTGTTTCCAAAAATTCCCCATAAATCGGAATATTGTGCTAGAGAATTACAATTTGTTTCAAAATTAAGTTACGTGATTGAATATTACTAGTCTGTAAGAGTTTTAGCTTACAATTGCGTTTTTCGATCATTTCGGTCGAGTCAAAGTTGACCGAACGTCAATTTTTTCTATTTATCGTTATTTATATGCAAATATTTCGAAAATGATAAAAGCTACGACCATGAATTATTTATTGTTGTATTCTACATGTAATTGTGCATACTTTCATATATAAAACTCTATGTAACGGCTAATATGAAATGGTGCAAATATTACGACAATGTGACATAAGCATTTCGGAGATTTGCGGCTGAGATACCACACACAGAGGGAAGGAAAACGTTTTTTCCAAAAATTCACCATAAATCGGAATATTGTGCTAGAGACTTGGAATTTGTTTCAAAATGAATTATTTTTTGTTGTATTTTAAATGAAATTGCGCACATTTTCATATATACAACTCTACATAATGGGTAATATGAATCGGTGCAAATTTTACGACAATGTGACGTAAGCATTTCGGAGATTTTCGGCTGTGATACCGCGCGCGGAGGGAAGAAAAACGTTTTTTCAAAAAATTCACCATAAATTGGAATGTTGAGCTAGACACTTCCAATTTGTTTCAGAATGAAGATAAATGATTGAATGTTACTAGACTGTAAAATTTTTAGCTTACAATTGCGTTTTTTAACATTTCAGTCGATTCAAAGTTGACCAAACGTCGCTTTTTTCCTATTTATCGTGTTTTATATGCAAATATGTCAAAAATGATAAAGGCTATGACCATGAATTTTTTTTTTTTTTTTGTATTCTACATGAAATTACGAATTTTCATATAATCTACATATATATATCTATATACTATATATATATATATATATATATATATATATATATATATTGGTATTTTTGGGTAAGCAACGAATCTAACATTCTAGTAATATTCAATCATTTACCTTCATTTTGAAACAAATTGGAAGTCTCTAGCACAGTATTTCGATTTATGGTGAATTTGTGCAAACAAACTTTTCCTTCCCTCCGCGCGCGGAATCTCAGCCTCAAATCTCCGAAATGCTTACATCACATTGTCGTAATATTTGCTCCGTTTCATATTAGCTAATATGAAACGGAGCAAATATTACGACAATGTGACGTAAGCATATAAATATATATATATATATATATATATATATATATATATATATATATATATATATATATATATATATATATATATATATATATATAATATATATATATATAGGTTTTTTTTGCCACGAAGGAAAAAAATGAAAAAACGAGTTGGCCGAGTACTTTCGGTCCTATTCGGACCCTTTACTGAGGCCTCAGTAAAGGGTCCGAATAGGACCGAAAGTACATGGCCAACTCGTTTTTTTCATTTTTTTCCTTCGTGGCAAAAAAACCTTTATTTATACATAGCATCACGTTTTATATACTTCGTGATCAAGTTATTCATATATATATATATATATATATATATATATATATATATATATATATATATATATCCTATATGGTATTTTTGGGTAAGCAACGAATCTAACATTCTAGTAATATTCAATCATTTACCTTCATTTTTGAAACAAATTGGAAGTCTCTAGCACAGTATTTCGATTTATGGTGAATTTGTGGCAACAAAAACTTTTCCTTCCCTCCGCGCGCGGAATCTCAGCCTCAAATCTCCGAAATGCTTACATCACATTGTCGTAATATTTGCTCCGTTTTCATATTAGCTAATATGAACGGAGCAAATATTACGACAATGTAGTAGCGATAAAATCTATATACATAATATATATATATAATATATATATATATATATATATATATATATATATATATATATATATATATATATATATATATATATATATATATATATTATATATATATATATATATATATATATATATATATATATATATATATATATATATATATATATATATATATAGTATAATAAAGGTTTTTTTTGCCACGAAGGAAAAAAAAATGAAAAAACGAGTTGGCCGAGTACTTTCGGTCCCTATTCGGACCCTTTACTGAGGCCGGGGTCAGTAAAGGGTCCGAATAGGACCGAAAGTACATGGCCAACTCGTTTTTTTCATTTTTTTCCTTCGTGGCAAAAAAACCTTTTACCTTTGTTTATACATAGCATCACGTTTTATATACTTCGTGATCAAGTTATTCATATATATATATATATATATATATATATATATATATATATATTATATATATATATAGATATATATACTATATATATATATATATATATATATATATCTAGCCACCTGTGGGGGCAAGCCAGCCTCAATGGGTGCCGGTCCCAAGCCCGGATAAATAGGGAGGGTTGGTGTCAGGAAGGGCATCCGACTGTAAAAACCCACGCCAGAACCAATGAAATGAGTCTTGATATTGATGAGAATAGTGCTAGGGCGTACTCCATAAACGACACTTAGACACATCGCCCTAACTCTGTGACAAGGCGAGGGCTACTGCATCATGAGCGGGTGCAGCTAAAGAAGCGAGCTCTAAATGTGATCAGAATAGGCCAGCTCAATATTGGGTCTATGACAGGAAGAGGAAGAGAGTTGGCGGAGTTGATGAGGATAAAGAGAGTGGATATTTTGTGTGTGCAGGAAACTCGATGGAAGGGTAATAAAGCTAAAGAACTGGGGGATGGCTACAAGCTAATCTATAGTGGAGCAAATGAGCAGGGTAGGAATGGCGTTGGTGTAGTGTTGTCGGGGGAAATGAAGAATGCAGTGACGGAAGTGAGTAGAAAGAACGACCCCATTATGAGAGTGAAGATATGTTATGGGGGGGAAACAATGAACATCATTAGCGCTTATGCTCCACAAGTGGGCTGCACAGAGGAAGAAAAGAGCCGTTTTTGGAACGAAATGAGTGAGGTAACGCAAGAACTGGAAGAGCAGGAAAGGACTGTAGTTGAACGTGTGCATGGAGGACATGGGATTGGGGAGAGAAACCCAGAAGGAGAGAGTATAGTAGACTTTGCCATGTCCTTTGATATGGCAATAGTGGACACATTCTTCAAAAAGAAGAGGGAGCACTTGATAACATACAGGAGTGGTGGTAGATGCACACAAATAGATTACCTCCTTTACAATAGATCAAGGCTGGTGGAAGTTGGGAATTGTAAAGTTATCCCAGGTGACCACGTGGCCCCCCAACATAGGCTCCTTTGTATGGATTTAAAGATGAAGAGAGAAAAGAAAATGAATGGGGTAAAGAAAATCAAGTGGTATACATTGTTAGGGAGGGATAATGATAAGAAGAGAGAGTTCAGCAGAAGAGTGCTGGGAGAGGTTGATCTGGGAATTGAAGATGTGGGAGAATGGTGGAGGCATAATGCATCAGTGGTGGGAAGAAGAGGTGGGGGAAGTGGTGAAGGGTAAAAGGGAGGCAAAGAAGAGATTTGAAGAGTCACAGCTGCAGGAGGACAGAGAAAGATTAAGAGAAAGAAACAAAGAAGTAAAAAGGGTGGTAGCTCAAGCTAAGGCAAGGGCATGGGCATATGAAGAGGTTTATAATGAACTGGAAACCAAGGAAGGGTTGAGTAAGATGTTCAAACTGTCAAAAGTAAGAAATAAAAGAACAAAGGACATCACCCATATTAAGCAAATGAAAGATAGGAATGGTACGGTCATAAAAAAGGAAGAAGACATCCTGAAAAGATGGAAAGAGTATTTCGAACAACTGCTAAATGAAGAAAATGAAAGACTTGTAAGAGAGGATGGACAAGTAAACATGGGAATGGTAATGGGGATATCTAGGGATGAAGTGATACGAGCCTTAAAAAGAATGAGGAATGGGAAGGCAACAGGACCTGACTTAATCCCAGTCAAAGTTTGTAAAGCCTTAGGAGAGGAAGGGGTAGACATCTTGTATGATCTGATGGTAAAAATATTCGAACAGGAAAAGATACCAGAAGAATGGCGGGAAAGCATATTGATACCTATATTTAAAGGTAAAGGTGATGTCTAGGAATGCAGTAATTATAGAGGTATAAAACTAATGTCTCACACGTTGAAGATTTTGGAAAGAATAATAGATAGCAAGCTGAGAGAGGAAGTTAGAATAGGGAATGAACAGTTAGGATTTATGAAGGGAAGCGGCACAACGGATGGAATATTTTGCATAAGGCAGCTAATGGAGAAATTCAGAGAAAAACAACGAGACCTGCATCTGGTATTTATAGACCTTGAAAAGGCCTATGACAGAGTGCCAAGGCAAGAAATATGGAGATGTTTGAGGGAGAAGATGGTGCCGGAAAAGTATGTCAGAATCATTCAGGAGATGCACAGGAATGTGTATACTAGAGTGAGGAGTAGTGTTGGAGAGACGGATGGATTTGAGATAGGAGTTGGATTACACCAGGGGTCAGCACTTAGCCCATTCATCTTCAACATCGTGATGGATGTAATGACCAGGGATGTTAGAGAAGCAGTGCCATGGTGCACATTATACGTGGATGACATTGTGTTGTGTTCAGAGGGGAAGGAGGAGTTGGAGGGGAGGTTGGAGAGGTGGAGAGCAGCACTTGAGGAGAGAGGAATGAGAATAAGCAGATAAAAAACCGAATATATGTGTTCTAGTATTACTGAGGACGGTGGAAGTAGCATAAGATTGAGTGGGGAAGAAATAAAGAAAGTACAGAAGTTCAAGTACTTAGGATCCGTATTAGAGGATAGTGGAAGCATGGACCAAGAGGTGAGACACCAATTCAGGCAGGATGGAATAACTGGAGGTCTGCATCAGGGGTCCTCTGTGACAAGAAGGTCCCTCTGAAATTGAAAGGAAAGTTCCATAGGATGGTGGTCAGACCAGCAATGTCTTATGGAACAGAAACAGCAAGTATGGGGAAAACAGAGGAGAAGAAGATGGATGTAGCAGAAATGAGAATATTGAGATGGATGTCGGGAGTTCAACAAAGGAAGGATCAGGATTAGAAATGAGTATATAAGAGGATCGACAAAGGTAGCTGAAATATCGAAGAAAATACAGGAAGGAAGGCTTCGATGGTATGGACACCTGTTATGAAGGGAGGAACGTCATGCTGGAAGACATACAATGGAAATGGAAGTGCGGGTAGAAGGAAGAAGGGAAGACCAAGAAAGAGATGGCGTGATTGAGTAGGGGAAGATATGGAATTGAAAGGTATAAGTGAGAACAAGGCACAGGACAGAAATCGATGGAGACAACTCATTCGCAATGGCGACCCCATATAAAAATGGGTTTAAGCTAGGAAGAAGATATATATATCTATATTATATATATATATATATATATATATATATATATCTATGATATATATATATATATATACATATATATATTATTATATAATATATGTATCTATTTATATTATATATATATATATAGATATGTATGTTATATATTTATATAATATATATATAGATATATATAATATATATATATATATATATATATATATATATATATATATATATATATATATATATATATATATATATATATAATATTACAGTTTTTTATTCTGGTACGAATACATAACTAAAAGTAATGCAGGTGAAACTTTTCTTTTTGCATAAAATGATGTAACACATCAATAAATACAGATATATAAAAACTTGTAATAAATATAAAACTAAATATAAAATCAATGCAGAATACTCACTCGTAATCCTGACTCCTCGTTCTATTCTTGTTGTCTCCCTCCTCCATTGAAGAGTCTTGCATTTTTTCCTCTCGACATGATGAGGTACAGGTGGAGGAGGGAGACGCGCGCCCTTACTGCTGATGGGCCACCGCCCTTCGGCGGCACTCTGCGCCCTCCGTTTTCCCTAGAGTATGCGCACTTCAATATATGACCGCAGTGTGTTACTTGCAGTCACACTCCCCGAACCTGCAAAGAGCTATATTGCAGGTGCAACAGAAGAACCGGGTGTCACTCCTTCTGCCATTCATATGGCACACCCGGCACCATTTCTGCCTGCGCCCTTGTAGGAGCTCCAGTGTGTGATCCCCTGGCTGCAGCCAACACACAGGGTCCACTATCCGACGAGAAGTCGGAATCTGAGCAGCGGCAGCAGGGGCGGCGGCAGCAGTGGCAGGAGTAGGATGACCGAAGTTGGCCCTCCTAACATCTGCCCTTTCTTCTAGGGGCAGATCTGCAGCTCGGGGCAGGGGGCCAGTGATGGAAGGCCACTCATCGGGATTAAAGTTGATGAGGGCATTCCTGGCTACCTCGAGAAACTGGATGTGGGACAACCTCTGGAGGTCTGGATTATAGTAACCACAGTAGAGGATGTAGGTATTCGGGAGGGCCAACTGACGAATGTATTTGAGGAGCTTCTGTGTCCATCTCCTAGTTCTCCTGGCGAAGGGATAATACTGGATGAGTTGATCAAAGAGATCAACTCCTCCCATGTGCCTATTATAGTGCCCAATGACGGTAGGCCGCTCGACACGAAACTCCTCATACATAACTCGGCCCTGCCGACGTGTCTTCTTCCGCTGGACGACCTCTTCTTGGATGGGTTCATGACTCGTCATAATCATGGGGACGAGTCGGACCCCCTTCCAACTGATGACGAAGACAGCTCCCTTCCGTCGCCACTCTGTCTCTCCTCTTGCCAGATGTTGCGGCTGGCTAGCGAACCTCTTAAGGACATTCAGGGCCCCACGCACCAACCGAAGGGTACCACTGAATTGCACACCTGCTTCATACAGTTCCTGGGCCAGGGATACCGAGTTATAATAATTATCCATAAACAGGTGGTATCCCTGGTTACGGAAATGATCCACAAGACTGAACACAGTGTCACGCAGTGTGGAGAAGACCCCGGAATACACCGAGAAGTCCACGACGTATCCAGTGTTGGATTCCGTAATAAAAACAGTTTCACTCCATATTTCTTCAGCTTCTTGGGGTTATACACTTTAATGCTCAGACGTCCTTTGTAAGGCATCATCCCCTCATCCAAAGAAAGGTTCATGCCAGGAACCACGAGACACTGGCACCGTTCACGAATGTACTCCAACACTGGGCGTATATAGAAGGTGATTGGGGTTATTCCGGGGTATGGCCCTTCGGTTGAAGGCATTGAAATACCTGTCCAATGCCAGGAAACTATTACAGGGCATAATGCCGGGCACATTTGGCATACTTAAAAAAAAATTCTGCTTCCAATATTGCCTGATGTCGGCAGCAGGCATCATTCCAAAAAAATGTGGAGCCCCAAAAAATGTGCCATGTCGGTGAGGTTGCAGCCCCGCCCACGATACAACAATGTCGTCCGTAGTTCGTCACGGCAGTACCAAGCATAGTCCGCCATCTCTGCTACCAGGTATTCCAGCAATTCCCACGTAAGGAACAGCTGAATGAACCCCAGAGCAGTGAGAGGAACAGGTACAGTGAGCCCAGGTGCTGCCGTGAATGGGTGCATGTTAGGTGGGGTGGGGTCCTCCGACCACCCCTCGTCGCTCTCGGACGACCGGCCTTCACCTTGACTGGCCCGACGCTCCGACCTTCTACTTGCCCGTGCGCGCGCACGTGCTCGGGCACGGTTTCACACTCGAAACCCCCCCCACTGGCCCATCTCCCTCACTCAGGCCCTTGCTTTCTGTGTCGTCATCGGCGACAAAACTAGACGACGACAACTCCTCCTCCTCCTCCTCCTCAGATTCCCCCTCATAAGCACTAAAACCACTGAACTCCAACTCACTTTCAGCCTGTGACCCTCGTATGGACATTGGGATCAAATATTCATCATATTGCGACATGCTCCCGATCAAGCTCTAACAAGTAATCATCAATGTCCTTTGGTTCGAGGCCTCCCAAATGCCTACGAATGCCCCTCAGGACACCCCGATGCTTCTTAGGGGTTATAAAAGGCACACGAGACTCACGTTGTGGTGCTTGAACACTTTAGGCCACATGAGGCCGCACTGAACAGCGTTTAGGAGTGAGGTCATCTTGGGTGCTTGGTCCCTCGCCAGCATCCAAGTCCAAAATACGTCTCACACGATCCCTCTCGAGAGGTAAAACGTGCCTTTCATGCTCCATTCGATGTTCAGACATCTCTACGTACGTCTTGTACCACTACAAATACTCGAACTCTCGCAAAAGTTTGGCAAAACACAATTGCGGCAAAAGATCGCTCTCGGACGACGCGTCGCTGATGCTTGCTGGTGTGAGAAGAAGGCATTTCGCGCATGCACACCTGAGTAACGCTTGTAAACTAAACAACAGCTTGATCCGTGAGCTCCCAGCATCCCTCAAGGCGTGTGATTCAAAAGTTTTCACCTAGTAGGCCTATAACTATTTTACCGCGAATTTTTTAAAAAACTATTTTGTGTCGACATACCATACGTCGGTTGGGCACCCGACAGACAATTTTCGTCAACTTTTAATACGTCCAATTGGCGTTAAAGGGTTAAGCAATTATGAAAGGGATAAGAAAAAACAAGAATAACGGGAATAGTAAAATAAAGCAGATTGATACATATTTATTGCCGTTTTAAATATTCATTCACATTAAGTATACGAGAGAGTATACCTACTGCTGAAAATAGACCTAGGCTAATCATGTGTGGAAATCAGAAGTCCAATTAAGGCCCACTAAATGTGTCATGGAAATTATTTTATTGATCAAAGGAAAAATTAGTTTAATTAAACATCGTTATTAAAGAATGTTAATGCCTTAATGTATTATTTATCGGCTGTAGGAGACAAAATGACAACAGCCCAGTGCAGTACAATACGTTGGGTCAAGACTCGAGCGGCAGCAAAGCCAACTTCAAAAGGCTTATGCTGTTACGAAGCTAGAGTTGAGAATGAAATTAGAATTCATGGACCCATCGGTATATATTTTCCTGACTTTGCAAAATAATTATCGTTAATACGTTGAATAAGTCTACTCAATTCTAATCTAATTTATTTCAAGTATAGCACCTTAGAAAGGAAATGTTATTTATTGTTAAGTAAATAATCTGGCACCTGCATATGGCCATATTTCCATAACGAACAATGAATTAAGAAACTACGCGAATTCTTTGTTGGCCGACGGTACGTAGAGTCCTAAGCAGAAAATCTAATTTAACCAAATAAAAGTACTGTCCAGAGTGCAACCTGATATATATAGTTCCCATATATTGTTAATCAGTGACTGAATCCATTTACTAATGGGAGGTGAACCTCCTGGTCTGTTAAATCCTCTTCCAGAAATGAAGGTGTCTGTTGTACTTTCGTTGAAGCCTGTGTAGTGACGTGATTTCCAAAACGATCAACGACTTGAGCTAAAGGTTTTACAACAGGACTCGTATCTAATAGTGGTGGAGTCCCAAACAGAGCTTGAGCATAATGAAAAATCCTCAAAACCGTATTCAGCTCTGTCCTCAGTATTTACACTTTCATATTGCTTTTTGCTTACATTCTATTCATATCTGTCCCTATGTCTTGGTCATTACTATCTTTGTCCTCAGAATCTATCCTTCCATTACTTATATTCACTGATCTGAAGGTATCATAAGTTTATGAAAGATTTAGTAATGCTCTTAAGTTAAGTCTATTGGGATCATACAATTTGCAAACCAAACACTGGTTTTCGTAGTAAATTTTGAAATTCTACTACGGATTTAATATATGCTTACAAGGAATTGAGGGACTGCCTATGGGAAATCCTGTGTCTGTTACCTTTGCTACCATACATATGAGATTTGATGAGCAGTCATGGTTTTCGAGCATGCCTAAGGAATTTAACCCCTTTAAAAACACTACGTATATATTTTCCAGATATTTAAAAAAATGTATGTTGCACCATTCATCGATTACCTTAATGCTCGATAGTAAAAACAAAATTCGTTTCTTGAGTTATTTATAGAGAAAATTTGCTACTACAATCAATGTTTATTTTGCAAATTGTATGATCTCAAGACTTAACTTTAGAGCATTACTATGATCTTCCATAAACATATGATACCTTCAGATGATATCGTATGTCGTATCACGTGTAAAGACCTGCTGATCACGATCTCGTACTTTATCTAGACCTGTTTTAAGACCTTCGTTAACTACTAATCACAACCTTGTATCTCATCTCGCCAACCAGAGAAAATTATATGTATATATCTTTATAAAGAACTTCCTGGCCTTTCCGCCGATATATGATTCATTAATGTATGTCAACTATGTTCTTTACTATTACTATTTGTGTCTATCAAGAAACACAAATTCTTCACCTCTGTCGGCGTGCAAACTCTGTTTGAGATTCAGCATACACGAGCTTCTTGGCCACAGCCATGAGCTCATGAGCTCTTGGCGTTTTCCTTCTTGATGCCATGTTTAGAATCAAGAAGCCACCGCCACACCTGCTGCAGCCATTGGCCAGGTAGCTGCGAGCGCCTTTCTTTCGGAATCACAATTGTCAGTCATTGGTGTTCTTTTTCCAAAGAAAGCACCTTCACCAACTGCAATATTGACCATCTTGAAACCTGTGAACCACACACATTAGAAATGGGAATTATTTTTTCATCCCTACCCCTTTTCCAATGCCCCATTATCGAATAACAGGTTTCCTAGGCCCATGCTTTAAGATAATAACTTCTTGCCTCGTTTTGTTCGTCTCTGCGAATATAGAACTGCCTACTTCTCATGATATTTCCTCTTTTGGGTTTAATTCCAGTTTATGGACATGGATATGTCTTAGATACTAGAAATTCAAAATGCGATATAAACTAAACTCGCCTCTCGTGAGACTAGCTTCATCTTGCGATGATGCAAATAACACTCCCAGAGGTGCTGCACCAGCTGCCCCAGCACAAAGAAGCAGGATTATTGCAGTGTTAATCTTGTCCACACATCCAGTAGCATTAATGAAAACTACTTCAGAAGCTTCCCTAAATTCCCTGTGGATTCGTTTCATAAATGGTGAAACCAGTACAACTGAAAATGAGTCTCCTTATATTTCTTCTTCTATTGTTAATTCTGGTTTATCTTTGGCATACTTTTTGATCGATTTCATCATAGATAGGTCATTTAAGCCACCATGTTCATTCTGCAGCCAGTCTTTCCGCATGTAGTCAATGGATTTAGGAGAGGGGTTTATAGAATGGTTAGCCTGTCCACATAAATCATCACACAAACCCATTTTCAGCAAATGAAATCTTGTGGCCTGAGTGGCTGTCATACCTAAAAATGGTGATTAGTCAGATTATCAATCCTGTATCAACTTTACGGATACTAGAAAGAAACCTAGGGGGAAGTTCAGTTATTTCACCCAACGGCATTTTGTATTTGCTCTTAACCATGGGATACGAGCTGGTGAAATCAACGTACAATATATACGATTGAGGATCACCAACCTTAAAACTGGGATTTAACTCTGGATTATTGGCTACAGACTGTCTTCGAACTAAACTACAAAAACCACCCAGGATCTTTTTACAGATTAATTGATAAAGTTCACCATTAGAAATGAGAAGCGACGGATTATAGAAGAACGTAGGAAAGCGTCAAGTGAGAGAGAGGTAGAATTCACGTAATGGGCGGGGTCTAGTCTGAATTGAGCAAATGCTGCATTCCTTCATACTAAATACTAGATGTCAGCTAATAATCCCACGTCCATTGACACATACAAAATTGTGTAATCTAAAAGATTGGCACAATTTGCAGTGTTCCAAACCTTGACCACGTGTGCGTATAGCTCCCAGGATAGGGTTTCCCCCATAAGCTCTGAATTGAAACACTCCTTAGAAGAGATGCCAGGCTTTCGCAGGACATTGAAACTCTTAACGTAATTGTAAGGGTATAGTACTGTTTACCTGTATCCAAAACTAAATCGAGGCAATCCTTAGAGTACTTAGATAACAACCAATGAATGATTTCGAGGGAACCTTTCTGTTTTATATGACTCGATGTGAGACTGGAAAGGGTCCCTCTAATCATGTTGTTGCTATCCACTACACTGTAAAAAGTTCAAGGTATAGAAAGGGTATAACGTTTGAGCTAAGGTTTAAACGTTTGTTAAAATGCCCTAATGGTCAGAAATACCCCTATCTCTCGGTGGGCGGGTATTTTTAATGAATATTATACCCTTTTTACACCTGGTCTCAAAATGGGCTTCAGGAAGTATATCTGATTATGTCATGAAATGAACTTTTACTCTTTATCAAATAACCATATTGTTACTCTGATAATGTAATGCAACAAAAAAGTTATTAATAATACGTTAGTTTTAAATTATTGATAATTTTGTAGCAAGTTCGGTATGCTACAAATGCCGTACTTGGTAATTATATTGTTCCCAAGACTCACTTGATTACACAATCGCAGTTATAATATATATATTTGTATATGTATATTAATAATATATATATAATATATATATATATATATCTATATATATATATTATATTATTTGCAATATATATATATATATATATCTATATATATATATAGTATATTATATATATATATATATTACATAGAAATATACGCATATAGCAGAAAGTGTATGGTCTGTTGTTTGTTGCACCCCCTTCCCGTGTCTGTGCTCACAGCCTCAAGTTCACAATACTTCAGTGAGTGTTACGTGTCGGTGGTGGAGACGGTCCGAGCAGTATTTTGAAGTTTTAGAGAATTCTAAGAACATTTTTTCAGTGAAACTTAGTAAGTGTTATTTCAACATACAGGAACTAACTTTACGAAGTGAAATATTATAATAAGCTTCAATTTCCAAAGAGACATCATCGCCAGTGTATCCCAGACAGTCTGGCGCCAATATTTCAAACCGTTGTGCACAAACATCCAACCGACTACCACCGTGGCCACCACCCGCCTACATCACTGCTTTTCAAGTGCGATGAAAATAATAAATTGATAAAGAAAACTTTTAGATTCATTGACCCTAAGATTTTATATACTGTATAAGCTATAAGTACACCTAAGGGTGTAATGGATTAATATATTAATTATATAATTAATAAAGACGGGTATTTATATCGTATAGAATACCCTGCAAAAGGGTATTCTTCATCTACGATACACCCCTAAGTAAGGGTATCACAAGTATATGTTATACCCTTGATATGGGTATATTGTAAAGGGTATATTATAGTTCTTATATACCCCGGTAAGGTATGCTATTTTAACCACTAGAAATACCCTTTTTCTACACCTATTATACCCTTAATATTTTAGAGTAATCTAAGATTGCCTGATCTAGCCAAGTAAAATCTACTACCCTCACGTTTTAGAATTTCAAAGTCAGTGTAATGTCATAGGACAAATTATGTACTAACACTGTTAAAGTCGTCTCCTTAAACTTCATATTAAAATTGCATTGACGACACAGTGCACACACAATGTGCGTGATGTCACACTTCCGTAACCCTGGCATTGAATTCAACGTTACATCCCCTGCGATGGGTGCTCTCTTCAAACTTACGGGTGGATTCAGGGGTCATATGCAATGGATACCTTTGCATTTGCTCATACAATATATAATGCCCATTCCCTGCACATATTCTGCAAATCATCAACACATTTTTCTCCATAACCTAGTCTATGCATACAATATTCACCTGTGTTATAAAGGATGCAAAATTAATAATATCAATAGTAATACTAATAATAATAACAATAATAGTAATAGTAATAATATGTACTATGATCGGTGCATGATCCATTGCATATGGAGGTATCACAAGAGGGATGGGTGCTTCCTTCGACGTGGCAATCTGCAAAAAACACGTTTTCATGAATATTGAGAGCAAGAACATAAACACGGGTTTTTAAGATGTGTATATATTAACCCAATAAACGCTATTATACACACAGTCTACGTTCAACATGCGTAGTGATCACATCATATACGTGAATAGCAGTGCATATATGGGTACATTTCCCGAAAATCAAGCGTGTAAATTTACCAATAGGTTAGCCGCCCCTATATCATTATCGAAAGAAGTGGAAGATGAAATGGGTGTGGTGGGAGTCATTCTCCTGAAAATATACTACACCGTTAAACCTGGTGACCGTAATTTTACCATTCAATTTAACGTGATCTATAATGAATCTATGGGGAAGCGCGTTTATACCTTTATTTATAAGTCTGTTTTGGGTTTGTCGGGGGGCAGATGATATGAATGCAATGACTAAAGTGCTTAATATGAAAATTATTGAACAATTATCCATATTTTATGATGAGCATATTCACGGAGCTATCCGCGGGAATAGTTTATTCTCGTGGAATGATGATATGAAGAGAATGAGTATTTCACATATCAATGCAGGAGTAGCAAAAGTTGATACAATTGATTTAAATACTATTAAATTTAGTGATAAAGCAGCCAATATGCTCTGTTTCAATGGAAGAGTGAGGTATATAATATTACAGTTTAGGTACGTTGAGACATCATTGCTGTAGAAATACATTTGTAAACAATCAATGTGTTGAGTACATTTACATTTATACGGATATCATTCGACCTACCACATTGGGCAATAAAATGGCTAACATCTTAGACTGTTTCACATTAGAATGTGCACATTTTAAAGGTCCGCATAACACCTTTTATAAACCTTTAAATACCATTGACGTATTAGATTACATTACAATCGATGTATCAGATCAGAAAGGTGAAGAAATAATGTTTATTAAAAATGGGGTTGTATTATGCACTCTGCATATAAGACCTAGATAAAAACTATCACACTTTTTTCTTATAAATGCTGTACGGGACGTATACCTCTCTTAGTATTTGACTGACATAGCTGGTGAACGCACCATATATTTTAGTAGTCTCAGATGTTTGGACACGTATATAAAAAATTCACCGTCAAAATTTGCAAATAGATTACCTACACCTATATTATGACTTAACGGGGTTGAATATGAAGTAGGTTTAGCCTCGATCATGTTCCCGGGTAATTACGCAATATTATCAAAAGATGATTTATTCACTCTCGAATTTATTACAGAGCATCATAAACGTGATGTGCATGCACATTTGTATAGACCGAGAATAGCAATGTTAGCGGGGAACATGAAGAGGCTCGTGAGAGCTATTAATAAGGATGTTTATGATTATTTGAAAGTTTATTATGGTGATAATCTCATAAATTATTTTAATAGTAACTGTATATTTCATTGGAAGGAAGATTTAAGGAGAATTACTATACTGCATATCAAGAGAGGGAAATTGAGAACTGGGGACGTTAAAAGTATATATGTCAAATTTAGCGGAAAAGCCGCAAAATTATTAGGTTTTCAAATCAATAGTGGTCATGAAATATATGGAGGGCGTGAATTGAATGAACACGTTTCCATTGATTCCCTACTTGATAGTTGCGGGGTAGATTATGTGTATAGTGATATAGTTCAACCAACAATTTTTGGTGGGAGACTAGTCAATATATTGGACTGTTTTACTTTGGAAAGTGGTAGATGAAAAGGAATATATAATACAGTCTACACATTGTTAAACACAAACATTTTGGACCAGATTTCAATTATTATCACGAATCAAAATGGACATCTTTTACATTTTACTAAAGACTCGAGTATTACTTGCCTGTTCCGTGTAAAACCTCGATAAAAATAGATGAGTAGGTGTGTTTAAATAGATGGGTGAATGTATACAATTCAATATTCACCCTTGACATTCCTTATTCGTGATTACACCCTCGAATCAACTAGAACGTGCGAATGAAGCTTTGCTTGAATTATTTTGAAAGTATAAAAGTGGTGTAAAAAATATAATGAGAGTGATATTCACCCCTCCTTCAGAAGCAGAATTTAAAAAACTATTTTTATCAGACCCTTTAAGAAGAGGGGCGGGGTTTGAGGATATTTCCATTTTCTATCCCGGGCATAAAGAGGTGTAGTGGTCTGTTTTCTGGTATAAGTGGTATCGCACGTAAAGTGCTTCCTTTTCTATTTAATGTTGCGAAACCTTCAGTTAAAGAATTAGGCAGGTCTGTGTTATCTGATATGGTAAACAATGGTTTACCTTTAAAAGAATCTATAAAATGAAAGTTATAAGAGCCCTCAAAACTACTGGACAACGAATTTTAAGCAGTACCGGAAGGAGACGGCGGAAACGAAGGGAAACAGTGAAACGATTGGTTAGATGGTCGAGTGTGGGAGGAAAGAAAAAACAAAGGAAGAGGAAGAGTATACGTGTTAAATCTAGAAGTAAATATAATAAGAACGTGTACGATCTTTTGTACATAATTCATTCATCAATTGACAATCTGCGGGTATGCACACGTTCTACCCTTCATCTAAAATCATATGTAAACATAAAATATGGCTAGTGTAGTTCCTAACATACCCAGAACTGGTAATCAAGTTCCTATTTCTATGTATATTGCGGGTATATCAGAATCGTTCCCGAATGATAATAGACGTAGAATTATTGAAATTTCAATTAATTCGAAGGAAAGACTGGGATTTTACACCTAGCAATATTTCTGTAAATCAAATTTTAACTGATAAATATATCGAATTTCACGTTAACGGGATGGCAAGTTCTTTCTTAGATTTGTCAAGTAAAGCTTTAGAATTATATATCACAATACAAAGAGGTGGCACGCAACGAGAGGATAATATGCATGTGGCCCTCGTTAATGGTATAAGTAATATATTATTTAAATCTGTTTCTATTTTCTTGAACGAAAAGTTGGGGGAATCCTGCTTGGTATTTGACTATCAATCATATATCAAAAGGCTTAAAATGATAAAGTACTCGGCGTTACCTACCACCGGTCGGGCAGGGTTTTTATACTATGATTGTCATGTAACACATGGAGTAATTCATCAATTTATGCCCAATACATTTGCTCAAACCAGCAGGTGGGAGTCACGGGTTATGAGCAGCATTAAAACGCAGGGCGTGCATACGTATTTTCCCCTTCTTTTGGATATAGCAACTATAGACATGTATTTACTGGATTTAATAGACTTGAGGCTTAGACTCGAATTAGCGAATAATAACTGGGTGATGGGTACCCATACTGATAGGCATTTAAATTAGATAAATATAGAAAAAGCTAAATTATGGATCGATAGAGTTACCCCACATTATAACGCCATGTCGGCTTTTAATGAGGCTTTAGCAGTCAATCCTATACAATATATATTTGATAAAACATTATATAAAACATACGTTATTGCCATGATTGATATGCAAACATTTTCAGGTAATTACGTGGCTAATAGCCTATATTTTAAGTCTTTCGATTTAAATAATATACATATTACCGTTAATGGGAATACTGTATATAATATTCAATGTAGTTTCCCTAATACCATCACGCAATTATTTCACGAGACACAGAAAAGTATAGGGGGGTGGCGGTGAGAATCTAATCACTTATTATAGTTTTAAAAATGGTAGAGCTATTTACTGTTTTAATTTTGTTGTGGAAGATGTTGAAGATTCAATGCCTGTGGAAATTTCGGCAAACCTGCGGATATCGATCAGGTTGGGTATGATCACTCTGAACCCCTGTGTTATTTTACTTTTTGGGGATACGAAGTGTATTTTAACAAAGGATTCGGATAGGGTTACTCAGTGTGATGTTAGAGGTTAAATAGAATGGATACAAAAGAAATTTAAATAAGTTTAAAAGGTTCACTCGGTGATCGCGTTAAATATTTAGGTGTGTTCGCTTCGGATGAAGTAGGACTATTTACCCTACCCAAAAATAGAATTAAGCCTTTAGTTTTTATATCTAATACATTATCTTCATCCACCAATGTTAATATTATCGGTCATTGGGTATGTTTTTACGTGGAAAAATCACCTAGAAATATCATCTTTTTCGATAGTTACAGTATAAATACCAAAGTTTATTCGAATGACTTCTCTAAATTTATATATGCACATCCTGAATATAGCATCTATCAAATAATAAGACAGATACAACCGGATAAATTGTACAAATAAGGTCTTTACGTTATATTTTTTGTTCATTGAGTGAGTCACCACGGCACAAAAAAGTATTGTCTTTAATATAAAATGTATTCTCATTTATTCGTTTAAGAGGTAACGATAAATGGAGAACGGAATATTATTTTAAATATTTGAAAAAGTTTAAATGTTCACATTGGAGATCAGGGGGTAAGCATGCCATTCATTATACATACAAGGAATGTCTTCGCATCTTAAAAAACCGAGGTAACTGCATTTTTCTTTTGTTTTTTATATTACTTCATTCACATTCTATTAATAATATATTGTATATATGTATATATATCACACCTCGAATCATATCACATTATTACTTATTTCAAGATGACCTGTGAGAATCGATCCCCTGTGAACGGAAGCGGTAAACTACGACGTCTTCATATCCTTATGAATATTCGAAATATTCATAAGGATACATGTAGACATTATATTGGGATGCGTGATGAGGCGGTCTCACGATGATTAATGTATTGAATTTATGCAAACTTTTGCACTGTCTTTTATGTGGTAAATAAATCTTTGTAAATAAATATACATATTTTTTTACCCTACCCATTGATTTTTGTATATGTTTGCAAATGTATTTGAAACAAGAAAACAGGAAAAAGGGGAAAAAAAGTGCATGTTTCTATGGACTTAGGAACTATTATTAAATAAACACATCGTGTCGGATTTACATACCTTGATCGGGTGATTCATCTGTGACGGGTTGTGACACTTGTTCATTCTCAGTCGTGGGCGGCGGCGGTGGCGAAGCAGGGGTATCCAATAAAGCCTGTACAGGATTGCATTGTTGAGGGTCCCCCATTGGGAGTTGTTGCATCCTCTTCACGGTCTTGACCTGTTTTAACCTTCCAATAATTGAGTTGGGGGCTCCGACGCCATAGTAGTAATGTTTCCTGACCTGGGTGGGTACTTCATCGGCGGATAATTTACTACTGGTGCTATATATTTCCCATATCTGAGAGAGAGAAATAATGACTGTGTAATAAATTCTTCTTCCAACTGGCGCATTATTTTTTTATATGAACACTTATTCGATATACAGATGTATCTTATTGCTTTTTACCGTTTAATATTCGCTACATGTTCAAGAAAACGAAAGTGATTTAGATGATACTTACTGGATAGTGACGGACGACGTTTACCGTTCCAGCCAAGAGAAAAGGGAAGGTGCACGTATAACGATTGAGAATAGACTGATGACGATATTCCTCAGTTGGCCGTATTTATAACGCATAGTCTATGGATATTGATCGTATGTGAATAGGGTTTGCAAATCTCTGCTACGGTTTATAAACCAGGTATGTATGTGTGGATGACCTGGCGTGTGAATAAGTCACCGTAGGGCAGTACACCCATAAATCGCGCTCTTAGCTGTTGATGCTACTGTTCAGTTATCGGGGTGTGAAACAGGTATTAACCGTATGTGAAGATGACAGGGGTTGAAGATTGGATGTTAAGGAATGCAGCTGTATTTGTGATGAAGGGGAGCGTCTTTAATGACTCATAGTGTCAGAGGTTTGGGAAAGGAACGCACCCCTCAACACGTTCACGCATTAACCGCTAGAGAGGAAATTGAACGTCAATTATCGAGTATGTATAAAAATGCTATTCTCGTTATCCACCCACCAGTTCAATCTTGAATGTCGGAGACGTTGTACGTATAGCAGATGAGCATCGGAACGCAGTTTTTAGAAGGGGATATACTATTCAAAATACTCTGGAAATTTTTACAATCCGAAAAGTGGATACATCGCAAAATCCTGTCATATACTTCTTGGAAGATAGAGCCGGTGAAGGAATAAAGGGAGTATTCTACTGTGAAGAATTGATTCCCACAATTCTACCAGAAACATATGATATCACTATTCTGAGAAGCAGGAAGAAAAATAATAAAACTCAAGAAGTAGGAAGGAAAATAATAAAACTCAATAATATGTTAATTGGAAAGGTTACCCTAGTCAATCCAATCCATGGGTCGATGAATCTCAAATTGTACAGGTATGAACCGTAAACAACCTTTAATACATAAAAATTAAAACTTTATTTTATTCATCCCATGTTTATCACCCAGCGAGAGAAGTAAAGTCATTCCAATCTTAAATGGTGGCTTTGAAATTTTCTTTGCGGTAATCTAACTCAAGAAAAGAAATTTATTAAACACTTAAGAAAGCGTAGGCATGAAATTCATCTTGCGTCCTTGAAAATAACGTCTGTAGCTAAGACGAAAAATATATTGGAAAGCAATAAAGGGAGCGCTATTTTATTGGTGTTACTACCTTTAGCTGCAAGTTTGATAGGGCGTCTTTTTAATTGACGAAAAATTAAGGCGTTTTACGTTATCCCCACCGTTACATACACGAGGTTAACGAATAGAAAGGAGGTTTGTGATAATATTGATAATAATTATACTAACCTTCAGGTTAATGCTAAGTTGGATACAGCCATTAGTGACATGCACATACCTCTTAATGTTAAAATAAATGCAAAATTTCCCCGGGTGGCTAAATCACTCACGGGACCTCCTCATTCTCCTATATAGGGTGTGGGCGAGGTAGCTGAAGTAGCTGGGGAGGAGGGGGTAAATGCTCCGATTACGTTGAAAACAGTTAAAGGGGACATTAGTCGCAAAAGAAGCAATCCCGATTTAACAGGCATTATTCGAATATTATTCAAAGAACCTCAAAATTCATACGTTACATCTTTTGTTAAACACTTACAAAATTCTAGCTTGACTGAATGGAATGAAGAAGGGGATTTAGATCACCCACTCGCAGATTATAATATTTTAGATATCGCTTGAGAATTTCAAGGGAGTAAAAAACCCAACATTGATAATATTTCCAATTATCACTACTTAATTGAGATGGCAGGGGGTAAAGATTGAATGTTAAGGATTGCAGCTATTAAAAAACAAATAGAAGCATGGCATAATGCAGTGAAAAGAGGCGGTAGTGGTAGTGGTGGGAAGATGGTAAGACATGCGAAAAAGAAAATGGCAGGTGTGTGAAAGAAAATGGTGGGTACGTCGGTACCTTATTAACGTGGGGAAAATGATACAGCTTGTTTAATCGTGTGATTAACCCTTTACATGATACAACTTGTTTAATCACGTGGTTGAAATAACAGTTTGAAAGTGGGTCGGGCTTTAGCGTGATTCATAGCTTCAGGTGGGAGTCTTTGAAGGTGGCATGATACAACTTGTTTAATCAGTGATTGTGATAAAGAGGAACATCTTTAATGACTCATAGTGTCAGGGGGGCGGGGAAGCTCGATTGCAGGATTCGGTGGCTCATTAACTCTTGAACCATTGGAATATTAAGACATACACTCTCTCCATGGCTTCGTCAACCTCCTCGTGCAAGTTAGTTTTTGGGAACTTGTCCAAAGATAGGTTCAGGAAGATAAAGACTTGTTTAGTAGTGGACACTAATTGTGTTACATGCAGGAATTATGATGTGGTTGAAGACATTGTTCAAAATTATCCATACGCCGAGATTGCAGGCTTTCGATATTCTCGAGCTGGTGCAACATACACCTGTCTTCGTGATCGCAGTGTTGAAGGGTCTGCCATTGTGAAAAGGCCCAAAAATATTACCTCTTGGGAATGTGACGATGAAGTAGATCTCCCCCCCGTAGCTACTTTATTAACCCAATATGGCATCGGTGCCCCTGTTGAAGATAATGAATATGAGCAAAAGAGTGTAGCACATTCAAAAGATGAGGACCATGCTGACCGTTTGAGTAAGGATACCAAGCACATGAGGTTCAACCACTTTTTTTTATTCAGTGAAGAAATTGAAGGAAGAATTATTTAAGTTATCGTATGACTATGCCAAATATGTTATCTTTCCCACCAGTATCGGACAAAGCGGACGAGTTAACATGACATGGTTGAATCAATATTTACCTGTGTTATCTACATTCAGTGATGAAATGAACAAAATTGGTAAAATCACTTGCGTGGCCATCATGAAAAAGAATTTATCCCTGCTGGAGGAAAGATGTGTGGAAGATTAATATATGAAGAACTTGTTATCAAGATTTAAAAGCTTTGATGTATTAGATGAATTGTCTTTCACACACGATTGGGAAACTGGGGAGGATGTGTGTGGTATATACTAGCAATGTCTTGATGATGTATTATTTTGTAAAATGAATGTATATCATGTCCGTGTATTCTTTTGTACACCTTATCCAGTGTATTCTTGTGTGACTTTGTATGGAATATTAATTCATGTATACCATTCCCCATTGTCAAGGTAATTGCTTCATAGCAAGGAATTACGAGTTAAAGGAAAGGAAAATGCATCTTCGAGAAGTTCTGCCACGTGGAGGTTTTCGCTCCTGTGTTGGAGGCGCCTGTTCTCATGATGGTTCTAGAATCGGCAGGAGTGTTGTGGAAAGCAACAGGTGCCGAAGTATCGTGAGAAACGCCGCGACTTCTGATGCAATACTTCGTTGAGAAACTTCTAAATCGTTCCGGTAATCTCGGGAGTCTGTGACGTTCGCCGCAGGCCCCGCCCCCAGGATGCTGTATAAATACGACAGATGAAGTAGGAGAAGGCAGATCATCAGTTAGTCACAGAGTAAGAGATCATCAGTTAGTCACAGAGTAAGAGATCATTAGTAAGAGCCACAGATCAGATCAGTGAGAGCTCAGCAGCAAAGATCAGAGATTATCCAAGAGAGATAAAAGAAGAAGGAACCGACGAAGGATCAGAGAGAAAAAGTCGCTCGAGAGTTGGTTGAATCCTGGTCAAGTCATCTTCAGGAGTGGACGACCGAGTTATTTCGACGTTGAGCTAGACTTCAGAGAAGAAACGTCCTGCTAGAGGTTTTGGGAGTTCCTGCCCTTCAAGTATCAAGAGAAGACATTATTTTCTGCGATACAGAGGAAAGAAGGCGTCTAGCATTAGAGTTCTCCTTTTGTGAAGCCATCACTTCGAGTTACAAAACTGGTTGGCAAGTACTTTCATTACCTCCCTGTTCCCCCAGTTCATGCAGTGTAAGATTTTACCTTTTTTATGCAAATAGGAGACACCATTCGGCATTTATCTTTGTTAGTAAGCTTGTAAATAAACCTTTGTTGTGTTAATGTTTCTTTCTATATTCGTATCCCCAGTTTCAACTGTTGGTGTTGAATTTTTTTTTTTTATTTCATATCAAACCTGAAGCGGACCTCTCTCTCGGTTCATAACACCCATGTATTTCTGTACGACTTTTGTTACACAAATCATAACAATTTTGTATGCAATCTGATTTTCCATTTAATCTCTTTATGTATGGAATATTATGTATCTATATACACATATCATAAATGATTAAGACTGAAATGGGTTTTGTTAAGCTAATTTTCAGTGTACTCTTCTGACTTAAAAATTTGCATTTGGGAGTGAATTCGGGGACATGTTGGAACCTGTGATTTCAAGTTTTAAGACATCATCGGGGGCTAGTGGAGGGAATTCGGGGTGAGGGTTGAAACCTTGGGATTTTATGTCGTAGAGTTTTGTGATGTTATCGGGGTCGAGTTTGAAATCTGGGATCGTCACCCGTAGACTTTCGTGACGTCATCGGAAGTTTTTGAGGGAAATCTGGGTCAGGGTTGAAACCTGGGATTTTGCGTCCGTAGGCTTTCGTGACTTCATCGGGAGTTTTTGAGGGAATGTGGGGGGAAGGGGTGGGGTTAGGGTTGAAATTAGGGTTTTTACCTCCGTAGAGTATGAGGAACTTCGGGGGGTCAGGGTTGAAATATGGGTTTTTAAGTACGTAGAGTATGAGGAACTTTGGGATCATCGGTTGAAATCCAGGTTTTTACCTCTGTAGAGTAAGAGGAACTTCGGGGTCAGGGTTGAAATCCGGATTTTTACCTCTGTAGAGTACGAGGAACTTCAGGGTCAGGGTTTTTACCTCCGAAGAGTATGAGGAACTTTGGGGGGGGTATCAAGGTTGAAATCAGGGTTTTTACCTCCTTAGAGTATGAGGAACTTCGGGGGGGGGGGGGGTCAGGGTGAAATCTGGGTTTTTACCTCCGTAGAGTCTTGCCAGGCACCGACATTACCGTGGGAAACCTGTGAAATTTCATACCTATTTGTTATATTCACACACCTTTATGGTAAATTTTCACACCTTTAATTAACACTTCATTAAAAGGTTTGAAAAGTAATGAACACCTCATTAAAAGGTATGAAATTTCACACCAAGGTACTAATCCCCAGGTAGTCGATTTTTCTACCTACGGATTAGCACCTTGGTGTTGACGGACTATGGGGTCTTTTCCCCCACTGAATTTCCTTTTAAATTCAGATGGATTACTTTCAGTGAGAACAGATTTTGCTAATATAAAGATATGTAAAATAAATAGCCTTATGCAATTTCCAAAACTAGCTTGTCATGTGTAATGACTTGGAATGATAGTGACTTAAAATGCAAAAAATCATGAAACGTGTAAAAATATGGAAAATTCTTTGTTCAAAATATTTAAAAACCGTATCTCTGATTATTGGGTCCACTCACAGCTGCCCCAAGGCCTCAGCAGACTCTGTGGAGTGATTGTGCTTCCCTTGTATCTTAATGAAACAGGGATAATTGCTGACCAATTTGTCCTTCTTCATGGAACTTTTGCTTATTATACGACAGCTGACGTCCATTAATACCTGGCACCTGCCGATACACTACATGACACTAAAGTGGTAGACTTTAACACTACATGTCCACACTGTATGCTTCATCGAAATCCATTGTGTTATACTTAACCCTTCATACGCCAAGTTGGAACAGGTAATTCAGAACACCATGTGTGAACTAAAAGACAACCCCCCCCCCCCTCCACACACACAAAAGAAGATGGATACATTAACATTATTGAAACACTTGAATACCTCAACCTCAGAGTCAACATCTTTCCTGTGAAAGTAAGTTAGGCCTCCGTAATCGGTCCGTATATGTTAGGTCTGATATAAAGAATCATTTTTGTCATTCTTCTCCATATCTACAAAGAATCCATATCCATCCTCTAGTATAACCAAAACTGCACTGCATGATCAATATCTCTATCCATCATTATCATAATGTCATTAATAAGCATAACTGGTCCACATCAATACTTACCCAATAAAGGTTTTCCTGATTCCTTTCTGTCATCTATCGCCGTGAATGCCATCAATTTCTGGTGAAAGGCTTTCCTCTCTCCAACATCATACAACCTCTTGATGTTGAAGCAGGTGTTTGTTCTTCTAAAGTAGATTTGCTCCCATGCCTTTAAGTCCTCTTGAGAATGGTGTTCATTCTGAGACATAAATAATCTCTTGTTTCTGTAATTACAATGTTACTGAATCGCTATTAACAGCCATTGTACTCGTGACCAACAAGCGTGTATGAGTGATGAAAGTGTATGCCCAAACTCAGCTATTCATTACTGATAAATCTAATTATGTTGTTGTTTGAGATTAAGCTGGCCTTATGCCAGCATAGGGTCTTCCTCCTAGAGCAGCCCATAGTTTTATTACCTGGGCAAGCGAATACATAGCAGTGTGCAGACGGAAGAGTAGTGCTCGACCTCCCCCCCCGGGTCGTCGCGCACACTGACAGAGGTGAAGAATTTGCGTTTCTTGATAGACACAAATAGTAATAGTAAAGAACAAAGTTGACATACATTAATGAATCATATATCGGCGGAAAGGCCAGGAAATTCTTTATACAGATATATACATATGATTTTCTTTGGTTAGCAAGATGAGATCCAAAGTTGTGATTAGTAGTTAACGAAGGTCTTAACACAGGTCTAGATGAGGTACGAGATCGTGATCAGCAGGTCTTTACACGTGATACCGTGATACGACATACAGTATCATCTGAAGGCATCGTACATTTCTGAAATATCATAGCAATGCTCTAAAGTTAAGTCTTGCGATCATACAATTGGCAAAATAAACATTGGTTGTAGTAGCAAATTTCCTCTACAAATAAATCAATAGTAAGCTGTTTGACTCTCTTTCCATTGCGAATTTTGTTTTTACTATTGAGCATTAAGGTAATCGATGAATGGTGCAATATACATTTATTAAAATATCTGGAAAATATATACGTAATGTTTTTAAAGGGGTTAAATTCCTTAGGCATGCTCGAAAACCATGACTGCTCATCAAATCTCATATGTATGGAAGCAAAGGTAACAGACACAGGATTTCCCATAGGCAGTCCCTCAATTCCTTGTAAGCATATATTAAATCGTAGTAGAATTTCAAAATTTACTACAAAAACCAGTGTTTGGTTTACAAATTGTATAATCCCAAGAGACTTAACTTATGAGCATTACTAAATCTTTCATAAACTTATGATACCTTCAGATCAGTGAATATAAGTAATGGAAGGATAGATTCTGAGGACAAAGATAGTAATGACCAAGACATAGGGACAGATATGAATAGAATGTAAGCAAAAAGCAATATGAAAGTGTAAATACTGAGGACAGAGCTGAATACGGTTTTGAGGATTTTTCATTATGCTCAAGCTCTGTTTGGGACTCCACCACTATTAGATACGAGTCCTGTTGTAAAACCTTTAGCTCAAGTCGTTGATCGTTTTGGAAATCACGTCACTACACAGGCTTCAACGAAAGTACAATAGACACCTTCATATCTAGAAGAGGATTTAACAAACCAGGAGGTTCAGCTCCCATTGGTAAAGGATGACGGCCAAGTACTGTCAAGGGGAAGACGAAACAAACGCCCACGTAACTTGGCCCTGAATGTTAGTGAAAATATGGCAACTGCTAAATCGCATGGATCTAATCGCTGATTAACAATATATAGGCAATATATATATCAGGTTGCACTCTGGACAGTACTTTTATTTGGTTAAATCAGATTTTAAGCTTAGGACTCTACGTACATGGCTATAAAAGACAACGCTGTTAAAACTATTGCTTTTAAAAAAAGGAAAGTAAAAATAAAGCTTATTTCCTTATGGAAAGCATCATTGTTAGATGTTTAATGGTAAGCTTGGTGGATAAGAATCATGACAGCATTCCTCTCATATTTTTCATAACAAACACGTGAAATTCACGCCGAACCATGTAAATATATATATATATATATATATATATATATATATATATATATATATATATATTTACATGGTTCGGCGTGAATTGTCCAATCCTGAATTCTCTAACGTTAGAAATCATTAAAATATTTGCCATGTTGATGTCAAATACACCGACTTTTCTATCTTGGGCCAAACAAGCCACTTACACGAGCTGCCCATTCTTGAGTCATTGTTCATTAAGCAGTTGGCGCCAGGATTGAACTCACACACCACTTCTGTACCCCTGTATTTGGCGTAAGCATGTTTTCTTCATGGCTCTGCCTTCCCTCCTTGTCATTCAGCTGTCACTCTTCTGACAGAGTAGGTGCCTTTTTTTTTTTTAAATACTGTTGTTCGCTTCCTTTTATTATTATTATAATTTTTTTTGTCTCTTTGTTTTACAATTTTAACTAATTTAGGAACTTTTCAATTAAGATTGGTTGTTTTTATATGTTTTGATTATGTGACATGTATTTTAACTCGTCTGTCCAATTTATTTCAGCCCTGATGATGTAACAACCCTTTGTTACAAAACACGTTGGCAAATAAATGAATCTTTTACTGTCAACTGGTTGTCTCCTTGTCACCCGATCTACAAACATACATACATACATATATAATATAAGATATATATCAGATAAAGATATATATATATAATATGTATATATATATATATATATATATATGTAATAACATTTTTATGATATATATACTTATATATATAATTATATTATATATATAATATTATTATATCTATATATAAATATATAATATATATATATATATTATATATATATATATATGTAATAACGATATATATAGATGATATTATATAATATGTATATGATATTGTATAATATGATGGATATATTATATATATATATATATATCAATATATATTATAATATATATTATATATATATATTATATATTATTATGTAATATATAGTATGGTTATATTATAATGTAATATGTATAAATACAAATATGTATATTATAATCTATGTATATAATATATAATATCTATATATATATATCTATTATGTATATGTATAATGTAATGTATGTAGATCGGGTGACAAGGAGACAACCAGTTGAGTGTAAAAGATTCATTTATTTGCCAACGCGTTCCGTAACAAAAGGTTGTTACATCATCAGGGCTGAAATAAATTGGACAGACGAGTTAAAATACATGTCACATAATCAAAACATATAAAAATAACCATTCTTAATTGAAAAGTTCCTAAACTATTTAAAATTGTAAAACAAAGAGACAAAAAAAAATTATAATAATAATAAAAAGGAAGCGAACAACAGTATTTAAAAAGGCACCTACTCTGTCAGAAGATGACAGCTGAATGACAAGGAGGGAAGGCAGAGCCATGAAGAAAACATGCTTACGCCAAATACAGGGGTACAGAAGTGGTGTGTGAGTTCAATCCTGGCGCCAACTGCTTAATGAACAAGGACTCAAGAATGGGCAGCTCGTGTAAGTGGCTTGTTTGGCCCAAGATAGAAAAGTCGGTGTATTTGATATCAACATGGCAAATTTTTGAATGATTTCTAACGTTAGAGAATTCAGGGTTGGACAATTTACAGCCAGTACGATGACTAACACCCCTATGTGAGTCAGCTCTGACCTTCAGCAATCTTTTGGTCGATCCCACGTAAATCCCCGAATCACATTTGGGGCAAGAATATTTGTAAACGACCATTGATTGCAACGTTGGACAGAGCTTGTTTTTTATTTAAAAAAAAGAACCAACTGTTAGTGGATTTTTGGGAATTAAAATAAATTGCAGCATGCTATAATGTTTCTCAATAATTGACTCTATATCCTTTCTAAATTTATCCTCTTTAATAAAAGGAATACTCGCATATAGGTCCTTACGAGGAACCGTACTAATAGTTGGTAAATCAAGTTGTTTCTTATTTAAAAAGGCTTTACAGTGTTTAAAAAAGATACGAGATGGATAAAAGTTATCAGTAAAATACCTACATAAAAACTCTATTTCATTGTGAAAATGTTCCCATGAGGAGGTTAAAGAGTAAGCTCTGTGAAGCAGAGTAAAAATCGAATTTACCTTAAAATTAAAATAACAAGAACTATAACAATTGGAACCCAGTCCAGAGAAGGTCTTTTTTCGAAACACCGATGTGTTAAAACTGAAACATCTAAAATTGCCAACTGATCATTTTGTTCCTTCTCCAAGGTAAACCTAATATTAGGATGAAGCTGATTAATGAAAGAAAGGAACTGGTCAGCGTGAAAAGTGGATCTAAAAAGGACAAAGGTATCATTCACATACCTTTTATTAACAAGAGGGTAAAAACTGAGGGGGCAATTATCAAACAATTTCTCCTCCAGGGAGTACATGAAGATATTAGCAAATATGGGACGTAAGGGTGATCCCATTGCCATCCCATCAGTCTGTTTATGCAGACAATCATTAAAAATAAAGTCAGTGTCTATCACTGCCAGTTGTAGTAACTTCTTAAAATTATTGCGGTCATACTTAAAATATATGGTACTGGGTTCAATAAAAAATCTTATCTAAAATAACTTCAATTGTCTCCTCAACAGGAACATTAGTAAAAAGTGACTCTACATCAAAACTTGTATTAAAAGATCAGAGTCCTGTTGTAAAATATACGACTTGAATTCTTGTGAGTTTTTTTTTTTTACAGTATATTGATTGGAGGCAAGCGGTTCTAAAAGAGGGACTAGATAGTTGGCCAGTTTATAGTTAGGTGCATGAATAGAGGATAAGATTGGTCTCATTGGAACGCCTTCTTTATGTGTTTTGGGCAAACCATACAAAATACCGAAGGAGTCCCAGAGCAAAATAGATCTTTATAAGTAGTTGGGTCAATTATATTTTTGGTATTAAGTTCTTTAAGAAATCTGTTAATTTTATCTTCAATGTTAAAAATTTTTTTACAATCAGGTTTGCCAATTTTTTGGAATTTACTATTATCCATTAAAATCACTTCCATCTTACTAATATAATCCCCTCTATTCATGAGAACGGGACCTTTACCCTTATCTGGTCTAGTAATAATCAGATCTTTATTTTTAGCTAACTTTTTCAAAATATCCAAATCAGTTTTTTTTTTAAATGGAGTCCAACCAGTGGTAATATTCCTGAAAGTTCTCAAGGGATTTCTGATAGCTGAGATTGCAGTTTACTTGTGTCAAATTTAAATGGTTGTTGAAGGAGTCGATGGAATAGTGACTCAAGTGGTAGGAAAAATCTGTTATAATTATGTTGGTAGCATGGCAAGCAGAAGTCCAACCCTAAGGATAGTAAAAATTCATCACGTTTAGATAAGACATAAGAAGAAAAATTGAAAATTGAACTCACACGTTGGTTAAGGTCGGGAACACAGATACCAATTTTATATAGTGACATTGTTGGATATTAGAAATGTGGTCAGAAATATTTTTGTTGAACAAAGTTTGAAAAATAATAAAATCAATAAAAGACAGAGTGCTTCGTACACATTGATATAGATCGTTTACATGGGACAGATGCTAAGAAATATAAAAATTCTAAGCATCTGTCCCACAATGAAATTGGGTTTTTATGTAGGTATTGTTCCAGATTTGAAGCTAGAACCAAGGAAAAAAATAAAGTCTTTAACCCAAGTTTAATGCATCTATATTATACAAGTTGCCCCTTCCACGTGGAAAAGAACCCATTCTCTCCATTCTCCCTTTTTCTCTTGAAAAAGCTATCTCTTCTCCCATTGGTGCTTGGAATTACCCCCTGCAGAGCAATCACTTCAAAAGGCCTGGAAAGCAGCAGCCCAGTCTCAGAAGAAGACCAGACCTCGGCGAGGTCAGACCATTGGCCCCTTACCAGACGCCGCTGGCCCCCCCTACCCCCCGCCCCCCCTCCTGGGCCTGGCTTTCCCATGCTTTGGGAAGCCCAAGTATATTTTAAAAGTCCATAGTGTCGAGACTTCAAGGAGAAGACAACCAGCATCATTACTAAGGTACTGTAAGGGAAATTCCATTTCAACCAGGGAATTGATTTTACCTTTGTCTGTATTTCATTTCCTTTTTCCAAGGCGACTTGTGCAGTGTTTCATTCCCCTTCGCCATCTGGGCTCAATTCTGTAATTACTCCCCAGTGATACTAGTAACATTCCCCTAGTGAATTTAAGCCACGAAATAGTTTCTGCTGTGTAAATTTCCCAGTCATTTCATTCCCCCATGAGTGGCCTTTTGATTGAGAGAAAGTAGTGAGTAAAGTTCGCCCTCGTGTGCCCCTGCCTTACACCTATGTCCTCTATTCGCAGACAAACGCTGTGCCTGGCTGTGGTAGGACTTGGAAATCCTTCTAAGCTAGCAATTTTGATCCGTTGCTCAAAGTTTCCTAAAAGCATGGCCGAACTGCTCCTCACCACATGTTCAGGTGGACTGAAAGCAGTTCACCTGCCCTTGTGTTCCTGGACATCTGTAAATTTATGTAAATATAGTACTTTTAAAACTAGAGTCCATCTTTTATATAGATTCCTTCCTCCTCAATAAAACTGGCCTTATTCCTGAGAAGTTTTGGTTTTTCAACTTTTTTTTTTTATTTGTTCAAAACCCCCGTCCTCTAGTCAAGGCCTAAATATTCAATGTAATTATATTATCTGGGAGGAGACGAGGTGGAATTTTGAATATTGGCGACCCAAACCAAGATTTTGTAGTAGCGATTGTTAAGCTAAAAATCACGAAAGAAACAAATCTGAATTCCTTTATATTTTTATGAGCAAGCTAAAGCAAGGTGTCCAAATTCTCCACAACAGGAATAAGGTAAATTTTATTTTATTTTCTAGTATTTGTGTAGAACTAGGTATTCTAGTTCGGAATATATAAATCTGACTGCCTTTATAGCGGTAGAAAAGAGACCACGTGTAGGCTGATAAACCACAGATCGAGAGAGAAATTTTAATGTTATGTGCCATTGCATGAAGAATAGAGGGTAGGGAGTAAGTTTCAAAACAAAAATATCGTGAATTGCTAGTTAATCAAGAATCCCGCGTTGTAAAGGTATTTTCATGTGTTATTTTTTTTTATGTGAAACAATGCGTGCTAGCCAGCTCTCTCTCTCTCTCTCTCGCTGGCAAATCTCGCATGTCTAAATGGCATTGTTAGATTCCAGCCCGGCCTTGAAAGCATCTGTGATTCATTCTTCCCTATCATTAATTCTCCAGGGTTTTAAGTTCGCGGACAGGAGGGTTTTAGGTTCACGAGAGCAAGGAAAAGGACGGGTGTGGGAAAAAGCAGTGTATTTTATAGCGTTAGAGAGGTTATCCTGGGTCTTCTGAGCAAAGCTAGGTTAAAGGGATTTGCGTTAGTAGCAAAGAAATGAATATATTTTATTAACTTCCCGTCTCCATCCTCGAGACAATATCCATAAAAAACAAACAAAAGGGAGATCCCACATACATTTTTATTATCAACTGTGTTTGCCACGTCTTTCACGTGAGGTTCCGTGAATTTGTGACCAGATTTTTCCTTCTATTCACAAAGCTTACTGGCATTGAATTTCCGCCTGTACGCCATTCATTTGCTGCATTTTCACGTGAGGATTCCGTGAATTCGTGACCAGATTTTTTTTTCTTTTCCCCTTTTATTTACAAAACCGTAATAGCGTTGAGGTTCCGCATTTACGTTATTTGCCCCGCTTTCACGTGAGGTTCCATGAATTCGTGACCAGATTTTTTTTCCCTTTTATTTATAAAACCACAGTTGCGTTGAGGTTCCAGATTTATGTGCTTTACTTCCCACGCATTCCCGTGAGGTTCCGTGAATTTGTGACCAGATTTTTTTTATTTACAAAACCGTAATTGTATTGAGGTTCCGCATTTACCAAAATTTTTTTTTGCTACGTTTTCACGTGAGGTTTCCGTGAATTTGTGACCAGATTTGCGTTGAGGTTCCGCATTTACGACATCTTTGTCGCGTTTCACGTTGAGTTTCCGTGAATTTCGTGACGAGGTTTTTTTTTCTCTCCCTTTTTACCTTACCAAACCGTATTGGCGTTGAAGTTTCCGCCTCTACGACATCCATTTGCTACCTTTTCCTGCGAGGATTCCGTGAATTGCGTGACCAGATTCTTTTGTTTTGTTTTAAGAAATTTGTTACCAAATCCCTTACCGGCGTTGAGTTTTCCGCCATGCTGTGCATCAGTAGTAACTGTGTTTGCAGGGATTTACAGTCATCTTGCCAAGTCTGCGTTTAGCATTTCTGCATACCTCAGGCGACCTTTGCTGATTTTGCAACTGCTTTCCACCCTATTTTTCTCAGGCTAGTCTACTAGCGCTTTACGGCTGAGGAGATGGCAAGTAATGCAGCACTGGAGGAGGCTAAGGCCTTCACAGAAGCTGGACAAGCCCTAGGGCTGGAGGGTGCAAAGCTGGTCAATTGGGTGAATGATAAGCTGAAGGAAGCAGCCCAAGAGAGAGCAACCGAACGGGAGAAGGAGAGGGAAGCGCAAGAAGGAAGAGAAGTGGCTGAAAGAGAAGCGCAAGAAAGAAGAGAAGCGGCTGAGAGAGAATTCCAAGCCGCCGAAAGGGAGAAAGAAAGGGCACATAAACTGGCTATGGCAGTCCAGAGTACCACTCTGGCACCCCCGAGTCCCATGCCTCCTGCGCGCTCTCACCTCCACAGCATGGGTGGCCTCATCAGGGCTTGGGACGATAACGAACCCGACACCTGGCTCGATCATATCGAGCAGGTGTTCGGGAACTTCAATCCAACCCCTCAGGAAGTGGCCCTCCTCCTTGGCAAGCATCTCGCTGGCCCTTCCCCTGAATGAGCGACACGATCTCGCCCTCGTCCGAGAGGCAATCCTTGGGGCTTACGAATTGACCCCAGACCGGTTGAGGCAAAACTGGAGGACTATGCCCAAGGAGGCTAACCAGACGAGGACAGAGTGGGCAGCCAAGAAGACACCAGCACTCCGTAGGTGGACGAAGGCCTCCAACGCAACATTTGTTGAGGAGGTCTTAGAACTCTTCCAGTTAGAGGACTTTCTTGCCTACGTCCCCCTGATCTTGCCACCCACTTGGTGGACAAGGCTCCGACGACTCTTTTGGAGTGCTGTAAATGGGCAGACGCCTATGACACCCACCATCCATTGCAGAGTTCCTTAAAAAAGAAAATACGTCCTGCTCTCCCCTTCACTCCTGCTGCCACCTCTCAGCCTACCCAGCGTCCCAATAACCTTCCTCAGAAACCTGTGTGGGCATTGCAACAAACCAGGTCACACCACGGAGCAGTGCCTATCAAAAGCAGATCCTCCTCAGCAAGCTGCTGCCCCTCCTCCAAATGGACTACCCAATCATAATAACAAAAACAACGGCCATTGGAACAGAAACAACAGGCCCAGGCCTGATTTTCTGAGACACCTGCAGAGTGCATGGGCACACTGCTGCCTGGGCGGGATGCCCCAAGAAAGCTCCTGTTTCTGCCATTGCTATGGCCTTAATGAATCCATCCACTCTATGACCCCCTGCTCAGGGCCCCATATTTGTCGCACCTCCAAGAGGTCGCTATCCTGCCCACCAGGTCCGAGCTTTCGACGACACTGGTGCGCAAGTCTCCATCATCCGAGAGGATAAAATTCCTTACAGAGCTAAGGTTGATAGGCATCAGTTCGTGTCGATAGAGAGCCTCAACCAAGTCAAGATGTTCCTACCTACTGTCCGGCTGAGAGTCACACGACCTCACCATTCGAAGATATGTACCATGGCAGTAGCAAACTATATACCAGGAGGTTATGATGTCCTGCTAGGACAAGATTTTAAGTCTCCTCCTAACTTTATACCGTATCAGGGCCCCCGCCCTCACATAGCTCCAGACCCGTTCCACTGGACTCCAAGGCCTATCTCTGCACAGCCAGTGCCACTGGAAGGTGCCAGGCAGTGCCAGGCTCCATTTCTCATGGATGTTGAGCCACGTTCGAGTCCTTCCACTGAGTCAGAAACGCCTTAGTGCCAGTGCCAAGGCCAGACTCGAGTCTTCCTCCTGGAGCTCTAAGTTCCGGTTGCTCTCCCTCCACTGGCTTGGCCCAACTACCCATGCCAGCAGTCAAGGAAGGACCAATTCCAACAGGAATCCTCCAGGACACCCATGACCATAGTGGACACTCCCCAAATGGTGCGGCCTTGCAGGCCACGCCAGAGTCGGTCCTTCCCACGGGTAAGCCCATCCCGAATACCATTACCTCATCCAATCCCCCTACGTCAGCAGCTAACCGGTCCCAGAGTAATGACTCTGCCGAATCCTATTTGGCCAAAGAACTCAGGGAACCGAGCCACGCAGCATTAGGCACGGGGACAAGTGCCAAGGCTCCAGTATTCGCAGCAGCTGGAGCAGATGCCCCTTTGGAATCTTCAAAGGGCTTGGATCCTCCAAGGACCCCCATGGCATCGTCAAACCGACCTCGGAGAGGTCAAAGGAAGAAGGGAAAAGGGCGTCGAGGTTTTCCGAAACCATACGAGAGCCAATAGCCTCTCTGCACTAGTGCCTGGCACAGTGCCACCCTATTATAGAGAATTCTGACCCTCTCCATCCAGAAGAGAGTGCCAGACTCTGCTACTTCTACTTCTTTCTGACCCTTTGGTAACTTTCTTCTTTTCCTTTTGTATTGTCTGTATTTAATCTTCCTTGGTTTCCTTTCTTCATATTTACTGCCTTGAGGCATTTGTTGTATATTGTATGCTGGCCTTGTATAAATTAGTACTTCTTATGAACTACTGTCGTAAAAGTGCCACAATTGGCACCGTGCCCTATTCTAAGCACTTAAAATTCCATTTAACTTGGGAAAATTTTAGCCAGCAAATGTTGCCATAGCTTAGAGATCATTTCGAAGCCTGGCTCGTTTATACATGGGTTGATTAGCTTTTGATTTAGTGTTATTTCCTAGTCTTTATATTTTGTGAGATTGACGTTGTTTTGTCCAAATTTACATTTCGTTTTCTTGTCTGTGTGTGTTATCTTATTTAATCACTACAAAGAATTACTCCATTAATTTTCCCCTTGTTAGTGCACTAATGTTAGTGCTGATGTAATTAATACTGTTAGGCGTCGTCTTGTTACGAGACAAAGTAACTTCACGAAACCGTATGGCCATTAACACACCTGAATGTGTCATATCGATCCATCAGGGTAAACAGATAGGATGTGTTGCCTTGAACAACTGAGATAGTAGAATTATATAGGATGTAACTTAACTGTAGGTTTAATGCCATATACAACCACCTATTGTTATTCATTGTTATTCTCAGTGTGACGTTATATTTTAAGTGTATGCTTATTTGAATAAAGAAAGTTAATCTTTAATCAAGTCACACTTCATTTTGCTTAATCCTCTGCCTGTCGAGTAAGACTTCATGAATATTATAATTGGCAGAGTTTGAATATTGCTTATATTATAAGTCCACTCAAGGGAGAATGGAAGGCTCAGTAATCTATATTGCAATTGGTCCTTGTTTCTAGCTTGTCTTGTCCATTCCAACCCGTCCAGGGTTGAAATGTCCTCTAGAATGGGGAGGTGTTCCAGATTTGAAGTTGGAACCAAGGAAAAAAATAGTCTTTAACCCAAGTTTAATGCATCTATTTTATACAACTTGCCCCTTCCACTTGGAAAAGAACCCATTCTCTCCATTCTCCCTTTTTCTCTTGAAAAAGCTATCTATCTTCCCATTGGTGCTTGGAATTACCCCCTGCAGAGCAACCACTTCAAAAGGCCTGGAAAGCAGCAGCCCAGTCTCAGAAGAAGACCAGACCTCGGCGAGGTCAGACCATTGGCCCCTTACCAGACGCGCTGGCCCCATCAAACCCCGCCCCCCCTCCTGGGCCTGGCTTTCCCATGCTTTGGGAAGCCCAAGTATATCTTAAAAGTCCATAGTGTCGAGACTTCAAGGAGAAGACAACCAGCATCATTACTAAGGTACTGTAAGGGAAATTCCATTTCAACCAGGGAATTGATTTTACTTTTGTCTGTATTTCATTTCCTTTTTCCAAGGCAACTTGTGCAGTGTTTCATTCCCCTTCGCCATCTGGGCTCAATTCTGTAATTACTCCCCTGTGATACTAGCAACATTCCCCTAGTGAATTTAAGCCACGAAATAGTTTCTGCTGTGTAAATTTCCCAGTCATTTCATTCCCCCATGAGTGGCCTTTTGATTGAGAGAAAGTAGTGAGTAAAGTTTGCCCTCGTGTGGCCCCTGCCTTACGCCTATGTCCTCTATTTGCAGACAAAAGCTGTGCCTGGCTGTAGTAGGACTTGGAAATCCTTCGAAGCTTGCAATTTTGATCCGTTGCGCAAAGTTTCCTAAAAGCGTGGCCGGACTGCTCCCACAACGCGTTCGGGTGGACTGAAAGCAGTTCACCTGCCCTCGTGTTCCTGGACCTCTGTAAATTTATGTACATATAGTGCTTTTAAAACTAGAGTCCAGCTTTTATGTAGATTCCTCCCTCCTCAGTAAAACCGGCCTTATGCCTGAGAAGTTTAGTTTTCAACTTTCTTTTCTTTGTTCAAACCCCTCGTCCTCTAGTCAAGGCCTAAATTTTCAATGTAATTGTATTTTCTGGGAGGAGACGAGGTGGAATTTTGAACAGTATTTTACTGATAACTTTTATCCATCTCGTATCTTTTTTAAACACTGTAAAGCCTTTTTAAATAAGAAACATCTTGATTTACCAACTATTTGTACGGTTCCTCATAAGAAACTATATGTGAGTATTCCTTATATTAAAGAGGATAAATTTAAAAAGGATATAAAGTCAATTATTGAGAGACATTATAACATGCTGCAAGTTATTTTAATTCCTAAAAATCCATTTGCAGTTGGTTCTTTTTTTTAAATCAAAGACAAGCTCTGTCCAACGTTGCAATCAATGGTCGTTTACAAATATTCTTGCCCCAAATGTGATTCGGGGATTTACATGGGATCGACCAAAAGATTGCTGAAGGTCAGAGCTGACTCACATAAGGGTGTGTTAGTCATCGTACTGGCTGTAAATTGTCCGACCCTGAATTCTCTAACGTTAGAAATCATTCAAAAATTTGCCATGTTGATATCAAATACACCGACTTTTCTATCTTGGGCCAAACAAGCCACTTACACGAACTGCCCATTCTTGAGTCATTGTTCATTAAGCAGTTGGCGCCAGGATTGAACTCACACACCACTTCTGTACCCCTGTATTTGGCGTAAGCATGTTTTCTTCATGGCTCTGCCCTCCCTCCTTGTCATTCAGCTGTCATCTTCTGACAGAGTAGGTGCCTTTTTAAATACTGTTGTTCGCTTCCTTTTTATTATTATTATAATTTTTTTTTTGTCTCTTTGTTTTACAATTTTAACTAATTTAGGAACTTTTCAATTAAGAATGGTTGTTTTTATATGTTTTAATTTTGTGACATGTATTTTAACTCATCTGTCCAATTTATTTCAGCCCTGATGATGTAACAAGCTTTTGTTACAAAACACGTTGGCAAATAAATGAATCTTTTACTGTAGACTGGTTGTCCCCTTGTCACCCAATCTACATGTACGTTCTGGCCCTCGTTGACGATGGATCTCGCCTTATATATATATATATAGATATATATATATATATATATATATATATATATATATATATGATATATAATATATACTCTATATATTAATCTTATATATATATATAGATTAATTACTATATATATTTATATAATATATTAATTATATATATTCTAGTATATATATATAATATATATATATATCTTATATTTATATATTATTATATATATATATATCTAATATATATTATATCTATAATAATATATAGATATATAATAATTATATACTATATCTATATATATATCTATATATATATATATAGGAATATTCTATATATATATATATATATAATTATATATATATATATATATATAATTATATTAATATATATATATTCTATATATATATATATATATTATTAATATATAGTATATCATATATATTATCTATAGTATATATATAATATATATATATATATATTTATCTATATTATTATTATATGTATATATATATATATATATATATATATATTATATAGTATATACATATATATATAGATATATATATAGAGAAGAGTTAGTATATATATATATAGATATATATCTCTATCTATATCTATGTCTATATCTATATAATATATATTATATATATATATAATATAGAGTATATGTATTATATATCTAATCTATATATTTTCTTATAATTATATAATATATATATCTATATATATAGATTATATATGAATGGATTCTTTCGATTAATTAACCATGAAAATGTAAACTTCTGTTTGACTGTTTCCGCGGTAAATGTTCGATATGTTGGCTGCTAACTCCGCCCACCACAGGTGATGTCACACCACAAGTGAACTCTATGATTAGCTGTAAATAAACTGGTGCGCTACCTGTATACATTTCGGGAATATACCACCGGGAAGTATATTTCCCAAGTCCGGAAGAGTATAGGGATAGGGGAAAATTAGGACCAATCAAAGCGCGTGGAGCTGATCCATGACGCAACAAGCCACCCCTTTTAGCTACACTCGACCTCATAGCCATTACTGCCAGTCACAATGCAGAAGAAATACTTACCCATTTCACAATATTCGGTATTATGACTTATACATTTTAGTCAGATATATCTAAACATAATGCAACACTAATTCAACAACAATATATTCTTCAAATGAGATACACCATGAAATATATTACGCCTTATGGGCCTCTCCCGCTTGGTAATAGTCCCTGTTAATTCCTACTCACAAAGTCAATATTTACTGCATAAATAATATTTTCATCGCGAGTTGCTAAATTATATACTTGAAAATGTACGTTTAATGCCATTTATAAAGAGTTGTCATAACTCATGAGATGAATCAAACAATATACAAGAATGTGAAATTGATGGTTTGGTAAAAATGATGGTATATGACCTGTAATTAGCACTACAGACTACAGACAGAAGGCCAAGAACTTTGCAGCACTTCGACTCCCATCAAGATTCTTGGACTTCGAAAGTGACGACTTTAAAAGTATGGAACGTTTTTCAGGCGTTACTGCCTGTTGTTTCAGGCTATAAAAGGGTATTATGTACAGTACTAAAATAATAACTGCCTTATGCTTAAATGAAATGTAGGCATTACTTACGGTTCTTTGCAGCGTCCCTTCGGTGCCTAGCTGCAACTACTTTCATTCATTTTACTGTACCTCTGTTCATATTCCCTTTCTTCCATCTTATTGCCCTAACAATTGTTTCATAGTGCAACGGCGAGGTTTTCCTCCTGTAACACCTTTCAAACCTTTTACTGTCAATTTCCGTTTCAGCGCTGAATGGCCTTAGTTGCCCCAGTGCTTGGCATAATGCCAAAAATCTATATGTAAAAAAAATTTATGCACTTAATTTAAGGCATACATTTGTCCATTGAGTGTGAGCTTGTATGAAAATACTCATATTATATACTACCGTTATCCCTGGCTTTAATTGATTCATGTTGAATATTTGTATAAAATTTTCTGCTGAAAGAGAGTTTGGAAAAAAAGTGTCATCCATAGTAATTTTAATGCATATCGCAGTTCTAATCAATT
>NC_087210.1:39374399-39406899 GCF_015104395.2 Macrobrachium nipponense | reverse complement strand
TGGCCATAGTAAATCCCAGGGTTAACAAAAAATCCCCGAAGATAATAAAATAATTGTACATCTGCCAGGCCTCAAGGGCCCTAAATAATTCTCTCTCTCTCTCTCTCTCTCTCTCTCTCTCTCTCTCTCTCTCTCTCTCTCTCTCTCTCTATCTCTCTCTCTTTTTAATTTAACCAGTTGGTATTAACACATATGTGTCTGTTCTAAATGTTTTAAAAATGTGTAGCACAGGTAATAGAACTTTGGAAGGCAAAGAACAAACAAATTTTACTGTCAGTCACGTTGTGTCAGTACGTGGAGTATCATGGGTGTGACGAGCAGATAAAGAAAAATGGTATATGTCTTGAGGCATTTCTCCTTCTCACAAATAACTTTATTTCTTAATATCTTAGGTAAAGAATAAATTATAAATTGGTAAGCATGGAAATATGAAATAAAGTATAACAGTAAGTTTGACGAGTGAGAAAATAAACAATCGTACTCAGACAGGTCTCTAAGAAAATAGTAGATTGGGAACAATGACTGAATATTGCTTGAATATGATTTGGCAACAAAGTTTTGGCCTGATTGAAGAGTAGAGTGACTTTGATACCGACTTCCAAGAAATATACCCCCTATTTCTATGGTATTAACTGACAAAATAGTTAAGATGGTTTGTTTGTTTGTATGGTGCTTTTACGTTGCATGGAACCAGTGGTTATTCAGCAATGGGACCAACGGCTTTACGTGACTTCCAAACCACGTCGAGAGTAAACTTCTATCACCAGAAATACCCATCTCTCATTCCTCAATGGAATGCCTGAGAATTGACCTCGCGGCCACCGAGGTGGCACGCCAACACCATATCGACCACACCACTGAGGCGCTTAATACTTAAGATGGACTAATGTTAGAATAGAAAAAAGCCGCGCAGAGAGAGAGAGAGAGAGAGAGAGAGAGAGAGAGAGAGAGAGAGAGAGAGAGAGAGAGAGAGCAGGGCGGAATAGGAAGGAAATTATAGTAGTACCTGGAAATGAAACAACCTCTATAATTTAATAATTATAGCCCCAAGGTTTGTTTGTTTTTATGGTGTTTTTACGTTGCATGGAACCAGTGGTTATTCAGCAACGGGACCAACGCCTTTACGTGACTTCCGAACCACGTCGAGAGTGAACTTCTATCACCAGAAATACACATCTCTCACTTCTCAATGGAAGGACCGAGAATCGAACTCGAGGCCACCGAGGTGGCACACTAACACCATACCGACCACGGCGCTGAGGCGCTTCTTCAAGGTTTGTCCCAAAGACATTCAAAGGTATGTCACATTGTGACGTTTTTTCCTGTGACTTTTTCCTAGCAGAAATTGTGAAATTTTTTCGTGTGACTTTTTTTTCTGTGAATTTTTTCATGTGAATTTTTTTCCTGTGACATTTTTACCGGCCACACGATAAGCAAGTTTGTTCTTTGGTATACACTGTAATAAAATAAATTTTCGTTCAGTATTTTATATTAATCTCATAATTTGTGTTTCGAGTAAGTATTATTTGGTGTACACTAATTAGTGCAGACGAGAAAAGTAAGTAAATTAATAACTGGCACACCAAAAATGGTCGATTTTGGTGAAGTTTTGTTTAAATTTCTTTCGTCTGGCAGCGTAGTCAGTGAAAGCCTCGGGCCCTCGGACCCTCTCGGAACATCCTTCATTACATCACAAAACATCAAACAGCCCCTGTCTGCCGGCTCACAGTCCAATGAAGGTGGTTGCCGAGAACTTCCGGAGCCTGAGTGTTCCACAGTATTACATGAATTAAAACTGCTGAATGAAGAAAGGAAAGAACCATTTATATATCTAAGCGTCTTTTCTTTATGTTTTCATCTATGAAAGTATTTTCCAAATTTGTGTACCGTAAATATAGACTTCCATATTAAACTCTGTTTTTGACAGTGGGTCACAGCACGACCAGAGAAATCAGTGTGTCTGGAGAGCATTTATGATCCTTATTTCTTTTTAAGGAAGTTTGAATTATCATGTCATGACTTTTCTCGACTTTTTATGTTACTTATAGATGGTCAAAAGTTATATAACTCCGAAGTAAACACATAGGTAGTATCTGTAATAAATTGTGACCATGTGTCACTTTCAGGGTAGGCTGATGTAGCCTATTCTGAATAGGTCGTAAAGGAAAGAGGACAAAGTATCGAAGACAGTGAAAGTGAGTAGCCATGCACATGACTAATCAACCAAGCGCACTTATTGATTTTGCAATTTTCATGATATGCCCTTCACTTTGCCACATAAAAACAGAAAATAAGTTTTCATTAAAATGAACATCCTTCTTCGCTATTTCCATCACAAACTAGACATTTTTACTTCAATGAAACAAAAGTTTCATTTGGATAGCATATCGCAATCATCACCGAACCAGCACAGCCATTTTCATTGTAAATATGTAAGGGAATATTATCATCGTGCTTCCCCACACCTCACCCTTCAGCTACACATTAGAAAACATAATCTTACTTTTGGTCCATTATTTGCTATGAAGCAGTTAGGTAAGACTATCCATGGGTTACTTTAAAAAAGGATGTATTTTCTAAAGAGTAATCGTTTCACAGATATAACAGGTTCTTTTCGTTTTTTCTTGCAAGATCCGAAATTTCCTATTCTCAATTCACGAGACAACGTTTCTACACAGAGTCTTGCCGGCAACTGCGTCGCTGCGTGCCACTGACATTCAAAGGTGTTCGTTGCCAACCTCTCTACCCATCATTTCCCCTTCCACCACATCTATTAATAAAGCGGTTTGGGAGTCACAAATTGGGACTGACTACTTTCCGCCAAAGCGACCTACAACTTTGCTATGCTTTGCGATAATCATCGACTGTATTATTACTATAGTTCCCCTTATATGACTCTCTGGCTCAAGGTTACTTGCCAACTCTAGAAAAAAAAAACTTCATATCGCAGAAATGAAAAAACACTAGTTTTAGTTTTGCAGCCACTCTATTTATTTAGTATTTTAGGAATTACGAGATACATTTTTTATACAAAAATAACATATTTTACAACTGAATTGCTGGATATCAAAATTCACCACTTAGGGATTTAGTGAAATAATTACATAAAAGCTGAAACTTGGCACACTTGTAGAGATTTATGACTTGAACAACAAATCAAAAGTCGCCATATTTGAATTCTCTTAAAATTCATATATCTCGTAAAATAATAGTTTTAAGAAAAATTACCACTTAATAAAAGGTGTTCAGAACTTATTGTTTTATAACACTGACTACGTCATTTTACAAAAATATGTAAATTTATAAAGAAAAAAGCAAAATTATTGAAATTTAAGCATCAACTTTATTTTCAAAGAATTTCCACAAAAATGGTGGCCAGTATGGAGAAATGTATCGCAACAAAAGTTGTAGAACGAACTTTCCCTTTTTAATATATATCATACAGACATATATAATATATATATATATATACTATCTACATATATATATATATATATATCTATATATATATATATATATAATATATATATATATAGATATATATATATATATATATATATATATAATATAAGGAAGTTATGATTAACAGCTCTCCTAGGGCTGGCCCGAAGGATTAGATATTTTAACGTAGCTAGGAACCAATTGGTCACCTAGCAACGGGACCTACAGCTTATTGTGGGTTCCGAACCACACTATATCGATTAATGAATTTCTACCACCAGAAGTAAATGAGGGGAAAATAAGCAGAAACCCAAAGGGTCACACAAACAAAATCCATCAGTATTTTTTGTAATAAAATAATAGGCTTAAATTACGAACATTCTGCTAAATTACTGAACAACAATGTCTAATATACATCATTATGTTCTTCTTAATAATGATATTGGAAATTGCAGTGAAAGGAACTTATGAAAATTATCCTTTTATCAGAATCAAATAGGGTGCCTGAAAAAAACATCATCTTTATGATAATGAACTATGTCGGACGAATCGTTTGTGTAGAAATTATGAATCATGTGTGTGGCATCGGAATATATGGCAATATATATCTAACAAACATTACGAAAATATAATATATATATATATATATATATATATATATATATATATATATATATATATATATTGTGACGAAGTGCCAAGTATCTGGATACTACACTTACCATTCATTAATTGTTACCTCACAATAGCCAGACACCTGAACCTTCATCACAGGTACTAAACGACTGAATACTCTAAAGGCAACAGTGATCCCTTAAACAACTTACCAGTATTGCAGAAAATCAGACTAAGTTCATTAAAGCAGGTGTGAGGTAATCTTATATAAATAAATTAATTAAAGGGCCATCACTCCATCAGCAACTTTAAAAGTCCAAGTATTTCCCTGATTTCAGAAGTCTAAGTACTTCCCTGGTTCCAACTCACTTCAAGTAAGTTGAAGGAAAACAGCTCAATTACCACTGTATGTTTCTACCTAAACAAATCATATAATTACTTACTTATACTGGTGAAAAAGAAAACACTTGTAAAAATTTTAAATACAAAAATTTATTATCAAACTCAAAATTTATGAGGGAAATTCACAATATCAGGGAAAATTACTGTTACTTGAAAACAAAGCAAAGTTTAATTAGTTCTTGAATTAATTAAGTAAAATTAAATCAAAATTAATCTATCACAAAATTCAAGAAAATTAATTCAATCAAAATTCAGAAGTGTTGGGTGATAATTAAAATTTGGAAGCTAATTCACAAGTGCTAAACAACAATGAAACTTTCAAAGAATTCTAAGTAAATGCAAATTAAATCACAAGTGTTAAATTCAATTAATGTGCAACGATTAATTAATGAAAACAATTAAGTCAATCAAATGGTAAATGCAAATGAAAACACATCACAGAAAAATGTGGAAAATACCAAAATTGTAAAAAACACTAATCACACAGAACATAATAATAAAAACACACACTTCAATAGGAAAATGGATAAATGCACAAGAATCACCTCAATGAGAAAAATGAATAAATGCACACAAAAAATCACTCCAAATGAAACAAACACAAAACTCAAAAATTTGCAATGTGTAAAAATTTGAACCTGTTTCATGAAACACTGTAACTATTAGTTGCAACTAATAAAAATACAACACACATTACCTTGGTACCAATTTTCTTTCTGCTGCAGCTAGTTAAAAAAATTCACCAATTCACAATATTTCACAAAAGATAAGTACACACTTGTACAATGTTTGTTCAGATTCCACAAAAAGCACTAAATAATACTAAATAACTCTAAGAAATCTGAAATCTAAAAGTTAGGAGTGACTAATTACGTTACATTAATATGAATTCAAAAGTGAAGAGAGAGAGAGAGAGAGAGAAAGAGAGAGATCTAAACGCAATGAGGTTCCAAGTCTGAATGAATCTTTCTCTTCGCATGAAAACTGAACAGTGCATATCACACAAAACGTTTTGGGCATGCAAAAGATGATGCAACCCTTCTAGGAGCTTCTAATATGACGTAACTTTACAGAAAAATTGTGAAATCTCCACATGCTATTCGGCAAAGACATACAAGTATGAAACCAGTCGTGACGTTGTATGCTCAACAAAGACACGTACTCGATCGAAGCAAAAGTCCATTATCAGATGCGATGACAGATTATGAAAAAACAACAGAGATCTCGAGATCTCTTATCTCAAGGCGTTGACATATTAAGGAAACAATCTCTCTCTCTTTTCATTCTACATTATATATTCTTTTGCAATATGTAATGCGAAATCTGAACATACATTTTAAGACATCCTATACCTCTAAGCTAGTTAAGGAATCTGAAAATGTTGCAAAACTCTATTCTAACATTTCATACAGTTTACGAGAAGATATATGCATTTTGAAAGTAGCAACATATAATATACCTCCCCCCAGAATATTGGTTATCACAGTGTTGAATCCAACGATTCGCAATGGGATAAATAATCAGCAACTACATTGTTTTTGCCACTAATGTGCTGCACTCGTAAGTTATACTGTTGCAATCACAAAGACCACCTGGTCAGTCTTTGATTATGATTTTTCATTCGCTGGATTAATGATAGCGGATTGTGATCAGACAACACTAAAACTTTTTCATTCCTAGGTCTGTTCACATACATTTCAAACTTTTTCAATACTGTGATTAAGGCTAAAGTTTCCTTCTCAATTGTCAAGTATACTTTCTGATGTTTTTTCAGTTTTGAAGACATGAAGCACACAGGATGGTAGATGTTTTTCTCATCTTCTTGAAGTAGAACAGCTCCAATGCCACAGTCAAAAGCATCAACTTGTTTCACAAATTTCTTGTTGAAGTCTGGAGCCTGAAGTACTGGTCTTAAAGTTAAAATGGCTTTTACCTTCTCAAAGGATTCTTGACACTCTGGAGTCCAAACAACCTTAGCTTTGGGACTAGTTAAGTCTGTCAAGGGAGCTACTACGGCTGAGAAATTTGGGCAGAAACGACGAAAGAATCCAGCCATGCCTAAAAATCTCTGTAGCTGTTTCCTGGTAGTAGGTGGGGTAGCTTTACGGATACCTTCTACATTAGCATTTACTAGAGCAAGAAGGCCTTTCCCAACTTAAAACCCAAGATACTGCACAGTTGCCTTTCCAAACTCACTCTTCTCTAGGTTGACTGTTAGTCCTGCTTCTTGTAGTTTCTTGAAAACTTTCCTCAGAATCTTCAGATGTTCTTCCCATGTTGTAGAGTAAATCACTATGTCATCCAGGTATACACCTACTTCTTCTATCGATCCTAGCAGTTGATCCATCACTTGTTGGAATGTTGCAGTTGCATTGATCAGACCAAACGGCAGAACAGTATACTGATACAGTCCAAAAGGAGTAATAAAAGCTGACAGCAACTTTGCATTCTCATCTAAGGGAATTTGATAATATCCTTTCAACAAGTCTATCTTGGAAACAAACTTGGCTTGCCCAATATTATCAAGTAACTGATCTATAAGAGGCAAAGGATAATTGTCAGCCTCACTGATGGAATTCAGTTTCCTATAATCAGTACACATTCTAAATGAACCATCAGGTTTCTTCACTAACACGCATGGAGAACTGAAGTGACTTGAACCAGGTTCTGCTAATCCATGTTGCAGCAAATACTCAACTTCTTTCTTCAAAACATCTCGATGATATGGTGATAAGCGATAGGCTCTTTGCTTGAATGGTTTTCCCTCTTCTTGAATCTTGATCTCATGCTTGATCAGATCAGTACGCCTAGGTACATCTGCAAAAATTTCTGGGAAACTTCTAATTACTTCACTTAAGTCTTCACCTTGTTCAGCACTCAGATGTATCAACTTATCCTCCAAATTTTCCAAAATTGAAGAATTATTCATCTTGCTTTCAGCTCCCAATTCGTAGCCATCATCGTCTCCTGTAGATGAAGTTGTTTGTGTTATTGACACAGTTTCAGTTTTAGTTTCTGAGAAATAAGGTTTCAAGAGGTTCACATGTATCTTCCTTTGTCTTCTTCTTTCTGGTGTTTCAATCACATAAGTTCTATCCCTTAACTTCTGAATTATCTTGTAAGGACCTTGAAATTTATTAGTGAAGGGAAATCTCTTGACAGGTAAGAACACTAACACTTGCTGACCAACACTACAACTTCTTAGCTTAGTCTTAGCATCATATAACCTTTTCATTTTCTTTTGACTCACTTTCAAATTTTCTAAAGAGAATTTTCTAATCTCCTTCAACCTTTTCCTTAAGTTCTTCACATATTCACACCTTGGCTTTCCTCTTGATTTTCTTCCCAATTTTCTGCAAGAATCTTCAACGGTCCTCTCACTTCTCTACCAAAAATTATTTCATTAGGTGAACATCCCATACTCTCTTGATATGCACTCCTAACTTCAAACAACATTAATGGTAAACCAACATCCCATTCTCTTCCTGTCTCAGAACAATACTTTGTCAAGATACTTTTCAATGTCTGGTGGAACCTTTCCAAGGCACCTTGAGTTTCTGGATGATAAGCACTGGATAACTGTTGTTTCACTCCTAACAAATTTATCACATCCTGGAATAACTTTGAAGTAAAGTTGGTTCCTTTATCACTTTGTACTATTTCTGGTATACCAAACTGAGAAAAACTCCACAAGTTTTTCAGCAACTATCTTGGCAGATATGTTTCTAACAGGGATCGCCTCTGGATATCTCGTCACAGGACATATTAATGTTAACAAATACTAATTTCCTTTCTTTGTCTTCGGCAGCATTCCAACCATATCTATCATCACTTTGCTAAAGGGTTCTCCTCTAATTTCTATAGGTTGTAGGTCTATACTTCCTCATCAGCAAACCTTCCTTCAGATAATAACAGGTAGGAGTTTGTTGCATCTCTTCTCGATCAACAACTCTGAAGAACAAATCAGCTAATGATGCATCCTTCTTCTGCAAATCCATTAGCTTCTCTCTTGTCACTTGACCAACTTCAAGGGTCGAATTCTCAATATTTGGTAACTCAGCTACTGTAGTTTCACTACTGTCTTCAGGAACACTTTGACTATTTGGAGTTTCTTCAGGAACAACAGGTTCTTCTTCTTCGTCGTCGTTGTCTTCTTCTTTATCTTGGGAAATCTCTTCTTGGTCAGCACTAGGGGAAACATCACTTCCCTGGAACAATTTTTCTAAGCACAAAGATCCTTCACTTGATCCTTCTTGGGTGTGTAAATCCTCAGATTCTTCACTTGCAGTTGTAGTCCTCTTCATACTTCTGGTAGTTACACAACTAGGAAACAGGTGGGGGTTATTCTTCTCCAACTCTAATGTAGGACTAATCCTCAACGGTTTGTCTGTCACTACAGGACAAGGAATAAATGGCACACCACCAACTTCATTCCCCAACAGAACATGTACACCTTCCACAGCCAGTGAGTCCTTTACAGCAAAATCAACATTCCCTGTCACCAATTCACATGACAGGTGTAAGCGGCATATAGGAGTTACCTCCTCTCCTCCTATACTCTTCAAAATTACTGAATCTCCTGTGAGACTCTTCTCCAACTGAGGGTGAGCACCACGTACTACCACACTATGGTTACTCCCTGTATCACGAAATATCTTGACTGGTACCTACACACTTCCTCCTTGAGTTGACAGCATACCCTCATAGATATATTGGCTTAAAAGCCTCCACACTACTCAGCCACTCACTGCTTGAGGTTACATTTCCACTGGTTGCTAAACATTCAGCTTATTTAGTTTCAGTCTTCTCTGGAGTTTGATTCTTTCCCACACTGCTCTTCATAGTTTGCTTCACCTGGTTACCTTTCACTACTTGACCAACTGGCTTTGACAGCTGTTGATTCCGGTAACACTCTTGACTGAAGTGTCCTGCTCTTCCACACTTGAAGCAGACAACATTAGGTTTCTGTAACTGTCTTGAAAAATTGGATGAGGATTTCACATTAGCTTGCTGAGGTGTATTACCTTGTGTACTCTTGGTAGTATCACATGTAGGTTTCCCTTTAAATTTGTTCCTGATATTTGGATGAGACTTAAAACCTTGGCGTTGTTGATTCTGGTACTTGACATTGTAATTGCCTTTGCTACTAATTATATTGTAATCTTCATTCAGTGTAGCAGCTTTGTCAAGTTTCTTAACCTCTCTCTCTCTCAAATAGGCTCTTATATGTTCAGGAATTCCCCTAAGATACTGTTCAAGAACAAGTAATTCTTCTAACTCATCAAAAGTTTTAACTTTAGCAGCTTCTAACCAATGTTTAAAACACCTTCTCACTTTGTAAGCGTAATCTAAGAAGGTTCCCTTCTCATCTTTTCTTAAATTTCTGAATCTTTCATTGTAGTTCTCTGGGGTCATCTGGTAAACTGGTAGCACACTGTGTTTAAGTACCTTGTAGTCTTTACACTGATCAGCTGTTAAGGCTAGATAAGCACTTCTCCCTTTACCAATTAAGACACTTTATAGCAAAACTGACCATTTATCTTCTGGCCATCCCATACCTGAAGCCACTTTCTCAAAGTGATCAAAAAACTCATCTGGAGCTTCTTCAGTAAACTGAGGGATTAACTTCTGTACTCTTACCACATTAAATACAGGGTCTTGATAACCTTGTTTAGGGTTAGATGGTGTCACCGGTATTGTGGATCTAGCTCTTATCAATTCCACCTCCCTTTCAAACCTTACTCGTTCTCTTTCCTCTTCTGCTGCTTTTTCTTCTTCTATTTCTCTTCTTTCTTGTTTTTCCTCTCTCTATTCTTTCTCTTTCAGCTTGCATTATCTCTCTTGCAGCCTGCATTTTCAGCTTAATTAAATTCTCTTCAGCTTCAATGCCTCTAAGCTCTAACTCTGCATCACTTTTCTCTTTCTTTTCTGCTTGCTTATTCATAAGATCAGCATGTGCTACATTCAACAACTCTTGAGCCAATTCTAACTCATCTTCATCAGTTATTCTATCAGAGTCTACCAATGATTCTATAGCAATACATCTTATTTGTGCCTTTACCATACTAGTAGATATATAACCATCACATGCCACTGCTAAAGCACTCCACTGTGCCTTGGTCAGAGTGGTTTCAGACAACACTTGGATGGAAGGGGCTGCTAAAAATTCCTGAACCTTGAACTGGGCCATTTTCTCTCTAAGTTATCAACTTACAATTCAACAGAATAAATGCAAAACAAAAACTATATGGTCACTCTCCTAGCAAAATATATCCCTAACACCACCAGTATATACTAGAGTGATAATGAAATCTGTTTTCCCGGGTCTCTGGGCACCATTAATACTTGTGACGAAGTGCCAAGTATCTGGTTACTGCACTTACCATTCATAATTGTTACCTCACAACAGCCAGACACCTGAACCTTCATCACAGGTACTAAACGACTGAATACTCTAAAGGCAACAGTGATCCCTTAAACAACTTACCAGTATTGCAGAAAATCAGACTAAGTTCATTAAAGCAGGTGTGAGGTAATCTTATATAATTAAATTAATTAAAGGGCATCACTCCATCAGCAACTTTAAAAGTCTAAGTATTTCTCTGATTTCAGAAGTCTAAGTACTTCCCTGGTTCCAACTCACTTCAAGTAAATTGAAGGAAAACAGCTCAATTACCACTCTATGTTTCTACCTAAACAAATCATATAATTACTTATACTGGTGAAAAAGAAAACACTTATAAAAATTTTAAATACAAAAATTTATTATCAAACTCAAAATTTATAAGTGAAATTCACAGTATCAGGGAAAATTACTGTTACTTGAAAACAAAGCAAAGTTTAATTAGTTCTTGAATTAATTAAGTAAAATTAAATCAAAATTAATCTATCACAAAATTCAAGAAAATTAATTCAATCAAAATTCAGAAGTGTTAGGTAATAATCAAAATTTGGAAGTTAATTCACAAGTGCTAAACAACAATGAAACTTTCAAAGAATTCTAAGTAAATGCAAATTAAATCACAAGTGCTAAATTCAATTAATGTGCAACGATTAATTAATGAAAACAATTAAGTCAATCAAATGGTAAATGCAAATGAAAACACATCACAGAAAAATGTGGAAAATACCAAAATTGTAAAAAACACTAATCACACAGAACACGAAAATAAAAACACACTTCAATAGGAAAATGGATAAATGCACAAGAAAATCACTCCAAATGAAACAAACACAAAACTCAAAAATTTGCAATGTGTAAAAATTTAAACCTGTTTCATGAACCACTGTAACTATTAGTTGCAACTAATAAAAATATAACACACATTACCTTGGTACCAATTTTCTTTCTGCTGCAGCTAGTTAAAAAAATTCACCAATTCAAAATATTTCACAAAAGATAAGTACACACTTGTACAATGTTTGTTCAGATTCCACAAAAAGCACTAAATAATACTAAATAACTCTAAGAAATCCTAAATCTAAAAGTTACGAGTTACATTAATATGAGTTCAAAAGTGACGCGGGGGAGAGAGAGAGAGAGAGAGAGAGAGAGAGAGGAGAGATCTAATCGCAGTGAGGTTCCAAGTCTGAATGAATCTTTCTCTTTGCACAAAAACTGAACAGTGGATATCACACAAAACGTTTTGGGCATGCAAAAGACGATGCAATCCTTCTAGAAGCTTCTAATATGAAATCTCCACATGCTATTCAGCAAAGACATACAAGTATGAAACCAGTCATGACGTTGTATGCTCAACAAAGACACATACTCGATCGAAGCAAAAGTCCATTATCAGACGCGATGACAGATTATGAAAACACAACGGAGATCTCGAGATCTCTTATCTCGAGGCCTTGACATATTAGGGAAACAATCTCCATCTTGGAAAGGACAAAGTTAATCTCTCTCTCTTTTCATTCTACGTTATATATTCTTTTACATTATGTAATGCGAAATCTGAACATACATTTTAAGACATCCTATAACTCTGAGCTAACTAAGGAATCTGAAAATGTTGCAAAACTCTATTCTAACATTTCATACAGTCTAGGAGAAGATATACGCATTTTGTAAGTAGCAACATATAATATATATATATATATATATATATATATATCTATATATATATATATATATATACTCACACTTATGCATATGTCCCCAAAGTATATATACACACCTACTCACGCTTATACATATGTTCCCAAAGATATATATAACTCCCATTTGCAAAAAGTGAAGTAGAGGGTTTTGTGCATAGCAATGTGGAGATTTCGATGGTTCCCTTTTAGTGTTAACTACGAGAGATCTCTTCCTTTTGGGGAGGTGGTGGTATATCAGCAGATTCTCATGTGTTTCTGTGGTTTGAAAACTATGAGAGAATTCTTTCACCTGGGAGGTGGGCAGGACAACAGGAGATTCCCATGTGTCCTTGTGGATTTCGCCGTGTAATTCCTCTTTTTTTACCTGGGAGGTGGGCAGGACAACAGGAGATTCCCATGTGCCCTTGTGGATTTCGCCGTGTAATTCCTCTTTTTTACCTGGGAGGTGGGTGGGACATTAGGAGATTCCCATGCATCCCTATGTTGCTTAGGTTGTGTCTGGTGATCTGTACCGGTGTCAGCTCATGTTTGGTCAGATTCGACCTGAGAGAGTGGGTAGTGCTCAAGGATCTGGACTGCCTCTCAGTTCACAGTATTTACATGACCTGCCCTCATTACCAATCATTTGCCAGGTGCATAAGTATCCTAGCCTTAACCTGTGTGTGATGAATGAAAGTTTTCTGGTGGTTTACTTTGTGATGTCATGAGGCCTGAAATTTGTGACATCCACGTACCACTTGGACGTCCGTGAATTTTGCAAATAGTGACATTGTACTTCACTCTTCCTGAAGTTTGGTGTATCTTTTAGCCATTTCCTTTAGTTGTGTTATGGATAGTCGCATCTTTATGTTCACGGTATTGAAGCTGAGGGCACTTTTGACTAGGATGTCTGCTTCTTCATTTCCCTGGATTCCCACATGACTAGGCATCCAGTTCAGGATGACTCTCCTGCCTGCAGCTTGATGTGACTTAGCTACTGATTTTATTGCTGTTATCAGTGTGACATTTTCTTTGGAATTTGTTGCCTTGATTGCTAGTATTGCTCGTTTGGAGTCAATATGTACTGTTGTGTGCCCCTCTTTCTAGTTGGAATCTTCTAAGGCTTTTAAAATTGCCATTAGTCCCACTTGTAGTATGGAAGCATTGTTGGATAGCCTCCAGCTTCTTTTGAAGTCTTGGGTGACCACTGCCGTCGCTTGAGCTTCTGGGTCAACTGATCCATCTGTGTAATATGTGTTTTCAGCTGCTGTGCTCGTGATTGCTTCTTCTGCTGCAGTTTTCATCTGTGCTGCCGTGCACAGTGCTTTGCTTGCTGGTAGTATTGTAAAGTTATACCAGATTGGGTCTTCAACCCAGGGAGGTGATTCTTGGTATCCCTCAGGTGGGACATCCTTTGTTATGTCTTTCACTGTGTCCTGCATATTCAGTTCTCTCAGGGTCTGGAGTATGCTGCCAACATGCGTTTTGGGAGGATTTAGCTTTTCGTGCAGGTTTATGCACGGTTGCATTTTGTTTTTCAGTGGTCCGGTCCTGTTGCTTCTGATGGTTTTGCACAGAATGGCAGTATTTCTTTGGCCTATCCTGTGTGAGAGACTGTAGTTGTGTGTCTGCCCTCAAGAGACATTCTTGTCCACATTGAGGGCCTGAGTATTATTCTCATTGCATTGCATTGTTTTGGATGACCTCCAGCCTCTGCTATTGGTCCTTTCTGAGACTTGTCAGGGCTGGTGCTGCATATTCTACTTGTGCTCTGATGGTTTGTATATAGAACCTCCTGAGCAGATGGTATGTTGCACCTTCTTGTAGAGATGTGATTCTCTTTAGAGTATTGAGCCCAAATTTTGTTTTGGCCTGGAGGAAGTTCTTATGGGAGTCCTAGGTATATATGGTCTGTTGCACAGCATGGGGTCCTTATTGGCAAATTTTTATTGGCTAACTGGCTCAACTGCTGATCCCCGGTTGGTGTGGATGCCTCAAGAGAGGTGGGTCCTATGCAGACGCTGCAGTAGTCTCTCAGACCATTGTAAGGGAAGGGCACCTCTCCTTGCAGGATTCTGGTTGGTTGGAGCAGGTGGTTGCATTACGTCACTACTTGCCGAATTGTCATTGGCTCATTGTTGCGTGAAGTATGCCTGGTGTAGTCTGGTGTTTCTTGTTCGGTGGTCGTATCTGGCGTGGTATTATTTAGTAATACCAAGTCGTCTTGGTTTAGGCTTCTCTGTATGCTAGTAGGAAGGCCTCTTGAGTGGTATTCAAAGAGGGCTTCTTGTCTAGGATGAGGATGGCTTCCAGCAAGCGTAGTTTTCTTGGGTCTGGGGTATTGGTGGTGTTATAGATCATGCTGTCATGGAATGGAGCGTAATTATGATAGGTGAGGGCATGGTTCTTGATAGCTCCCTTTTGTACGTGATATGAAATCCTCTTTGTGAGCCACATGGTAGTCATGTTTCGGGACATCCACAGATATGGCATTGATATTGGTATACTACACTGGAGCACTTCAGGGGGTCTCCTGCCTGGGGGTGAGGGGTTGTTTCGCATTATCAAGTCCCGAGTTCGTTTATTCTTGTAATATCCAACAAGCTCTATGCTTTTTCTTTCCTCAGTAGGAGTGACATTTTCAATTACGATCTTCTTAATGGCATTTCGAGTGCATAAAGGCCTTGTAGTAAAAGGTGATGGTGTCTTTTTCTTCAGGTAAGTCCTCATTTTTATACCATTTCTCGAGAGCTTTCTTGATCTCATGGTTAATGAGCTTATTCGAGTACCCGTTGTTTACAAGTACTCGGGAAGCCCTTTCTAATTCTTGATGCGTGTCCTGCCAGGGCCCGTTGCACTCGCTATCACCAATAAGGCACATTCCTAAATTAGTTTTCTTCCTGAAGACAGAAGTCCTTAGGCCGTTTTCTGTCTTCGAGACGCGTACATCAAGAAATGGGAGCCTGTCGTCAGTGCTGAATTCTAATGTATAATTCAGCAGGCTGCACTGCTGGAACGTGCGACGAAGGCTTCAACCTCATCCTCGGTGTCCGCTTGAACAAAGATGTTGTCGATGTAGCAGGCGTATTTCCAGGGGTGCTGAATCTAGGCAAAGACTCATTCCTCAATGGTGCCTATGTAGAAATTGGTGAATAGCAATGGGGATCCTATTGCTATGCCGTCTTTCTGCCGGTACATGTCATCGGTGGGTGGAGAAAGGGGCCCACTTCATACAGATGTCCAGGAGGGCTCGTTAAAAAACTGAAAATGGTAAAATTTGTATAAACTGCTCTGGTGTCTATCATGATGATGAGTGTAATAGAAAATCAAAATGTGTGAATTGTCAACTGGAAGATAAATCCAATAACAAACATTGTGAAATGTACAAATTTGAACTGTCCACGCACTAAAAAAAAGCCAATGCAGAGCATATAAGTATTGGTTTTGCAAAAAGACAAATAGGACAACCTAGGAGTTATGCTCAAGTTCTTCAGCCACTACCCCTATCTACCACTAGGGGTGGAGTGGCAGCACCCTCAAATGTAGTAGGTACATCAACCCCTGTGGCAGTGGCCCAGCCATCTGGGTCATGTGCTTGGCCTGTTGAGGCTAGAGTGCAACTCCAAGGAGGATAAGATGGCACTCAACCCAACCACCTTGGAATTGTCTCAGGCCGCAATTCTGCCTGATTTAATGGTGACTGAGGAGCAAAAGCACCAAAAGAGGAGATGTTCCCCTTCATCCTCGCCTCCATCAAATCCAATTAAACTTGCATCACTTAGTAATAGATACGAAGTACTAAGCTCGATGCAAGAACCCCAGCTTGAATTCAAACAATTTGACAAGAAAGGGAAACAAAATGGCACTAGTAAATTAACAGATAATAAACCAAATTTGTGAAGACCAGTCCCTTCCAAATCATCTTGACAATGCTTATAAACAGAAGAGAGTAAATGAGAAGGCTCCATCCAAAGGACCTTCCATCAAGCCCCAAAAAAATATTTTTCATGTCAATACTACAATTATTTTAATGACACTACCATCAACAGTATTGTTGCCTCTATTCCAACAATGAAAGGAAAGCCCTCTAGACCAATGGTTCATTGGTGGAACAAAACCTGCACTAGTATGAGAAAGATCACTAGAAAAGGTTATAAAAAGTATGAAGAGTGATCTTCACGAGCCAAAGTTAGTATTTACCAGCATGCTGTGGCCAAGCAAAATACATATTTTGAAAAGGCAAAAATTGAGTAGTGGATGTGCTAAATAAATGGCATTACCTCTAAAACACCACCGAAAACGATTTGGAAGAAAATTAAAAAGTTAAATGGCAAGTTTGTCCCTGAACCTCTGCCTACCCTTAAGATAAACGGTGACCTAATTACCTAATAAGATAGGGTCACAGAAAAATTAGAAAGTTTCCTGAGAATATTAAGTAGTGAGTACTATTATCGAGAATTCCAAGACATTAGAAATGCCCAGATTTCTCTAGATTTAAGTGAAAATAATTTTGAACCATATAATGCAAAATTTACAGAGTAGGAACTCAAAGATGCCTTGCAGAATACCAAAGCATCAGCCACCGATAAAGATAAAATACTTAATGAAATGCTGAAACATATCCCAGAAAAATCAAAGAAATTTCTTATAGATATAATAAATTAAATCTGAGAAACTGGTATTGTTCCTAAGATCTGTTAATTATCATTAATTATCCCTATGAACCCAAACAAGGATACTTCTTTACCAAGCGGCTACAGACCAGTATCTCTCACCAGTTGTGTTTGTAACCTGATAGAAAAGATGAATGACACCAGACTTGTATGGCACTTAGAAACAAATTGTTTTCTCCATTACAGTTTGGCTTTAGGAAAATTAGATCTACTTTGGATCTCTCACTCAGGCTCCCAAACCAAATACAAGGATTTGCTAAACAGAGCCAAACAATAGGAGTTTTCTTTGATTTGGAAAAGGCATGACACCACATGGCGCTTTGGTATAAAAAAAAGTTTTATGTGATGGGCATTAAAGGGAAAATGATCAGATATGTAAATTAGTTTTTATCAGAAAAATATATTAAGGTAAGAGTTGGAAATCATGTATCACGACCTTACTAAAAGAGGGAGTTCCTCAGGCCAGTGTCCTTAGTGTTACCCTCTTTGCTATTGCCATTAATGATGTATTAGAAAATATACCATCACCAGTGTAACGAAAAGGGTTCTTTTTAATAGTCCACTAGAACCAGACATTGACGTAATTAGATTCTCAAAAGCAGGAAGGGTTTGAAACAAAGACTCATAATCAAAAAATAAAAGGGGGGGCCGGTTATATATGAGATTTCCTGTCTAAAGATTGACACAACCACCCACATTACACTCGAGGCCCAAATAGTTCGGTAATTCTAAGCCCGCATTCTGCGGTACAGTAGACTATGGCAGTTGACAATTTCCTATGTTATTTTACCTCCTGAACAAGAATTTAAAGTAATATTTATTTGGTCGACTGTAATCAAACTGTAATTTACCTTTGAAGACATCATGACGGAACAAGGGGTGTGATGTACTGACGTACAGAGTTCAAAGGTAAATAACAGATTAACTTAAACGCTTGTAAAGTAAGTAAAATAACATAGGAAAACGTCAACTGCCATAGTCTACTTCAACTGAACAAACTTCGAAGTTTTGGTTCGGGGCCCTAATTTGCAGAGTTATCCTTGCGGGTTTGCAAGCATTGCATACTGTACAGTTTTCCACAAAATTTTCCACATCTTACCCCATATTTTTCCAAATATATTTAGCACATACCTCATTATACGTTTTTTTTCTATCCCCAAGTGTGAACTACCGAACCTGCAATGTACTATATCCAAAACCACTGAGAATTAGGACTTTCGGAATTACGATCTGTGTTGTGTCTCCTTTACTTTCACTGGTCCTTAATTTATATTTAATTTTCCTGACCAACAGTTACCTTCTAATTCTAAACCTGAAAAAGGTAACTTATAACCTTTCCTGGCTGATTCCCCTCTAAGAAACGCTTTTTCATCTGCCAAAATTTCATCTTCTTCCTGCCTTTGCTCTATGAGACTCATCCCATTGTATAGATTCACTAGTAACTAGCGTAACTTGAGATCCTTCCGTATCATATAAATTTCTAATAAGGGCATCCGCGACTACATTTAATTTGCCTTCTATATATTTGAGTTTTGCATCGAAGTCCCTGATAGTTAAGAACTATTGAGCTCTTTTGTGGTCTGTAAGGACTTCTACTTTATTCCCCATTAGTAGCATTTTAAAATTAAACAAACTTGATATTATTGCAAAGGCTTCTTTATCTACGGTAGCCACCACTTTCATTGCTGCCCTTTGTCCTAAATTTCCCGCTATAAAACGCAATGGGATTGAATCTTCCAAGCACCTATACCCTCCTGGCTGGCATCAGTCACTAATGTGAATGGTTTGCTGAAATCTGGAAATTTTAGAACTGGGGGATTCATTAACGCATACTTAAGTTTTCGAAAACTCACTTCTTGCGGTTCTCCCCAATGGAATTGAATGTTTTCCCGCAATACATCTGCTAGAGGAGCTGCTATGTTAGAAAATCCTTTCACAAACCTACGAAAAAATCCTGCCATCCCTAAGAATGACTTAATCTCTTTCTTTGATTTGGGGGTACGAAAATCTGCTATTGCTTTGACTTTATTGTCGTTTACTCTAACCCCTTCCTTGGATATGACATGACCTAAATATGTGATATGCTTTTTCAAGAAGGAACATTTAGCTAGCTTATTTTTCAGTCCTGCTAACCTAAGTCTCCTAAATACTTCCTTAAGCACTTCTAGGTGTTGCGCGATCGAGTCTGTTGCAATTCATATTTCATCCATGTAAACAAAAACATTTTTACCCAATACCCCGTGCAAAACTGTGTTTAACAACCTGGTAAAGGTCATTGGACTACCCGATAAATCGAATGGCATCCGCGTAAATTCATAGTGTCCTTTGGGCACCGAAAAGGCAGTATATTCCTTACTATTTTCACTAAGAGGGACCTGCAAAAAAACCCTGCGCTAAATCAATTGAGCTATAAATATTATGCCCCCCAATTTCTACAAAAAGATCTGGTATGCATGCGACTGGGTAACGGTTAGGAGTTGTCTTTTCATTCAAACGTCTAAAATCGATGCATACTCGGACAGAACCGTCCTTAGGCACTGCTAACAGAGGAAAGTTTTATGGAGACGCACTAGGTCTAATGATTCCTTCCTCTTCCCATTTACTGACCTCTTTTTCTACCTGTTCTCTGATTTTGAAAGGTATGCGGTATGCAGGAATAAAAAAGGGTTTTGTACCTTTCTCTAAGTTTATCTTATGTTCTAACACATCAGTCAATCTCAGTTTATCCCCTCGGAAAGCTACCATGTCCTCAAATTCTGCCTAAAACTCGCTTACCGCTTCTATATGCTCTTTATAATCTGCATTAGCTAAATGTTCTCTAAGTGTTTGTTTCCTTGATTGTATTTCTGCCTCTGAAAACTCAATTTTCCTCTCTACAATAGCCACTGAACCACTGTTGTTACTCCAGTCTTGGAGGTCTACCACATATTTATTCTTTTGGTACTTCCTACTGTATCATTACACTTCAGTAATTCTACCCATGTAACACCGGTGTTTGATATACGGTCCACTGATGCAGTGCTAAAAACCCCTCTTAGTTTCTCGCTGCCCTCAATTACGCATACTTCCGTGGGTTTTTTCACTTCCCTCAGTTTGACTTTTACCATAGTCTTTGAACCTGGCACTAAAATAACATCCTCTGATAAAACACCTTTATATTTGTGGTTAGTACCTCCCTGTTCCATGATCCCATAAATATCTCCCGCCCGTGGTTCTCATTGCATCCACCAAGACCCCATTGTTAGTATCAGTAATAATATCAGTATTAGTATCAGTACCACCACCCATAATGCCATTGTTAAACCCGTAAAAATTGTTACCACCGTGGCCCTCAATATCCTGTTTAACCTCACCGCAGTTATTCCCTATATCATCAGTGTGGGTTTTGGTATCACCATTCCCCATATCCCTGGTATCATTACCATTAGCACCGCCAAAAGCGTCCCCATTTTCAGTATTCCCCATATCCTCAGTTTCACTTGCATCCTCATAAGAGATAAAAACACCGGGTATTCCAACCGTTATACCACTAACACCTGCATGGACCGATATCTTGTGTCTTCTACATGCAGGATGACCCAGCAAGTCTGTTGCCCAACGCAACCCCTTTTATAACCAAAAATGGTTCTGTTAACACTCTATCACCCAGAGTAAATCATATTCTAACAAAACCCAGGGTGTTTAATCTATGGGCTTGCACATCACACACCGTCTCAGTTTAGGGTTTCAAAGGGTAATGGGAGAACATGGATTGATACAGATTGTGGACCATTAAATTGACAGACTCACCGGTGTCTATAAAGATCGGGATATCCACATCCTCCACTGTTCCATATACTATTGACCTGGGCTCTGGGGTGTCCCCCATGAGACCACAATGGCACGTACAAATCATCTGTACCCTTTTTGTTGATCGGCTTTCCAAAAATTTTGCCGATCCCCTTTGCCCTTTTAAGTGACCTACCTGGGAAGTTCTCGTATTGTAACTCCTGAATTTCTGAGGTGTAGGTCTCGAATCTCTCCTTATCTGAGATGGACAAGCCTGCCAATAGTGATCCACACTTTTACACATTCCACAATATTTGACTCTACATACTTTCTTTGTGTGCCCTGGTTTATCACAATTGTAGCAACATGACTGCTGTTGCCTTTGATCGATCGATCCTCTATTATATTCCACTTTTCCAGACAAACAGGGAGAAGGAAATTCTGTGTCTCTTTGCATCATATTCTTGGACCGGTCCCATTAAAAAATGTACTATCCACTGTGGGATATTTGGACATATGTTTCTGAATTTGGGCATAAATTAGTTGCGAAATGTATCAATTTATGTAAATTGTCGAGTGAGACATTATTCCCATTTACCCATTTGGAATTTTTCCATTTCTATATCCATTCTCCTGCTGATTCAAAAAGTTTTGAGCTATGCTCAATAAGGCTTGTTGTGCCTTTTCGAATTTTGTACAGTTCTGTTAAATCTCTTACCATATCACAGTGTTCTTTTGACTCATAAGCCGCTCTTAAAAATGCTTGTAATTCGGTCCATGACCGACATTTTGTGTACTGAAAACTTCGGCATCTAAATGACAAATCCCCTTTATTGAAATCTAACAAGGCTTTTGCTTCTGTGAACGCCTCTGTATCATCCTTATTTCCCTTGGCGTTTAAATAGTTATTCACCTCCTCAATAAAAATTTGCACTGGTTGGGACAGAATGCCATCAACATTGCCTCAAAATGGGCTAACTCCAGCATTTATGTTTATTTTGTGCACCAGTGTCTGGCTTGTACTTACGTCAGCCATTTTGCTTTCTTTATGATAACTCTTATGCTTTAGGATTCGCCCCGACCTCAGTAACATTGATATATTTATGTGCACTGTAAAATTAATTGAGTGGTTCATGTTATGGGCCCTGTTAAGTTTTGCATTTTTAGTATTAACGTAATTCGTTTATCTTTGCTTTTGGTTTCTGTTGTCAGTTATTAACGTAAGTTTGTAATATCTTTTGACTTTTGTTTATTTTTGGTTTCCACTTTATTATTTAATCACCTCGTTTAGGAGGTGGTTTGCTGCTAACCATTATTGTTGGACCCTCCCATCGGTTTGTGTTTTTCTTCTGTTTTTCATATTTGTGAGCGTGTGTGGGTGTGTCCAGCGGTTACCAGTGGGCAGTGGGAGTTTTCTTCGATGTTGGGGCATCCGAAGGACCTTTAATCTGCGTACAGCCTCCCGACAGAAGGATTCTTGGACGCTCAAGGCATTTACGGCAGTATCGGCAACTTTATTGACTCCCGTGTGAAGGGAGAGAGAGACTTGGTGTTTCTCCTACTTGGCCTGAATGAGACGTAGCGCTCAGGCGTCTTAGTTCAATGGTCGTAAGAGACGATCATTTGTGTGTGCCATTGCACTGCCTTTGACTCTCTTCTGTTCCAATGTATCCTTGAGGTCGTCATCTGGCGCTTCAGCTGCGGAGAAGTGTAAGCCACCATTAACATATTTCTTTATTATTAGCCTCGTGATCAATGTCGTGTTGGTGGGCTATTGCTGACGTGTCAGTCTAGGAAAGTTTGACCCTACGTGTGTGACCTGTAGGGTAATGGAATTATTTCATCGCTGGTCTGCAGTATCAATGTGTTAATTATTGGATCGCCAGTCTTCGTTATTTATTTATGATGACGAAAGTGTGTATTTGTGGTTTGTTGTTAGGTGTAGGGCATTATTGTATTTAGTTAGTTTTAAGGATTCTTTCTCTCAGTATCCTTTCCTGTCATGTGTTTGTGGTAATTTTCCATCATAGTATGTTTGTGGATTCACACCTTCCCCTATAGCTTTCTCTCCTGTTGGTATGATCGTTAGCTAGGAGATTGTGTTTATTGTTTGTAAGGTGTGTGGTCCTTTCCTTTTCAGGTGATTACGTAATTATAGTGGTACCCTTTTGTATATAAATATATTTATTTGTGATTATACACATAGTTTATTTTTGTCCTTCCTGTTAACATTTGAGTTTCATTTTTGCTGTTCCATAGGCTATCTCTCCACTTAAATAGGAGTTGATAGTTTTGAGATGGATGTTTTGAAAGAACTAGTAAAGTGAGTCGTTACAGCACACAAACCACCAACCCAAAATTAATAATATATCATTCACCAATAAGAGATAAAATAAACATGCACCAATCCAACAAACCACTATTTGCAACTAGCTGCTTCTCAGGCTCAAGGTTAATCAGCAGATTTAACTGGTACAAGGTCACGTTGGTCTATAAAAAAACGGGAAGAAGATAGTGAGAGAAAGAAAACGTATCTCGAACCAAAATCCATCTGCCTCTCTCTCTCTCTCCTCTCTCTCTCTCTCTCTCTCTCTCTCTCTCTCTCATGCCATGCACAAAAATGAAACTTATAGTACCACTTTTAACACCAATTAACACCAATAAAAAAAATATAAAAAAATATAAGATAAACTTATATACTCACGTCTTCATAGGTCCGAAGTCAGTATCCGGCTGCACTTGCAACCACGCATAATTAATTCCCGTTATGATATAAATTCACTTTCCCTCCCCAGGAACACGCCTTTACACTAAACAGCAACTAAGATCACTGCCTGCGGTAGCTACATGGCTTAAGTCCTGATTCAGCTAATTTCCCAACAAATCAGCAATAGAGTCAGTTGCCCGATACATAATTATAACCACTTTCCCCCAAAATATGCCTATCTAAATCTAGTCTCTTCAGAGGTGTTACCTATTGGCTTTAATGTACCTTTTAACCGCTAGCCACCAAAAATCTCTAACAGGGAAAAATCTCTGACGAGGCCAAATGACACTCGTTTAAACAAATGAAAATAAAACATCTAACTGGTAACGTAACCTACCTTTTTTCTGTTGAATGCCATCTCTGGAGTTGGCTGAAAATCAGTTTCAAACTAGGCTAATGTAAACTCTCGTGGTTACAAAAATATACTTTTAATTTCCCAAAATTAGCTAACATGAAAATGGAATAAAATTAATTAAACCTGACTCAAAAAGAAATGTTAAACTATCATATTCTTCTCAAAATCATATTTAAGTAAGTACCCGCTTTTCCCTTAAGTGTCCAAACATTCATAGTTTATTAATAGTCAAAATTGGTTTCGAGAAAAAACCCATATGGTGACTTCGAAACCATGTAAAATAAAGAGACCATATTTATGACACCATAAAACATTAAAGTTCGTCAATAAAGAATGTGTGTCGCACCTCACTTCCCTTTCTCTAGAACTCAAGTAATTGTCACTCCAAATATTAACTTTTTCAAAGTTCACTTTACCTTGTCCGACAGACCTACAACACCTCTTCTAGCACCTCTTCTGTGGCGTGTTCCACACACTATCAATCAAATTCAGTGAGTCCCCATTTGCAACTTTTGCCCCAGATTATATGTCATTTTCTGTTCATCATGAACACGCACACCAATTGGCACACAAGAGGCACGCACGCTACATACATGAAACTTGTGATCTTCAAAGTGCGTCACTGACCCCAATTGTGTGCCGGTAAGCTTTCCTGTTTGTTTTTTCATTTCAGCATCTTCGAGGAATCCAGCGTTTTGCATCTTTCTCTAACCAGCAAGAGCTAAGGTTATCAACCCGACTATTTAATATTATAAACTATTGCTGGTGCCTTTAAGACATATATAAGACTAAATAGCTATTATAACTAGGATTCAGCCACCATATGGTTGGGTGACAAAAATCCAAGTCCCTGAGGGGGGAAATCTTCACAAAAACAGAAAATACAATGATTAATTCCTTCACAAAAAAAATATAATAACTACACATAAAAGCAATAATGACTGGGCAATCCAAATATGAGATGGGTGCACCACGATAAATCTAATTCAAGCACATCTTACAACTATTAACCAGCTTGATCAGAGGAGAGAGTTGCAATCACCTTACCTTACCAAGTCACGCCCTGGGGAAGAATCTCTCCCTGAGGCGATGTTGGCCCACTTTAGAACTTGGTGACGCAAAAATGTGGACCCGTTTATTGCACATCTACATTATTATTATGAATTTAAAATGATAAAACTATACTGTAATCAGGAGTCGATTGAAGTTTCATTAATTAAATTCAATTTCAAGGCATTCTCAAGGATTCACTATAATTTCGGAGTATTTACCTTGGGCAATTCTTTTGTTTCTTATACTGAATACATCAGATAAATTTTGATTCATTATTTACAGAAAGGTAATTTTTTGCTAGATTAATTCATCCTCTTCTCCTCTGATCAGTTTGGCTCACCACAACCTCTTAGTTGCATTCGCTATTTTCATTACTCACGTACTTACATCACCAACCCATTGTAGTTCTTCTTCTGGCTAAATTACCTGACGTTGTGGAAGGTTTGTCGTTAAAAAGGGGATCCTACCTTTTTCGCGACATAGACTTTAGTGTTTGCACAGTTATTGCATTCCACACGGCATATACAGTGAACTGTATACAGGGCAGAGGCTTTTTAGAACAGCTACATGAAAGACACGTTTACTGTACATCTACATTTGATGTTTACTAGTAGTTCTGGAGGAGCTGAAGACAACTATCATCATTGGATTAATCAATCCATCAACTTTAAGCCTGCACCCATAGTCCTCATATTTGAGGACTGGTTTCAGGTTGGTCCAGGTACCCGAAAATGAACCCTAAGACATAACCTTTCAGATGATGGTACCCTTTCTATTGGGACATATTTTGTGGGAGAAGTAATATGGAGGAACCTAAGCTTATTTAGGGGTTTCAGTGCCTGAAAACTACCTCCTTGGTACAGCAGTGATACATATTCCAATCCTACATCTAAAATAGCATCAGCATTTTTACCATCTCCAAAAACAAGCACATCAGACCTTAGTTTTTTGGGATGACATTAAAGAGTTTCATGTGTTCTATTTTCCCATCCCAAAAAGGGCTGAGGTGGTGTCACACCCAGCCATAGCATGAACGAATGGAAGGCACATGCACATTTCACATCCTAGAACTCTAGCCACATTTATAGACAGTGTATGTTGCTTGGTTTCCATGTAAAATCGGATGTTGCATGATGAAGGAGAAGGACCAGTATAGTTGTATCATCAGCTACTACTTTAATGGGGAGTCATGCTAGTAATTGTTTCAGTGAGAACTCTCCTCATAGCTATAACATCTACATCTCCTTCTTCATCAGCATGCTCCACCTCAATACCTGCATCTTCTAGACTTGGTCATATTAGCCTGATCAGTTCCTGCTTGTTGCATCTATTAGAAAGAAATTTTGTTTTGTCAGATGGAATGGGGAAAGTGAGATTTGAAGTCATATCTGGTGAAGATTTGTCTAGTCAACACTGCTTCTGTGTTTGATCTATGGTTGTCCTAACTGTATAGTAATCATATATAGCATAAACAGGTAAGGCAGGACTTTTCCTCCACATTGCAAACTGCACATAACTCACATAATATTGACTGTGTAGTAAAGCACATCCATCAATCACTACTACTGTTGACTTATTGATTTCACAGATAATATAAGGATCCATATGTGAGATAAATTGTAAGAGATGTGACAACTGCTGACAGCTCATAGGAGAAGGTTGCCTCTGTAGGTTGATCTTGACTGTTGCATGAAGCCAGAAGTCTCTGATATAACTCAGTGCTTGATATGAACAAATCCTCACCAGCCACTTTCACAGGTTGCTGCATTACTTTGAAAGTTTGAGCTTGTTGTTTTTTTTATGGTTACTTGAGAAAATGTCATTCATGTCATTTGTTCTTGAATGACCTTCCCAATCTGTAGTGATGTTTCAACATTGACCCATTCATCTGCAATAATTCCACTCGCAGTATTTATCAACTGATGTTCATCCTTAACTCTAAAAGGGTTGTGCTTCCTCAACAGCCACTTTCACAGGTTGCTGCATTACCTTGAAAGTTTGAGCTTGTTGTTTTTTTTATGGTTACTTGAGAAAATGTCATTCATGTCATTTGTTCTTGAATGACCTTCCCAATCTGTAGTGATGTTTCAACATTGACCCATTCATCTGCAATAATTCCACTCGCAGTATTTATCAACTGATGTTCATCCTTAACTCTAAAAGGGTTGTGCTTCCTTGGGAAGTCTAGAAATAACTGGAGGGGCTCATTATCATGGTTCACACGAGTGACGTTCATTTCTCTGTGCTGCTCGGAACAGGTACCAGTGAATGTGTTGGTCAATTATCTTACTGTCTCACTGTACTGGGCAATAATATGAGCTGTACGTAACCATTTTGTCCAAACTGACTGTGTGTGTGATATAATGAGACCTCCATGCTTCTTTCTGGACCTCATCAAACTTTGTTCAATCAGTGTCATGTCTGACCTAGTACCACTCTGGAATAAATGGCTGTTCCTTCTGACTGTGAACTTCCCTTCATGAAAAGGAATTAGAGGACAATTACATAACTCATCACAGTCTTGTAAATAAAGGCAGCAACACTTATCATATTTAATTCGACCAGACAAGCAACAGAGTTAACAACTACAAATATAAAAATCTTGGTACATATTAAAATAACAGTATAGTCTGACAGCAACAGTGGCCTTGAACAAGACTTAATGGTCACTGCTGATAAGTCAATCTGCTCACCGATTAAACTAATTAGATTTCATATTTCTATTTCCATGAAAAAATTCTACAAAAGCTAACCGATTTATAATTTTGTTCAATTAAAATCAAATTAGTTAATGCCTAATGATGAAAAGAAACTTTAAATAAAAAAAACTGGGACTTTCATTGAAATTAAATATCTGCAACTGGGTTGCTTGGATCTACAGACAGACAAAAGGATGGAAGGACATACACACAAACTTCTCTTCCCTTTGGTGAGATAATAAGACCAATGCTTGTATACAACTGAAGAAATTAGTCTGATATGTAGAAAGCGGATTAAACCCTAGGCAGCCTTAAGGAACATAATTATTTTTACTTTGATTAATTTCAGCACTTTAGGGTTGACTGGGATTGAATTTTTTTTATACCCTGACATATCTTACAATTATAAAAAACAAAAATTTGCTTTTTATACTAAATGCCTTGGTTTGGCCAAATTCACGCCAATTTTTACTGGTCTAAAGTAATGTACACCCTGTAATACAAACTACTAGTACAGTATGTACTGCTACATAGAACAAGTGGATTCACAGTACACACCTACTTTACAGTATAACATGGAAAAGAGGTACGTACATGTTGTAGAAGACACCCAAAGGATTAAAGGTAAGGCTTTCTTCACTTTACAATGCAGTAGTATATTGTACTAAAGTATACTACTGAAGTAAATCCTATAGTATACTACATAAAATATGGTTTTATTTATGGCACTGAAATGCTTATGGCGCTGAAACACTTACAGTGCCGATAACCAGGTTTTGCGCCCTTTGACTTTAAAGTTTCGGTTAATGGCAATTTTCAGTTATTAACACCCCTCCAGGAAAGGAACCCTGCTGATAGCCAGGAACTGTCTGTACAATCCTTACAAGATGTGTGATAAGACTAGCAAAGGTTAACATCAAGTTAGGAATCTTTCAAGACAACTCACTGCTCCCACTACTCTTCGTATAGCCATGATTCCCATGACAAAAAAGTGCTGCAGAAGATGGATGCTGGGTACCAAATCAAGAAAGGATGCAACAGAATTAACCATCTGACCTTCACAGCCGACATCAAGATGTATGGTAAGAGCATCAAGGAAATATTCCCAATCAAGACTGTAAGGATTGATCTGGGGACATCAGGATGAAGTTTGTCATTAAATAAATGTGCCTTGGTCAATATACAAAAAGGTAAAGTGACAAGGTCTGAAGGGATAAAGCTACTAGATGGGAATGGTATCAAACACATAGATGAGACAGAATACAAATACCTGGGAATATTAGAAGGAAATGATATATGCAGAGACTTAAGGTCTCAAGTGAAATCTCAATACCGGAAATATGATGAAAGCTATAAACACATGGGCAGTACTAGTAATCAAATACAACACAATAGTGGAGTGGATGAAGGCTGGTCTCCACAACATAGACCAGAGAACTAGGAAACACATGACAATACACAAAGCACTATACCCAAGAGCAAATACAGACAGACTATACATAACACAAAAGGAAGGAGGAAGAGAACTATTAAGCATAGAGGACTGTATCAACATTGAAAGCAGAGCACTGGGGCAACAGAACGGAGGAATAGCACAACAAACCAATGCCCTCATAGTACATGAGACAAACTAAAGAACTGGCCAGTGATGAAACATGGCACTGGTTACAGAGGGGAGTACTCAAGAAGGAAACCGAAGGAATGATAAAAGCGGCATAAGGTCAGGCCCTAAGAACCATATACATAATCTCGCCTATGCAGAAAGTGCAATATGAAAAACGAAAACATAACCTACATTAGCAAGTGAATGTCAGCTGCTTGCACTGAACCAGTACAAAAAGAAGCGAGATTCAGTAACAAAATTCCTCCACTGGAGCATGTGCAAGACACACCAGCTAGCTAGCTTGCAGTAATAAGTGGTACAAACACCTGAGGGAGTGATAGAAAACAATCAGAGAAAGATCCTCTGGGAATATGGTATCAGAAGAGATAGGGTGATATGTGCTAATAGACCAGACATGATGTTGATTAGAATAAAACAGAATATAGAATTTAAGCCAAAGGCCAAGCACTGGGACCTATGAGGTCATTAGTGCTGAAAAGGAAATTGACTGTAAAAGGTTTTAAAGGTGTAACAGGATGAAAAACTCGCAGTTGCACAATGAATCAATTGTTAGGAAAGGGTGGAAAGTAAGATGGAAGAACGAATATGAACGGAGGTACAGTAAAAGGAAAGAAAGGGATTGCAGCTAGGGGCCAAAAGCACACTGCAAAGAACCTTAAGTAATGCCTGCAGTGCACCGCATGAGATGCACTGATAGCACTAACCCCCTACAGGGCTGATGTTGATTAACAAAATCAAGACGAAAGTATCACTCATTGATATCGCAATACCATAGGACACCAGAGTAGATAAGAAAGAAAGAGAAATAATTGATAAGTACCAAAACCTGAAAATAGAAATAAGAAGGATATAGGATATGCCAGTGGAAATTGTATACATAATCATTAGAACACTAGGCACAATCCCAAGATCCCTGAAAAGGATCCTGGAAAAACTTGATGCTTTAGTAGCTCCAGAACTCGTGCAGAAGAGTGTGCTACTATAAAAAGCACCCACATTAAGAAAAGCGATGGACTCCTAAGGAAGCAGGATGCAACCCGGAACCCGACACTATACAAAACACCCAGTCGAATAGGATGACTGGGAAAAAACCGCCCCCAAAATATAAATAATAATAATAATAATAATAATAATAATAATAATAATAATAATAATAATAATAGTAATAATAATAATAATATGAAAAAATCAGTGAATAGGAGAATTTTCTGCAAATTATTTGCAAAAGGTTAATACGCGAATATGCGAATCCTGAAATGCAAGTGGTCAGGGATCCAATGTAATTACCTTTTTGCATAAAGTTTTCAATTTGAAGTGTGTTTACAGTTAGGAGTTATCTGGTATAGAAAATGTTAGGGGATGAAGGGTACCTACAGAGTTACTGTTGAGCACCCCTAAATTTTTTTACTCGCCCTTATCCAGATTATGCTATTATCCAACGTGCCCTTAGCTCCATTAATCCAGATAATTGAAGGATTACTTATCCTTTCATGAAACGGAAAAAGCATAAACATAAAAAACTTTAAAAAAGCTCTAATGAAGCCAAACACCTGCCTACCCCTCTCCACCCCATCCCACACTGCATTGCCAAACCCCTTTCCAGCTGGGAAAGTTCCTTCCAGGCCACCTAATTTCCAAATCAAGCCTTTCTCTGGGTGAATCTTCCTGAAGATAACCTTACTGTCGTTCCCCTTCTATGGCACCCACCCTCTCACCTTAGAAACTTTTCCTGGCCTCCCCTTGGAGGAATAATAGTTTATGGAGATGGCCTGACTCACAATCCTTACCTAAGCACAGGAAGCCAGGTCAGTCAGCAGTCACTACCCCGTTGACTGGTAAAAAGAGCCTTGGAACCAAAGGTCAGTAGGGTGAGGTGGGTGAATACCGATCAAGGGGGAACACTGACTGAATGCTCTGGTACAATAGCTATTTTAAATTGCGTGCCAAAACTCACGACCAACACATCACCCATCTCAGTGAACAACACGTGAGCAACAGGTTTCTTCCATCGCGACGTTTGTGTTTATCAGGTAAGAAAATTTATTTTCGGATGTCTGTTGTTATTTTTCACGGTTCTCATATAGTGTCTCACGTCGGTAAATAAGGCGTGATTGTTTTGAGTTAAGTTTCGTTACGATATTTAGCTATCGAGTGAAATGAAGTTTGCCCTTTTTAAGTGGCTGCCATGGCATTATTGTGAAAAAAAATGGTGGTGCAGGGGAGCACCACCAACACCGATGCGTAAAATTTTGAATATTTTGAAATACTTGGAAAAACATAACAAAAAGTGAATGATTATGTACATTAATATGGTAAACTAGTGCATTTAAACGAAGTGGAACAGTGTTTTCTTGTGTAAAGTTGAAGGTGATATTCAATGAATTATGATGAAATGTCAGTGTTATTTTGCTAAAAACACGAAATGCATTTTTTGGGGGTTCAATTTTCCCTATTCATATGTTTAATGTCATTAAGTCTTTCTGATCTCGCCTACTGCCTTCTTGGAAGCCTGATCATCAGTGTCATTATGCTAAAACATTTAGGATGAAGCATCGGTCAAGTCAGGGCAGTGTAAGGGTGTCCTGGTAACCACCAAGGGGCCACCAAGAGGCAGGCTGACCTGGTTAAGGTGTACCCCCTCTGATTGCCTTCAACATGCATTTCTGAACCCGTAGTAGCCTACAGGCTATGGTGTTCCCTTATATATAGTTTTTTTCATCTTTAAGGTGTCTTATGTTTATAGTATGATTTTTGTCTGTCTTAGTTTAGGGGAACAATGACAGGTTGCAAAATTTTTAAAGTGCAGAATATGACACTTATTCTCTGAAATGAAGATTTATGAATATGCCATAGGTGGGCAATGTTGTGTAGTTTGTTTTGGGCACAGTGTGCACTCTCTCAGGTACAAAATGGAATTTTTTATGCATTTTTTTCTAGTAATAGGTCTGTGTTCCCCCACCTCATGTGAGGTACATAAATACCAACCGAGGGGGAACACCGACCAAACACTCTGGTACA
>NC_087210.1:38944399-39026899 GCF_015104395.2 Macrobrachium nipponense | reverse complement strand
TCCAACCAAAGCACCAATAACCTTTCCATTTCAATTATTAGACCACTACGCTGCTTAGTTATCACTGTCGCTTTCATAGGAGCAGATCCTTTCACATGTTCAACGATGCGCTCTTTATCTTTGATAATGGTAGCAACGGTCGAACGGCTAAGGCTAAGCGAGCGGCCAATGTTTGTTGGCGTTTCTCCCTTCTCAGATCGCTTTATAATGTCCACTTTAATTTCCATGGTGATGGCCTTTCTTTTCTTTGATGCACTACCATCAGAAGAGTCCGCCTTGCACTTGGGAGCCATACCAAAGAGCAAAAAGTTGCAAAAACAATACAACACGAGGGAGAGAGAGGCAGTGTAAACAACCAAAATGGCGTATGGGCGAGGAATGAGCGTAGCGAAGCGACGCCGTCCTCTCCCCCACAAAGCGTATTCTTCTGCCGTGCGCCTGGAACTAGTTCGCGTTTGTTTACGTCGCTTACGACGCTAAACCGCTAAGACGGAACGACGCAAAATATTATTTTTTATATTTTTATGGGGGCGCATTCGTAACCACGAAACATCGTAAGTCGAGACCGGCGTAACCCGAGGACTTACTGTATACATAATATATATATATATAGTATATCTATATAATATATATATATATATATATATATATATATATATATGTATGTTTGATATAGAAATGTAGTATGTAGGTATATATCTATATATATATATATTAGATATATATATAATATAATATATATTAATATATATATATAATATATATATATATTATATATAATAAATTATGTAGTATGTATGTAATGTATAAATATATATATATATATATATATATATAATATATAGTATATATATATATATATATGATATGTATGTTAGTATGTATGTATGTATAAATAAATATATACATATATATATATATATATATATATATATATAATATATATATATATATATATATATATAATAATATAATATATATATATAATATATTGTGTGTATGTATGTATGTATGTATGTATATATGTATATACAATATACATATATATACACATATACATATATCTAATAAAAGGAGCCCATAAAAACACCAAAATGTAGAGAGAAAAGTACTATATTTCAGAGACTGCTGTCTCTCTTTTCAGGTATATGAATGAGAAAAGTTTACAGAAAAGGTGGTATTTATACCAAGAGATCCGTTCACAAGTAAGCCAATTTAGGTCACCCCCGCTGATAATCTTCCTTTAATCTTCTTAAGCGTTGGTTGAATGAAAACTTCGTCGACGACATCTGAAATCCACGCGCCTTTTGAGATGTTCATTACCTGCTTTTCTTTTATTAAGGCCGATTCCATCATTTGACTCTTGTACCGGCAGTTGCTGCTATAAATTACACGTGACAAATTCCAGTTTATTCTATGGTTATGTTCATTTATATGGTTGAAAATAGCCGAGTTCTGTTGTCCATACCTAACTGACCGTTTGTGTTGTATTAATCTCTGGGGAAGTGATTTACCTGTAAATCCGATGTAAGATTGGTCACAGTCCCGGCATGGGATCTCATAGACCCCAGAGTCTTTGGGAGATGTCTTTTGTTGGACGTTAATCAGGGATTTGGCTAAGGTGTTTGGGTAGGTAAATGCAAAAGGGTTGGATTTCCCAAGGGTGTGGGTTACTCTCTTAATCGTCTCCATGTGAGGAATTTTTATTTTATTGTTGGGTGTGTCTCTGGTCTTGTCTTTAGGGGGTTGGTAGAAAATTACGTTTGCTTTTTGAATTGCTTTCTCAATTATGTGGTCAGGATACTTTAAAGACGAAAGTTGCTTGCGAATTAGTTCAAATTCTTTTTCCAGGAAATCTGGGGAACAAATTCGTAAGGCTCTTAAGAATAGGTTGCTAGCTACACCTATCTTGATAGTAATGTCGTGATAGCTAAAGTAGTGAATATATGAAAGTGAGAACGTTGGTTTTCTGTATATGGTAAATTTGTATTCTGTCGTGTCTCTGATTATTAAAACATCAAGAAAAGGAATTTTGTTGTCTGTTTCCCATTCAACTTTAAATTTGATGCTGGGCACTAATGCATTTAATTTTGAGAGGAATTCATTAAAATTACCCCACCTATTATCCCAAAATGTTAGGATATCATCCACGTATCTCATCCACAGCATGTTTTTGGGTTTTATTGCATTTATTACTGTAGTTTCAAAGTATTGCATGTACAGATTGGCTAAAACAGGACTTAAAGGATTACCCATACTACACCCGAATTTTTGCTCGTAGAATGATTCCCCGAATGAAAATACGTTATTAGATGCACATAATTCAACTAACTTTATTATTTTGTCAAGCGCCAATGGGAAATGATCTGAATAGGGGGATAATTTTTCCCTTAAAAACTGAAGAACGTCCTGTACTGGTACTTTTGTGAATAGGGAGTCTACGTCAAGGCTTAAAAGTTTTATGTTGTGAAGTGGTATATGTGCTTCTCTGAATTTGTGACAAAAATCTTCCGAATGTTTAATGTGACTGGGAGAAAAAGTGCCCAAAAAAGGAGAAAGGAGGCCAGCTAACCATTTAGAAATTTTGTAATTGAAAGCTCCGGCGCATGAAACGATGGGTCTGAATGGAAGATTGTCTTTGTGAGTTTTGGGAAGGCCATAAAAGTAGGGTAATTTAGGATTAATTACTTTAAATTTCTCTAATAGTTCAATACTCTTTTTGTCTTGGCCAATTAATCTTACTTTCCGAAAAAATTCTGTGGGAACGTTTTGGAGGGGATTTTTCGTCAGTTTTTCGTACGTGTTTGTGTCGCTAAGGAGCTGGTTGATTTTGTCGAGGTAGAAATCTTTGTCCATTATTACGATTTCTCCGTCTTTGTCGGATCTACTTATTATAACATCTAACTTTTTTAGCGAGTGGATGTCTATCATGAATCTGCGGGGAACAGGATATTTCTTATGAAGGTCAGTTAAAGCATTTAGTAACACTTCTTTTAAACATATCTCTTCACGGCTGTAGTTTTTGTCAGATATGAATTTATCAAAAGCCACTGAAGTCTAGGTTGTTTTTGCGGTCTGGCATAAGAGCAAAGGATAAGCCTAAATTTAAAACTAAATGTTGATTTACAGTAAGGGGGGTGTTGGATAAGTTTAAAACTTTGTCTTGTTGTTCAAGATTATTCCATGCGCTATTGTCTATTAGGTTATTTAACTTGCGTAAAAGTCTGTTGGAATGAGTCACGCTATTATAGGCAGCAATGTCGGAACAGAATGAAATCAGATACCTGTATATGTGGTCCGTAGTGAGGAGGCGAAGATTAGACTGAGTTCCATATAACACTCTGCGTAATAAATGCAATAAAACCCAAAAACATGCTGTGGATGAGATATGTGGATGATATCCTAACATTTTGGGATAATAGGTGGGGTAATTTTAATGAATTCCTCTCAAAATTAAACGCATTAGTGCCCAGCATCAAATTTACAGTTGAATGGGAAACAAACAACAAAATTCCTTTTCTTGATGTTTTAATAATCAGAGACACGACAAAATACAAATTTACCATATACAGAAAACCAACGTTCTCACTTTCATAGCTATCACGACATTACTATCAAGATAGGTGTAGCTAGCAACCTATTCTAAGAGCCTTACGAATTTGTTCCCCAGATTTCTTGGAAAAAGAATTTGAACTAATTCGCAAGCAACTTTCGTCTTTAAAGTATCCTGACCACATAATTGAGAAAGCAATTCAAAAGGCAAACGTAATTTTCTACCGACCCCCTAAAGACAAAACCAGAGACACACCCAACAATAAAATAAAAATTCCTCACCTGGAGACGATTAAAAGAGTAACCCACACCCTTGGGAAATCCAACCCTTTTGCATTTACCTACCCAAACACCTTAGCCAAATCCCTGATTAACGTCCAACAAAACACATCTTCCAAGGACTCTGGGGTCTATGAGATCCCATGCCAGGACTGTGACCAATCTTACATCGGATTTACAGGTAAATCACTTCCCCAGTGATTAATACAACACAAACGGTCAGTTAGGTATGGACAACAGAACTCGGCTATTTTCAACCATATAAATGAACATAACCATAGAATAAACTGGAATTTGTCACGTGTAATTTATAGCAGCAACTGCCGGTACAAGAGTCAAATGATGGAATTGGCCTTAATAAAAGAGAAGCAGGTAATGAACATCTCAAAAGGCGCGTGGATTTCAGATGTCATCGACGAAGTTTTCATTCAACCAACGCTTAAGAAGATTAAAGGAAGATTATCAGCGGGGGTGACCTAAATTGGCTTACTTGTGAACGGATCTCTTGGTATAAATACCACCTATTCTGTAAACTTTTCTCATTCATATACCTGAAGAGAGAGATAGCCGTCTCTGAAATATAGTACTTTTCTCTCTACATTTTGGTGTTTTTATGGGCTCCTTTTATTAGATGGAATTCTGTTGTTACAAAACATTTTTACCTCTCATATACATATATATACACATTATATATATATATATATATATATATATATATATATATATCTATATATATATATTATATATATACACATATACATACGTACATATAAGTAGAGGTATAATCCATGAAGGAAAGATAAACAATGGAGTAGCTGCAAGATCTTTCGACTCAACGTCCTTTACTTAACAGACAAACTGACATACATGAGAAACTGAGCGGACAAGGAAGGGTCGTTTAAATGACAGATAGGGATTATAAGGAGATTAGTACCTAGAATCCAACACACCTGGAGAATGAGTAACCTTCCCAAATAAGCATAAACATGGGTACAATTTAAGATGAAAAAGATAAAGTCCAACTGCTCAGACACAGCAACAAGACAATTAAAGAATTATACAGGGTGGCAACTGACCACATTCAGATCTTTAGTAAACAAAAACTGATTCACAAAACATATCAAACATACATATACAAAGAAAATATCTATAAGGCAACTAATTTGTATTTAAGTCTGTGATTGTATCTTTGAGGTTATTCTTAAACATGTTACAAATACAAGGGTCTAAATAGGACAGGCCAAAACTAATATTGAAATTACAACGGCAAATAAGTTGTATAATGGCAGGTTCTAAAAGATTTTGTGATAAGACATCTTTTGATCTTGCAATTACTGAATTTCCAATCAAATTTATGCGGTGGTTGTTTTCACTTAAATGAATGAATATTGCATTAGATGTTTGCCCAGTTTTGACAGAATATTTATGTTGTTTTAATCTTACTTCTAACCCCTTGCTTGATTGTCCGAGATAAAAGGAGGGGCAGTCCATAGGAAAAAACAAGGTTGACCCTAAAGGATTTTAACAGTGATTTAATGGTTTCAAATCCCTTAAAATAAGGCAAACTGAGAATGTTCTTAGAATTCTCTTTCTCTGTGTTACTTACACTATAAAACTTTTTGTGGGCTTTATTATAGCAAATATCTTATATATTCAATTTCTTGATCCAAATATTGGGAACTGACAATGTGCAATGCTCGTAAAAACATAGAAGAAAAAAATTATATTTTGATGTTCAGATGGTGGCCTGAATAGAAATGAACATACGTTAAGTTGTTGGTTGGTTTCCTATAAATACTGAATTTAAATTGAAATGGTTCCCTGTGTATCAAAACATCTAAGAAACGGAAGCAATTGTCTTTTTCCAATTCTAGAGTAAACTTAATCGATGGTACCTGGTTATTTAATTTAGAGTAAATCTTTTACATCAATACCAGCAGGCAAAACAGCTAAAATATCATCACCATATCTATACCACTTTGAAGGAATATAAATTATATTAGGTAAATAGTGTTTTTCAATTAATTCCATGTACAAGTTTGAGAGGAGTGGTGATAAAGAGTTGCCCAATGCCATGCCAAATATTTGTTGATAAAATTCACCATTGAATATAAACTTACAATCACAAATGCACAACCTAGTGAGTGAAATAATGTGACTTACAGGCAGAGGTAAAATATTCTAAAAATAAAGTCTATAGGGACTTTAGTAAAAAGAGAACATACATCAAAACTAACGAATATATCAGAGGGGCAAAGAGTAAGTTTATCTAATTTATGAACTAAATCTAGAGAATTATATATATGAAAATCTGAGATAGTTCCAAGTAACGGAGACAAGATCTTAGATCTATATTTCGAAAGTTTATATGAAATTGAGCCAACAGTACTGATTATAATAGGTCGCATAGGGTTATTTTCTTTGTGCGTTTTCACTAATCCGTACAGGTAAGGTAGTGAAGGAAATTTGACTAACAATTTGCCTATGTGTTTTTGTTATATCTTTAGATAAAGCTGACCACATATCACGTATGCAAGCCCTGCTGGATGATGATGTGACTTATAAAAAACTATCAAAAAATCCCCTTGATCAAGTCATAAAAAACTTTAATAGAAAAGTGAAAAAAATCCTTAAAGATAAAACAGAACTACTAGGCAAATTACCAGTCAAATTTCCTTCGCTACCTTACCTGTACAGATTATTTCTAATTTCTTATTATATAGTAATGTTGTTTGCCTCAACATTAAATGTTTTCTTTCCTGATTAAGCTGAAAAAGACCAGCATAGGTTCTTCAGGTGGGAATAGAGTAAACTGTACTAAGGACACCTGTAGCCACTTGAGTTAATGTCCATATACTTCATAACTACATAATTACCTATGACAAGAGGCAAAATTTGTATGAATTAAAACATGAAGACTATAGAATATAATATACATACCAGAGAACGTATTGAATTCAAATTCTTCACTTCAGTGCGTTCACCCAAAGGTTCTCCTTGCTTATGAACAGAAATGTTGGCATCTATTCTTAGTGCTCCCTCTGAAAGCATATGAATATTTGAAAAAACACTGCAGCTGATATTCTTACTAAACAAGAAAATCAGAAGAATACAAATATGCTATAAACAGTGATAAAAAATGATACACCTCTTAAACAAGCAATTTTACATCCGCTAGATCTTGAACTACAGTAGTACCTCGAGATACGAAAGGCTCAAGTTACGAAAGCCAATGCGAAAAATTTTACTGCTCTACATACGAAAAGTTTTCAAGATACGAAAGGTTGTTGCTGTAAAGTCCCGAGATTCGCCTGGACCACCGAGAACAATTTTAAAACTCCGGCGCCGCCAACTGAGTAAACTCGCCACCATCCTCCCGCTCTCCTATTGGTTCCTGATGCTAGTCACCCCATAAGGTCCTGCTCTCCTATTGGTCAGCATCTACCCCTTGTGCTTTAAGTATTCTATTGGTAAAAGGTTGCTGTAAATTGAAAAACTTATTCATGCAATACATTTAATAAAGAAAACATCAGGTAAAGATAGAATAAAGAATAGAAATGAATGGTTATTATACTGTTTGGTAGTTTCAGTAGTTGAAGAGAGATAATGAAAATTTATGGCTTACTGTGTATAAGTGATTGCTTGGCGATCGTTCGATACTCGTAAGTGCTGGATGTAAACAGACGTTTTGAAGCTTTTTTTTGTTTGTTTAATATAGTTAATGGTTACTTAATAATTATTTGAAATGAGTACATGCAATACATTTAATAAAAAAAATTGTGAATTAGATATCATAAAATATAAAATAAATCAGACTGCCAACAAATAAGTATTTTTTAGAATTCTTCTTCTGTTTTATTATTACGTTACGTATATGCATGTTTCATTATAGCTGTCAGTAACTCGGTATCTTCATTAGGTAAAGATAGAATAAAGAATAGAAATGAATGGTTATTATACTGTTTGGTGGTTTCATTAGTTGAAGAGAGATACTAATGACAATTTATGGCTTACTGTGTGCTAGGAAAAATGATTGCTTGGGGCTCGTTCGATACTCTAAGACGGGTAAGAGCTGGATGTAAACAATCGATCGGAAGGTTTGTTTTTTGTTTGTTTGTGTATTATAGTTAATGATTAATTAATAATTATTTGAAATGAGTACATACTGATTATTTATACATTTTATTGGCATATTCTAAGCTTTTAGCTCTTAGGTTTAGATGTCAGAATCATAGACTAGGCTACAGTAGCAACCGCTAACATAGGCTAGGCTTATTGCTAAGGGACATATGCTAAAGTCCTAATATATGCAGTAAAAATGGGGGTGAACATTACATGCAGTTGAATATTACTCAAGTATGTACAGTATTTTGCCTTTTTGGAGTCATATTTCTTCCGTCGTAACCCTAGAACACGTGTTTTACGCCTGAAAATATAATTTTACTGGGGTGTTTTTGGAGGGCTTGGAACGGATTAGCCATCTTACATGTAAAATGTGTTCCAAGTTACGAAAAACTCATAATACGAAGGCCGTCTCGGAACGGATTAATTTCGTATCTCGAGGTACCACTGTATATATTTAAAAAAATGAGATGAACAGGTTCCCATTCCATTAGCATAAATAATCATATATTTGGACGCTTGATTTAAAGCACAAAATGACATCCTAAATGGTGTTAAGTTACCCAGTCTGTTCATTTTCTATAAGCAATGTCAGACATCATCCTTTTGAGTTAGTTGAACCTTTTCTCCATTGAGGATGGTGTCTACTATTAATGTCTCCAGGCAGGAGAAATGGCCGAGGAAGTTGATTGATTGGTTAAACTATATCATCTTATTTTATAGAATTATTAGATAGTAAGGTGGGGATGTGTTATACCTTTTGCCGAGTCGATTTCACAGTTATAACTCAAAAAAAGGATTTTGACGTAGGAAAAATCTATTTCTGGGCAATTGGTTCGTGTCGCCCAGCGAAATAATCCTTTAGTTCATTATTTCTTAGGTAAATGATCTAACAAATACCAGAGAATAAACAAAATAAAGAAGAGGTCAGTATAACTGACTCGCTCACCCAAAATAAAAGAAGGGTGTCGGTATGGTCACTAGGGCGAGTGAGACCACTACCACGAACTTCTTGCCATTTAGAAATTTCCCACAACAAATTCCCTCAAGGAGAGAGCTGACCCACAGAACGGGGCGGCAACTACTACTACTGCAACCCACGCCAAGCCGACTGCCGCGCCTCTGGTGGCCATCCTGAAGTTAGCAATCAATCTTGGGCGAAGGGTTGGGAAGAGGTGGGATTTCACTGGGCGACACGAACCAATCGCCCAGAAATAGATTTTTCCTACGTCAAAATCCTTTTTCTGGGCTCAGTTCGTGTCGCTGCGCGAAATAATACCAGAGAATTAGCACAAGATTGAAAAGAATAGAGGGTCTCAATAAAACTAAAAACTTAACTAAATACTATAATTGAAACAAAATTGAAATATTCATACAAAATCTTCAGACAATTCTGAGTAAAGAATAATAACTAAATGTAACTTACAACTATAAATATTTACAAAAGTATTTACACAAGTTACAGGTATGAATATGTAAATTAACATGTGTGTGGAAAAATTTAACATAAATAACACACTCAATAAGTTTTATAGATACAAATCCAAAAGTTAATAAACCATTGATAATGGGAGTGTGGAACCCTAGCATAAAAATAAGGGGACCACACTCTTAATGATAATATATACAAACATTTGTGGGTGACCCTAGCATAAAAATAAGGGACACACCACTAAACAATCATGAGAGCAGCTAAGACTCAAGACCAAGTGTAGAGCAATATGGTAGGTTAGACAAACTGTTAGGTAAGTTAGGTAGAAAGGAGATCTGGATCTTCAATTGTACTACTAGGCAGAGTCAGGGGAAAATATGTTTCCCACTGCTACTGCTGAAAATTTCAGAGATTCCAAAGACTTCAAGTAGTGACGCTTAAATACTGTTGGTGATTTCCATCCAGTATATTTTTTCAAATTATCAAAGTTCATATGTTGAAAATAATTAATTGAGGTGGCCACTGCCCTGACATCGTGTGCCTTAGGGAAAGATTCAGGGTTAGCTTGTTTAATAAAGCATAGGATCTGTTGCCTAATACCTTTAATTGATAAGGTACCACCTTTTTCTCTCCTAAAGAGGGGACCCGAAGAGGAGGAGGATGTCCTAGACAGAAAGGCTCGTAAGGTCATCACTGGACAAAGAGAAAGGTCTTGGGGAAGGGGAATGACTTTCCATGGTTCCCACCTCAACAAAGGATCCTCATTTTTTGCTAAAAAGCTGCGATCCGGAGAAAGCAGAACTTCTCCTGAGGGGAGAAATTCTACATGACCCGAATCTCTGGATAGCGCCGACAGTTCTGAAATTCTAGCTCCTGAAGCCAAGCTTAATAAAAATAATGTTTTTCTTAAGAGCATTATGAATGAACATGTCACATTATCTGTATCTGAAGCCAGTTTTAGAACATCATTTAGAAACCATGACACTGAAGTAGGCCTTACGGAAGGTCTAAGTCTAGCACAAGCCTTGGGAATAGACGAAAAGTAAGAGTGTTAAGTCTATATTAAAACCCAACTGAAAGATCTTCTTCAAGGCTGACTTGTTTGTCGTAATAGTGCTAGCTGCGAACCCTTTTTCAAATAAGGACCTGAAAAAGGATATGGCTGAGCTGACTGTCATGATTTTAATGTCCGATTCTCTCAGGAAAGATGCCAACTTTTTAACTGCAGCGTCATACTGCCTCAAAGTTGAATCCCTTTTATCTGATTCTAAGAAGAGGATATTTTGTGGATCTATATTTGCATCCCTCTTGGCCAGAAACTTCATGAAGTCCATAAAGTTAGGGCTTTGAGAATTCCTGAGGAAGCGAACACAGTCTTCATTTGTACCGACTGGGAGAGTCTGGGATTGGGAATCCGAAGGGGACGAAGACCCAATTCCAGCAGCAGGGGGTACCAATTGCTCTTCGGCCAGTCCGGAGCTACTAGAGCTACCTGACCCTTGAAAGTCCTGAGTTTGCTAAGAACTTTCAGGAGAAGATTCACCGGAGGAAAGATGTAAATCTTTTCCCAGTTGTTCCAGTCTATGGATAGAGCGTCTGTGGCATAGGCCAGAGGGTCCAGGTTGGGAGCCACATAACAAGGAAGTTTATGGTTCGCTTGAGAGGCAAACAGATCTACTTGCAGACCTGGTACCCTCCGGAGTATCCATTGGAACGAACTGTTGTCCAGCGACCATTCTGACTCCAGTGGAACTGAACGGGATAGAGCATCTGCTATAACATTCCTCACTCCGGCCAGATGGGTGGAGGAGAGGTGCCAACTGAACTTGTCCGCCAGGGAAAAGATAGCTACCATGACATGATTCAGGTGTCTTGACTTGGAGCCTCCCCTGTTTATGCAGTGAACTACTACTGTGCTGTCCAGAACTAACTTTACATGAGAGTTCTTTGGTGGAAGGAGCCTCTTCAGAGTCAGGAACACTGCCATTGCTCCCAATACATTTATATGAAGCTGGCGGAATTGGGGAGACCACCTTCCTTGAACTTTCTTGAACTGAGAATATCCTCCCCAGCCGCTTAATGAAGCGTCTGTGTGGATAGTGATTCCCGGAGGAGGGAATTGAAGAGGCACTGACATGGACAGATTCTTCATCTTTGTCCAAGGACGCAGACGATTTCGGAGAATTTGCGGTATTGCTGACAACTTGTCCCTGGATCTGACATTTGCCCTTGAGCGCCAGATCCTGGTTAAGTCTTTCAGTTTGGCTTTCATCAAGATGTTTGTCACTGAGGCAAACTGAAGGGAACCTAGGATTCTTTCCTGGTTTCTCCTTGAAGCATATTTGTACCTTAGAAATTGCTTCACTAACTTCGCTATTTCCTTTCTTTTGGTTACTGGAATCGACAGAGTGTGAGAAGATAGATTCCATTGAATGCCCAGCCATTGAAAGCGGGACTCTGGAGTGAGTCTTGACTTTGTCCTGTTTATCTGGAACCCCAGATATTCCAGGAACTGAATGACTTTCTTTGTGGCTTTGCGGCATTCCTCGACTGTTGGTGCCCAAATCAACAAGTCGTTGAGGTACGCTACTACCATTATCCCTTGAGACCTTAGTTGTTGAACCACTACTTCCGCCAACTTCGTGAATACCCTGGGGGCTACGTTCAGACCGAAGGGAACTACCTTGAAGGAGAATGCCTGGTCTCCCAGCTTGAAGCCTAGGTAAGGGCGAAAGTGTCTTGCAATAGGGATATGATAGTATGCGTCTGTAAGATCGATAGAGGTGGTGACGGCCCCACGGGGAAGTAAGGTCCGCACCTGCGAGATAGTCAGCATTTTGAACTTGTCGCAGCGAATGGCCAAGTTTAACTGGGACAAGTCTAAGATTACCCTTCTTTTTAAGGGAACCGTCCGCTATGGCGGATGACATGTCAACTTGAAAAAATAAAAAATCGAGTTATTACTTGTATCTATGCAGAAACATGCCGTGCATGCTTTCCAGAAGTTTCAGCCAATTATTTTCACAAATAATGAAGATATAGCGGTTTTTAAATGATGACGTCATCGTAACTGCGTCGTCTGTATGACTTGAGTTTGACAGAATCGTTTTTGCGTGTTTATTTTTGCATATATACAGCGATTTTTAAAGATTTTTTTCGAAATTCTCATACATCTGGTAGCAATGAAAGGTAGTGTGACACTGGGCGAGAAGCGAGCTGCTCAGAGCGGTTATTTATAGGCGAGACTCGGAGAATGACTCAGTTACGCCATAGACGTCAAAGCGGTTACATGCGCGTAGGCACTCGCGTTTGGTTACTAGCTATTTACGTTGTTTTTATAACTTCTTAGTGAACTTATAGCAATGCCGAAGTTACCTAAGATCAAGAAGGCTATACTCAGCAACTATGGCTAGCAAAATTAGCGAAGGCCAGGAGTGTGCTGAAAGAAAAACAGGAAAATTAATTGTTTTCAGCTGCCCTCATTGTCTCATGTCTCGCAGTCAACATCATTATCTGGTGTCACGCTGAGGGTACTAACACCACTTTTAGGGGTAGGACCACGATCCTTGATGTAGAAATCAACAATAAAAGTACAAATAAAGTAATTATAATAATGTTGTTTTGACTTTTATAAGAAAAAAGCTAAAATTTACATAGCAAATCTTTGGGAGCTCATACCTCAAAAACATACTTATGCGCATGTCGGTAACCATTACTCGGTTATTTATTATCCAATTTTAGAGAGAAAGATATCATTGGAAAGAGGAATAAAAATCCCATAATTTTGTGTGACAGAATTTTGATATCTTTTTTTTCTTTTTTTTTAGAATTTTTTGAGTGTCTAGACTAAAAAAAAAAAAAAAATTCATAAAAAATAAAAAAATTAAAAAATCAAAATTCTGCCACACAGAATTGTTCCGTATATAAAGAAGTTTTTATGGTATGATTTTCAATACAACTGATGTCATATTAGCGGAGAAAACTCTACCAATTTTTTTTTTAAATCATGATTTTTGCTAATAAAACAAAAAGTTTTTGATCAAATGACTTGAAATTTTTATATGATGAAGGTATTATATATATCTAAAACATATATGAAAATTATGTATTTTGCGTAATAAATAAAAAAAATAGACATCATAGCGGACGGTCCCCTTAATGAGCCTTTCTTTGGCACGCTGAATAAGCGACCTTGAAACTTTAATCGCTTGACTCTTGCTATTGCTCCTTTCTGAAGGAGTTCCTCTGCATACTCTGTCAATTCCTTCGATGGAAGTTGAAGGAACGGTCTGGGTGGAGGGGGGCCACCGATCCAACTCCAACCCAGGCCTTTCGACACAATACTTTGTGCCCATTTGCTGAATCCCCACCGATGCCGGAAGAGAAACAGTCTCCCTCCTACCTTGGAGATCTCACTGCTGCTGAGCCGAGTGACTTCCGCGGCCTCCACAGAAGTGCTTTCCCCTGTTAAGCGACCTTCCTGATCCTCTCTGATGAAAGGATCCTCTAGCTCTACTTTCCCTGGCGAACCGGTCGAAGTGTTGGAAGGCCTGGCCTTCGAACACCTGGTTAAATGCCAAGGAGACAGCGTAGGGCGTGGAAGGTTGAGCTTGTGGGGAAATCAGATAGATGGGCTGAGCCTGAGCTTTCGACGTGGAAGGCTGCCCTGGCTGAACGACCGGCACCGCAGACACAGCCTGACTGAAGTGCTGAGGCTTCTTTTGGTAAGGCTAAAACCGTTTGGTCTTCTTTAGTTTCTTGCCTGTAGACGAAGGGTCTTGACGTCTTTTAGCGGAGAGGCCCCAACAGTCTTTGAGGCTTTGATTGAGCCTCGTTGCCTCGCTTTGAACCTCTCTAACCATCGCTTCTGGGAAGAGGTCTGAGATGTTGGAGGAGAGCAACTTATTCGGCTCATGCCGAATAGTTGCTTCCTGGAGGACATGCTTACGGCAGTTGACCCTCGCAACCACAAACTCGTACAAGTCCGATTGGACTGTACAAGTCTGTGATTTGGTCAACAGCTTGAAAAGCGGCTCCGAAGCGTAAGATATGGCCGCTACCTCAGTCATTGCCATGGTGTTAATAGACCTGGCCAGTCTAGTTTTAGCCTCAAACTCGGACTGAATGAGGCTATCGGGGAGTCTTGGAAGCTTCTCGCCGAACTGATCCATCGCACAGTCCGGCTTAAGCTTGCCTACCGAAAAAGTATTCGGCAGGTCTTCCCACAAATCCCCAAGCGAAGGGAGCAAGGGTGATGTGGGGTCTGCTTCCCTCAACTGTGGCAAGGGCTCTCCCTTTAGGCCAGCCGGGATGGTAACGCTGGCGATCTTAGTCAGGAAAGGAAGAGGAGTCTCTTCCTCCATCGTAAAGATGGTGAAAAGACTCTTAAATGCCTGGATTCTAGTGTTGGAGCAGTCCATTTCATCCAGACACCGGAGCCACTCTCTCTGAGCCTGGTCCCTGGAGTACAGCACTGTCTCCCTAGGAACCTTATCCACCCTATTCATAGCAGCCTCCGTCAGCCTGGCGTAGCCAATGAACGGAGGTTGAAGATTCTCTGGGTAAAACTCGAAGTCTTCAATCCTTCGAGTACCACACTCCGGGATGGAAATGAACCCGTCCTGGAAAGGAGCGTAGGAAGCTACTCTCCAGGGATTGTTCATGGAGAATGGAGGGAGAGAATCATGAGGAGGGAGCTGGAGTAGGCCTACGCCAGGTGCCAGGGAGGCAGCTTGAGGGGCCTGATTGAAGCCAGACATAAGATTTTCCTGAGTGGCAATCCTGTCCGACAATTGGGAGAACATCTGCTCCATACTCGTCCTCAGGGACCCTACCAAGTCTCCCATCTGCTGCATCATCCCGACGGAGAAAGCGTTGGGATCGAAGCTAGGAACAGATGTCGACGTGGACGGATAACTCACCAGAGGTACCGTAGGGGAAGGAGAGACCACTGACTCCGCCGGAGTACGGGGTCTCTCCTTGGAGGACTTGCTCTTCGAGACTCTAGAGCTTGAAGCAGATGACTTACCCTTCTCTGCTCCGGGATTAGAAGCCGAAGACTTACGAGAGGAAGACGCCGAAGAAGTCTTTTTAGATGACGACATCTTAGTCAGAGTTTTCTGCGCTCTGTGACCCTTCACTTTGGGAACCACAGAAGCGCTGGGCGTAGTATACGAGAGCTCTGCTCCCGTAAAGCCCTGGAAGGAAGCAGGAGAAGCAGCAGGAGAAGAAGATCCAGTGGCGCCCAAGGGAAGCCCTTGAGCGTCCAACGTACCTACCTCGACCAACAGATCATCTACACCTACCCAAGGCTCTACATTCAAATCTAAAGTGGCGACCTCTGCCGAAATATCCTGGCCTGGTTCCTTCATACACGCGGCGACCTACCGTTGGATCGCCGTCATCGTCGGGGCTGCCTCCGCCGGGTCGACGTACCCCGTCGGCTTGCCGCCGGGGAACAGCAGGACAGCCAACCTCTTCTCTAGGATGTAGGGCTGTCCCTTGGCGGCGTTCTTCCCGAAGCTGCCGACCCAAGCCCTCAAGGTTGCAAGAGCAGTCTCTCTAACCGCGGCAGCCTGGAAGAGAGGGTGTCTGTTAGATTTTAGGCTCAAGTTGAGGTTCAACCTTAGAATAAAATAAGCTTAAGACTAGACAGTATCAGCATATATTCCATGATATTATGGGGAACTTAAGCTTAAAACATATTTCAGAATTTATATCGTATGTATATACTGATGGAAAATACTTACCCCGTCCAAAAACTGACTCACGAGATCGTAGCAGATCGTACACGTCTCGTGGAACCAGACCTGCAAATTCCCGTGAGGAGTCGCACACGGAGCATGAGACCTGCAGACCTCATGCCCGCAGGGGTCCTGGAGCACAGCGTTGCACCCCGGGTGCTCACAGTTGGTAGTCAGTAAGTGGAAGGATACATGAGTATCGATATAACACTCACAGGGCTACTCTAGTACTCCGTTGCATGCCGGAGAATGATAAATTTTTGGGCATAACCCCTCCCCTATCGCCTTAACCCTTAAACGCCGACTGGACGTATTTTAAGTCAACATTTTTTGTCTCTCGGGTGCCGACTGGACGTATTTTACGTCGCTATACAAAAGTTTTTTTAAAAATTCGCGGAAAAATACTTTTAGGCCTACCAGCCAAAAATCTTGAATCACACGCCTTGGGGGATGCTGGGAGTTCATGGATCAAGGTGTTGTTTTGTTTACAATCGATACGCAGGCGCCCAAGCGCGAATTTCTTTCTTGCCGCACTAAAAAGTATCTGTGACACATCTCGGAAATTATTTCATCACTTTGACATAATTTTTGTACCATTGTAAATTAGCCGTTACATTAAGTATTATATATGAAAATGTGTGCATTTTTATGTAAAATACAACAATAAAATACTCATGATTGTAGCTTTTATCAGTTTTGAGATATTTTCATATAAATAACGATAATTGCCAAAATTTGCACCCTTTGGTCAACTTTGACTCTACCGAAATGGTCGAAAAACGCAATTGTAAGCTAAAACGCTTATATTCTAGTAATATTCAATCATTTACCTTAATTTTGCAACTAATTGGAAGTCTCTAGCACAATATTTCGATTTATGGTGAATTTTTGAAAAAACCTTTTCCTTACGTCCGCGCGGTAACTCTTCCGAAAAAAATCATACATGCGATTGTGGTAATGTTTGCACCATTTTAAAATTAGCCGTTATATAGTTTTATATATGGAAATGTGCGCATTTTCATGCACAATACAACTAAAAACAACCCATGGTTGTAGCTTTTATCAGTTTTGAGATATTTTCATATAAATAACGATAATTGCCAAAATTTCAACCTTCGGTTAACTTTTCTACCGAAATGGTCGAAAAACGCAATTGTAAGCTAAAACGCTTATATTCTAGTAATATTCAAGCATTTACCTTAATTTTGCAACAAATTGGAAGTCTCTAGCACAATATTTCGATTTATGGTGAATTTATGAAAAAAATAACATTTTCTTTACGTCCGCGCAGTAACTCTTCCAAAAAAATCATACGTGCGATTGTGGTAATGTTTGCACCATTTTAAATTAGCCGTTACATAAAGTTCTATATATGAAAATGTGTGCAATTTCATGTAGAATACAACAAAAAATAATTGAAGGTTGTAGCTTTTCTCATTTTTGAATTAATTGCATATAAATCACGATAAATAGAAAAAAACCACATTCGGTCAAATTTGATTCTACCGAAATGGTCGAAAAACGCAATTGTAAGCTAAAGCTCTTACAGTCTAGTAATATTCAGTCATTTATCTTCATCTTGAAACAAATTCGAAGTCTCTAGCAAAATATTTAGATTTATGGTGAATTTAAAAAAAAATCTTTCCTTCCCTCCGCGCGCGGATTCTCCGCCACAAATCTACGAAATATGTACGTACCATTCTCGGAATATTTGCTCCGTTTCATATTAGGCATTTCAAAGAGTTTTATATATGAAAATGTGCGCAATTTTATGTAGAATAAAACGAAAAATATTTTAAGGTTGTAGCTTTTCTTATTTCCGAAATAATTGCATATAAAATATATATATTTAAAATAATTCGACATTCGGTCAACTTTAACACATCAGATATGGTCGAAAACTGCAATTGTAAGCTAATACTCTTACAGTATAGTAATATTCAATCATTTGTATTCATTTTGAAAGTAATTGGAAGTCTCTAGGACAATATTTAGAATTATGGTGAATTTTTGAAAAAAATATTTGTTTTCGTACGCGCGTTACGAATTCATGCATTATTTTGTGATAATATTTTCTCTGTGTTGCTTTGATCATTTTACAATGTGTTATATACCAAAAGGATCGCAATTTAGTGTACATTACAACGAAAAAAAAGTAACTTGTTACCTTTAACGGTTTTGCGCACAGCGCGATTTGAATACAATTATATATGAAATTTCGTTTTTGCGTTATCATATATCGCATTATTTATATATGATAATGATAATTTTTTTCATTTCTGATAGTTGCATACTAAACTTCAGCCAATGACAAAAAAAGGAGCCAAAAATGAACTCTTAATCTTGAAAACTAAGCGCGCTGTGATTTTTTTTAAAAAATATTTTTTCCGCTTCCGCGCTCACTCCGAAACCCCTCCGGCACACGGGAAACAAATTTTTTTTTACCGCTCCGGCGTAAGAGGGTTAATAGGCATAAAATGAAGACTCCGGTGTAGGCCGAAGAATGAAAACAGCAAGGCAGGGGAGGAACCCGGCTTAAGATAACTTATAAATAACTTATAATTAACTTAAGCATAAAACAGTTAAAATAAATCCGGAGAACGACTCCGAATAGCGGCTCTGTCCGACTCCGCCGGCTACGCCGGAGAGACGGTACGGTGTAAAGCAAAAGGGACCAACTGAAACGCATACACTCCGCCGGCAGGCGGGGCTACCGTACCTCCTCCCCGTAATCGATGGGGCTCCAGGAAAGAGAACAGAGATCCGTCATCACGGGGAGGAGGCGAGGAAGGGCGAAAACAGTTCCCGGGCATACAGCGGAGCACCGGAGCAACAAAGGTGGGGGGAGGCCAAACCCCCGACTCCGTCACAGCGAAGCACCACCGAAACCAGGGAGACAAGGTCACTCCCAGCCAAGTGTCTGTCCAGACTCCCCTACTCCCTCCGCGTAGGGAGAGAGGGAGTCAGGCCCGGATGGAGCGAGCAAGGACAAACCTCCCTCCCCCCTACTCTATGGTGAGAGCGGGGGGAGGGAAAGGCGACTGGGACGGGCGTCTGGCTGTACCGCGATCACAGGGTGACCAAGGTACGATAACACAACACAATCGACAAAATCGGTAGCCTAGGCTAATGCAACCAAACTGATCAGAAAGATGCAACAAACGTGATGCAACAAAACTGACAATAAGGATGCAACAAAACTGAAAAGAGGACCATGGGACCACTGATACCTAGGCTAAGCGAACAGACCAGACACCCTAGGCTAATCAAAACACAATAAATAAAACAAAAGTAGGGGAAAATAAAATATAGTAAGAGAAAATATCCAGGAGTGTACGACTAACCCGAAAGAAAGTCTACCACTCAAAGCTAGCCTGGGCCGATACGAAGAGCGATGGCTAGGGTCTGGACCAGAAAAAACTGAATGCCTACGTAAGGTAGAGAGACATGCATGCATGACCTAAAACCAAGGCAGGCTAAATCCCCTAACAATATCATAATAAAAAGGACTAGAGACGCACGTTAAAAATAAGGGAAAGGTTCCAGGTATGGGAGACCGAGAACCAAACCGCCATGAGGCAGAACAATGCCGCCATGCTCCCGACCGGGAACCTGTATTTATACCTAAAAAACGGCAAATACAGGCTCGTGGAAGGAACGAAACTAAATCGAAACCTTTTGGAATACTTAACTTAGCCGCTGCAATAGCCGAACGTTCCATGGTGGCGAAAAATCACGCAAACACAGCACAAAAAACAAGAGCAAAAAGAAACGCGTGGGTCTCTTGGCCTGCTAACATAAAGGATGGCCACCAGAGGCGTGGCAGTCGGCTTGGCGTGGGTTGCAGTAGTAGTAGTTGCCGCCCCGTTCTGTGGGTCAGCTCTCTCCTTGAGGGAATTTGTTGTGGGAAATTTCTAAATGGCAAGAAGTTCGTGGTAGTGGTCTCACTCGCCCTAGTGACCATACCGACACCCTTCTTTTATTTTGGGTGAGCGAGTCAGTTATACTGACCTCTTCTTTATTTTGTTTATTCTCTGGTATTTGTTAGATCATTTACCTAAGAAATAATGAACTAAAGGATTATTTCGCGCAGCGACACGAACTGAGCCCAGAAAGGAAGTTTTCAGGTATATTTGTACCCAAGGAATGTCACTGCCAACAAATAAAATCCTTTCACTGTGACTTCCTACCCTTGGGTAATGGTATTTCATAATTCATGAACTCTTGTGGGCATGGGTATTATCATCTACCATGGTCTCCTATAAATGTTAAAAAATCAAAAACTTCAATTCTTTGTATTTTGTCCTAAGACCCTGAAAATCTGACTGGAGGGTCAATGAAGATGTCACTACCTTCTTAAGAAATTTTCTCCAGTAGATTTATTTCCATTCAGTATGCTTTCTTTCAGTATCTAAGGATAATCTTTTAATGGTTGGCTTATCGCTTTTTTTTTTATGTCTTATGAACTTGTTGGAGGGATGTTGAATTTTTACAGTTTTCTGTACTGCTGGCTCAGAAGTAGTACTTGTTTCATTAAGGTATTTCAAAGAGAGTACTTAATTTCTACAAAACAAATATTTTGGCACTGTGTCTGGCTGGAGACAGAGATGGTGTTCTTTTTCAATTATGGGGAGGAATTATGGCAATGACCTTTTTCAGTGATGGTGCTTCGGACATACATCCATTGGGGGAATCTTTTAGGCAGGAAGTACCCTAAGATAATACTAGGATGCTTCTTGTACTAAGGGAAGGTTCAGCAGTAGGAGAAAGCATGTCTGCTTCAGGGGACAGTGTACTGCCGACACAGTAAAATGGCAGGATGCATCAACTTGCTTGTTGTTAAGTATCCAAAGGTGTGTCTGACATTTAAATTATAAATGTTATGTATCCAAAGATGTGGTCGACATTCAAATTATAAAGAAGTGTTTAGCTGACCCAGATGACTGTCTAGTTCCCCCTTTCTCCACCAGGTGTTTCGAATTCTTTTTGACAGCCAACCAACTTGTAAGGGGGACTGGGCAGATTCTACTTTTAACGTAATTTAGGTATCCAAATAAAGGATTTTGACGAAGGAAAAATCTACACCCCACGCCACGCCGACCGTCGCGCCTCTGGTGGTCATCCTGTCGTTAGATGCCAAACTTGGGCTGCAGAGCGGGACATAGGGGGGGATTTCACAGGGCGACACGAACCCCTCGCCCAGAAATAGATTTTTCCTTCGTCTAAATCCTTTTTCTGGGCTCAGTTCGTGTCGCTGTGTGAAATAGTACCAGAGAAACAGCACAAGATTGAAAATATAGAAAGGGTTTCAATAAAACATAAAATAAAATTAATAAGTATAATGTAAAAGACTTATAAGTTATCATACAAAAAATTAGCTTAACAAAATTAGAGGAGACTTATAGCTAACTTAAAATTAAATTATATTATATAATGATAACTTATCTAAGATAGTGAGTTAGGGTAATACATATATAAATACTCACTAATATCAAGACAATATGCAAATTTATAATAAACAATAGAGGTGTGCTACCCTAGCATAAAAATAAGGGGAGCAACACCCAAGGACATTTCATATTATACAATAATGATGTGGGTGTCCCTAGCAGAAAAATAAGGGACACACCACCATGATCATAATCATAGCAGCTAAGGCTAGAGAACCATATAGAGCGTAACGGTAGGTTAAGTGAAATATTAGTTGAGGCAGGTAGAAAGGAGATCTGGATCTTCAACTACGACTACTGTGCAGTGTCAGGGGAAACTATGTTCCCCGCTGCAACTGCTGAAAATTTTAAAGATTCCAAGGACTTCAGATAGTGACGCTTGAAGACTGTCGGCGATTTCCATCCAGTATATTTCTTTAGTTCATCAAAGTTCATATGTTGAAAATAATTAATAGAGGTGGCTACTGCCCTGATATCATGTGCTTTTGGGAATGATTCAGGATTAGCTTGCTTAATGAAGTAAAGGATATGCTGTCTGATACCTTTTACTGATAAAGTGCCACCTTTTTCCCTCATAAAAAGAGGACCTGAGGATCTAGAAGATGTCCTAGACAGAAAGGCTTGCAAGGTCATTACTGGACAAAGAGAAGGGTCTTGGGGAAGAGGAATGACCTTCCAAGGGGCCCACCTTGCTAAAGGATCCTCGTTTTTTGCTAAAAAACTACGATTCAGGGAAAGCAAAACTTATCCTGAAGGGAGGAACTCCACATGCCCCGCATCCCTGGATAGAGCCGACCGTTCTGAAATTCTGGCCCCTGAGGCCAAGCTTAGCAGGAATAGCGTCTTTCTTAGTAGCATTATGAATGTGCAAGAAGAGTTGTCAGTGTCTGAAGCCAGTTTGAGGACATCATTTAGGAACCATGATACTGAAGTAGGTCTTTCAGAAGGTCTAAGTCTAGCACAAGCTTTGGGAATAGACGTAAAGTAAGAGTCTGTCAAGTCTACTTGAAAACCCAACTGAAAGATTTTCTTTAAAGCCGATTCATTAGTGGTAATAGTGCTAGCTGCTAATCCTTTTTCAAATAAGGATCTGAAAAAAGGATATAGCTGAATTCACTGTCATGGTTGTGGTGTTTGTCTCATTCAGGAAAGATGCTAACTTTTTAACAGCCGCATCATACTGTCTCAAAGTTGAATCCCTCTTATCTGATTCCAAGAAGAGGATATTCTGGGGATCGATATCTGCATCTTTTTTAGCCGCAAACTTCGTGAAGTCCATAAAGTTAGGGTTTTGAGAATTCCTGAGGAAGCGAACACAGTCCTCATTTGAACTGACTGAGATAGTTTGGGATTGGGAATCCGTCGAGGTCGAAGGCCCAATTCCAGAAGCAGAGGATACCAGTTGCTCTTTGGCCAATTCGGGGCTACTAGAGCTACTTGTCCCTTGAAAGTTCTGAGTTTGTTCAGAACTTTCAATAGAAGATTCACTGGAGGAAAGATGTATATCTTCTTCCACTGATTCCAGTCTATGGACAAGGCGTCTGTGGCATAGGCCAGAGGGTCCAGGTTGGGGGCCACATAGCAAGGGAGCTTGTGGTTCGCTTGGGAGGCGAAAAGGTCTACTTGGAGACCCGGAACACTCCGGCGTATCAACTGGAACGACTTGTTGTCCAGGGACCACTCCGATTCTAGAGGAACTGATCAAGACAGGGCGTCTGCTATCACATTCCTTACTCCTGCCAAATGGGTGGAGGATAGAGGCCATTTGTACTTGTTTGCTAGAGAGAAAATGGTTATCATGACATGGTTCACATGTTTTGATTTGGATCCTCCCCTGTTAATGCAGTGTACTACTACTGCACTGTCCAAAACCAGTTTTATATGAGAGTACTTTGGTGGAAGGAGCCTCTTCAGAGTGAGAAATACTGCCATAGCCTCCAATACATTTATGTGGAGTTGACGGAACTGGAGTGACCAAGTTCCTTGAACTTTTTTGAACTGAGAGTATCCTCCCCAACCGCTTAGTGAGGCGTCTGTGTGGATAGTCAACGCCGGAGGAGGATATTGAAGAGGAACTGACTTGGACAGGTTTTTTACCTTCGCCCAAGGGCGAAGATGGTTGCGAAGGATTTGCGGGATTACTGACAACTTGTCTCGAGATTTGACATTTGCTCTTGAGCGCCAAACTCGATTTATGTCTTTCAGCCTTGCTTTCAGTAGGACGTCCGTCACTGAAGCAAATTGGAGGGAACCTAGGATTCTTTCCTGGTTTCTCCTTGAAGCCTGTTTGTTCTTTAGGAATTGCCTTACTGACTTGGCTATTTCTTTCCTTTTGACTACCGGAATTGACAGATTGTGGGAGGATAAGTCCCATTGAATGCCTAGCCACTGAAAACGAGTCTCTGGAGTGAGCCTGGACTTCGTTCTGTTTATTTAGAACCCCAGATGTTCCAGAAATTGAATTACCTTGTTTGTGGCTTTGAGGCATTCCTCGACGGTTGATGCCCAAATCAGCCAATCGTCGAGGCACGCTACTACCATTATCCCTTGTGATCTCAGTTGTTGAACTACTACCGCTACTTTCGTGAATACCCAGGGGGCTACATTTAGCCCGAAGGGCATCACTTTGAAAGAGAATGCCTGGTCTCCCAACTTGAAGCCTAGGTATGGGCGAAAGTGTCTCGCGATTGGGATATGATAGTATGCGTCTGTAAGATCGATAGAGGTGGTGACGGCCCCACGGGGAAGTAAGGTCCGTACCTGTGAGATGGTCAGCATTTTGAACTTGTCACAGCGAATGAATAAGTTTAGCTGGGACAAGTCTAAGATTATTCTTCTTTTTGATGAGCCTTTCTTTGGCACGCTGAACAAGCATCCTTGAAATTTTAAATGCTTGACTCTCGACACTACTCCTTTCTGAAGGAGCTCCTCTGTGTAATCTGCCAATTCCTTTGATGATAGCTGAAGGAATGATTTGGTTGGAGGGGGACCTTTGATCCAACTCCAACCCAGCCCTTTGGACACAATGCTCTGTGCCCATTTGCTGATCCCCCACCTGTGGCGGAAGAGGAACAGCCTCCCTCCTACCTGGGAGGTCTCACTGCTGTTGTGCGGGATGACCTCCGCGTCCTCCACGGAAGTGCTTACCTCTGTTGGTAGCTCTTCCTGCACCTCGTTGCCGAAAGTTACCTCTGGCTCTGCTTCCCCTAGCAAACCTGTTGAAGGTTTGGAAAGCTTGACCTTCGAATACTGGGTTAAATGCCGGGGAAACAGCATACGAGGTCGAGGGCTGACCTTGTGGGGACAGCAAGAGAATGGGCTGGCTCTGAGCTTTCGATGTTGACGGCTGACCTGGTTGGGCGACCGGAACAGCCTGTACAAAGTGCTGCTGCTGCTGTTGTTTCTTGTACGGCTGGAACCTCTTTAACTTCTTCTGTTTCTTGCCAGAGGAGGAAGAGATCTCAAGCTTCCTCTTAGCAGAGATACCCCAACGAGCCCTGAGGCTTTTGTTAAGCCTCGAAGCTTCGTGGTGCTCCTCGTTGACTGCCGACTCCGGAAAGAGGTCTGCTCCCCAGATGTTAGAGGCGAGCAGCTTATTCGGTTCATGCCGGATTGTAGCTTCTTGGAGGACATGCTTGCGGCAGTTCCTCCTTGCTACTATAAAGTCATATGCATCTGACTGAACAGTTTGCATTTGAGACTTGGCCAAAATCTTAAAGTGAGGCTCCGAGCCTTAAGTTAAGGCAGCCACTTCAGTCATGACCAGAGAGTTAAGAGTTCTTCCAAGTCTGGTCCTTGCTTCAAATTCTGCCTGAATGAGGTTATCAGGCAGTCTAGGCAACTTCTCACCGAACTGTTCCATAGCACAGTCCGGTTTTAGTTTACCTACCGTGAAGGTAGCTGGCAGGTTCTCCCACAGGTCACCGAACTCCGGGGAGAGAGGAGACGTAGGATCTGCTTCCTTGAGCTGTGGGAGGGGTTCGTCTTTCATACCCGCTTGCATGGTAACTTCCATTAACTTTGTCGTAAAGGGGAGTGGTGCCTCCTCCTCCGTGGCAAAGATAGTGAACGGGCTTTTGAACGCTTGGAGTCTGGTGTTGGAACAGTCCCAGTCCTCCAAGCAATGCACCCATTCTCTTTGAGCCTGATCACGACTATAGAGGACAGTTTCTCTAGGGATTTTATCCTCCCTATTAAGAGCTGTCTCTGTTAACCTCGCGTATCCCATGAAAGGAGGTGTTAATCCGGCCGGGTGGAACTCGAAGTCCTCGATCCTTCTAGTTCCACATTCCGGAATTGAAATCATGCCATCCTTGAAGGGAGCATAGGCTGCTACCCTCCAAGGATTACTCATCGAGAAGGCAGGAAGGGTGTCATATGCTGGTAACTGGGCAATACCAGTTCCTGCTACTGGGGGGCTGGCCTGAGGTGTCTGATTCAGGCCTGCCAGGTGATTATCATGATCGGACACACGTTCAGTCAGGTTCTGGATGGACTGACCTGACTGATTCAGAGAGGTAGAGATTTGAGCAACCATCTGCTCAAACCTCTGTTCAAAACTCGTGCTGAGTGATCCGACCAGATCACCCACTTGCTGCAAAATGCCTGCTGAAAAGGCAGCGGGATCGAAGGCACTAGGTGCCGTGACCACAGCAGGAGTCACCGGAGGAGTTCTGGTCGCAGCAGGAGAAGGTACAGGCTCGGTGGGAGTGCGGACCTTCTCCTTAGAGGCTTTGCCTTGTGACCCTTTAGAGTGTGAAGATTCAGACTTCACTTTCTCTGCTCTAGGATAGGAAGCCGGAGACTTACGAGAGGAAGAAGACGACGTCTTTTTTGACGACATCTTCTGTAGGGTCTTCTGCTCTCTGTGTCCCTTCACCTTGGGGGGCACAGATGCAGTAGACGTACTAGCGGGGATTTTCAATCCCGTAAAGCCTTGGAAAGATGAGGACGAAGGGACAGGAGAAGAAGATCCAGAAGCGCCCAAGGGAAGCCCTTGGGCGCCCAACAAACCTACCTCAACTAATAAATTCTCGGCACCTACCAATAAAGGGGAACTGGAGCCCTGGAGGATGGAACTCAAAGTCTTCCAGTCTTCAAGTTCCGCAACCCTCAATTGTCAGCATACCGTCCGAGAACGGTGCGTATGCTGCTAACCTCCATGGATTGTTGCTATTGAAAGGAGGTAGGTTTGAAGGGTCCGGAATTGGCAAGGGATGGGTTGCCTGTCCGGACTGAGGCAGTCCTGTTGCCACTGTATCCCGGAGACCCACAACTAGATTCTCCTGGGTCACCATCCTTTCTGCTAAGGATTGGATGGATTGGCCTGAGGCTTCCAGTGTGGATGACAGCTGGGAGAGCATTTCTTGGAACTTGGTCTGGACCAAATTCCCTACCATGCTTCCCACCTGCTCCATCATGCTGGCTGAAAATGCCTCCAGGTCAAAGCTAGGGGGCTGGGCCTTAGCTTTAAGAACCTTCATTCTCGACCCCTGAGGCAGGGGAGTAGTTTTTGCCTTGTCTGCCTCGGGTTTAGTAGCCGTTGGCTTTGCGACGCGGCTGGTTCCAGACCTCTGTCTTGGCAAGGACTTTTTCAAGGCCTTCAAGTCAACTGGGTTTTTTACCTTGGGGATCACCGAGGTTGACTTCGGTCTAACTGACTGAAGCTTCCCGGTGAACCTCTGGAAGAAAGTAGTAGAAGAGAAAGAAGAAGAATGGGATGGGCTCAAGAGCAAGCCTTGAGCCCCTACAGTACCTGCCTCGCTACCTTCCTTACCTTCGCCCATGTTGTCCACAGTCATGGGCTCCCGGTCAAGGTTGAGAGCTGCCACATCTCCGACGACCTCTTCGGCGGGACCTTCCTCCGGCACGGGCGCGGTCATCGCTTGGATCTTGGCGATGATGGGGGCTGCTACCGCTGCCTCTACCGCCGCCGACTTCTTGGCCCCGGGGTAGATGAGCCCAGCCATCTCCTCTGAAAGCATGTACGGCTGGGCCTTCTTGGCGTTGCTGCCGAAACCACCAACCCAGACCTTCAGGGTAGTCAGCGCCGTGTCCCTGACCACTTGGAGACCCTGTAAAAGGGGTTATGTCAATTCTTAAACTAGAAACTATACTTAGCCTAGCATGAATTTACATGCTATATTCAGCCGATTCTCATTGTATCAATGTGTCATTGTCCGGAGTGATACCTACCGATTCGGAGGTGAACTCGTTCACCAATCCGTAGCTGATTTCACAGCCCTCGTGGTGCCAGACCAAGATCTCTCCCACCTGGACCGCGCAACCGGCGTGGGTACGACACACCACATGACCGCAGGGCTCCTGAAGGACGGCGGTGCACCCTTCCTCCAAACAACGCAAGACCTGCAAGTCAAATGATACATGAGTATCACTATAAACCCTCCGGAGACAAGTCCGGGGGTGCATGCATTATGCTATTGCCACCGGAGACAACTCTGGCCGCAGCATACATATACTCTAAGATAACATGCGACCTTGTTCTCACTAGCTCCGGAGCCCAGCTCTTATACCCATAGTATCATCCGTGATGGGATAATGGGGAAGGGAGGCTATGAAACCCTTTAGACTCCGGCAGTGCCGGAGACGTATAATCTAAAAGATTTAGGTGGTCTCAAGCCGTCCCCATTGCACCCGGATGAAGGATGGAAATCCAAGACAACAGGCACAAGGCCAAAGGGCTAGTGTTAACAAGGTATTTTGGTTTAAATACCTGGCGGAGTAGCAAGTCCACCGTCGTGAATAAACCGAATTATAGTAAGATAAAACCTTACATAATAAAATTAGTGGATGTTATTATGTGTGTATTAATATGTACATGCAACAGTAGATGATCCCGTAGGTGTGGATCGATACCTATCAAGTGTCTAAATGCACCTAGCTATCCCGATGCTGGGTTCGGCTTCGTGAGAACAGAACAGGGGGTCGGTTATAACCTTAGCCCATATCTGGTCGATAAGGAATAGGGCTATTTACATAGACCATACCTTGAAGCCGGGGTCCCGGATCCGCCGGAGTGGGGGAAAGGGTGGGTGAAAAAGACCGTGGAAGGAATACATGACACTTTGGACCGGAGAGCATCCTGCCTGGGCGAGCCAGGTGGCCAACCACGGCTCGGCCGAACAGGGTACCCTCATCCCCACTACTACAAGGCATGGTAAGGTGGGCCTGCCCACTGATAACCCTCCCTGCCCATCCTCCCCCCCTTTAGGGGACTCGGATCGGCTACATGGTGTAGTGTGAGCAAGTCCGCACTCCACTGAGGTGGGCGTGAGTGGGGGGGGGGGGGGGGGGGGTCGGTTAACAGGGTGGCTCATACGCGGGCAGCTGGAAACCTTCTCAGCCGGGTGAACAGCCACGCGGTGTGAAGGACGAACCAATCAAGAGTAGGGCTATAGGTCTATTAACATGCCATACAAATTTACATTATCAATCATAATAAAACACATATATCAAGAAACATCCTGTCCTTACGCGGGGGAGATAAGAAAGAGAGAAATAAATATGGAGCGAAAGGGAAAGCAATGAGTCCTCTCAAGCAGCTGGCCTAACTTCGTAAATCGAATCGATCTGAACTAGTTGGCCTGGCAAACTCAGAGCGGCTTAGCCTAGATTGCCGAATCGAAATATTTAACCGAAAGGGCAAGGCGGCCTGGGTGGCTCGAGGACGATCATGTATAGGCTACGAATGGATCAGGGTCCTTCCGTAGAAGACAAGGGTGTCTTACAATAATAATGGCATACAATACATCTTAACTAGATATATGGTTGATATGCCAACCTCAAGATGTAAAATAAGGCTAACTGAGTAGGCTACGTCCCGAAGGCATGCGGTTCGGTCAGTAGGCTATCCCCCGCGATCGGACTAATCATTAAAACGTCAGATAAATAAAAACGCATCTATGAATTATATATAGAGAACTGCTAAATGATTGAGAATTGACTCCAATTAGTATAGGAGACCAATTGGTGTAAGATAAGAGCGTAAATATATGTAGGTAGCGAGCCACGAAATGGCGGCAACACGCGGGCTGCCGCTCCCGCATATAACCTATTTTAAAATAGTTTATCATGCCTATCGCTACCTCCAAATAATACCAAACATTAATTGCAGTACTCAACTTAGATGCAGTAGCTACCTGACGTTCCATGATGCAAAAAGGAGGAATTCCGAAGCGAAATCACTACACTTAGAAAAAACGCTTTAGCGAAGTCGTGCTATCGAAAGGAATGGTAAACAAAGCACTAATTGTAGCAGTAGCGGGTAGCGGGGGCCTGGAACGGCTCCTCTGTAGACGAGGGATATTGAGAAAGGAAGAGAATAAATGGCAGGGGGACCTCTGGTAGTGGTTTCACTCGCCCCAGATACCATACCGACACCTTAAATAAAGGTGAGCGAGCTGGACTATTCTGGGATTACCATATAGCTCTTGTCTCTGGTATTTATAGCAATATTTATACCTTAGAAATGAGTGCTAAAGGAACCATTTCATGGAGCGACACAGGCTAAGCCCAGAAATGTGAATCTGTTCATGCATTTGCTGGTTATCGGTACCGGACGAGGCTTAGCCTACCATGGACAAGCCCGCGATGCTGTGATTCATACCAGCGATATAGACTGAGAAGTGGTCCAAGGAAAAACCCGTGATTAACTGAATCCGTGATTGCTGATCCGCGACTAACCAAGGCCCCACTGTAACCCACCTATGACATTGTACTTAGTGGAGAGTGGTCTTGAGTCTTTTACTCATGAAAGTACAAATAAGAAGAAAACGTTTCCTAGAAAAGAAATTGGCGGACACTGATATAGAAGAACCTTTCCACTATATTTATATTTGCATAAGGGAAAATATGCCAGGTTACAGATTTTTTAATTCGCTACCACTCTGCCACACAGACCACCACACATGTTCACTGAAAACCACCTGAACAAGTTAAAAATCACTGTAAGACGAAGAATGTCCAGTCTGATCACCCAACTGCGAAATAGCAGCAATGTGCTCATACAAAGCACCCTAAGCAATGAGGCAAGAAGATCTAAATTATGGGGAAGATGGGAAAATGAGGCGCTTGTTCCCTAAATTACTTAATCTCTGTTTTTGCAAAGTGTCATCTGCAGAATATGTCGTTATTATTATATTGCTACAATTATAATTACTTGTATTTTCTTTTTTCATTATTACTGTGATTATCTTCTGTATAGCTTTGCTAATTTCAATTTTCGTACTTACACTTCTGGGCGTGACTACTGTAACCACCTAAGGTCCCTAGCTGGAATTTAATTATATAAAATCTACTCTCTAATTGTTATATTCTTCAATGTTTCTTTGTTTTCATTATTATTACTGTTATTACCATTATTTTTTTATTACCATCTTTTATATTAGTTCAACAAGTGTAGATATTGCAGACTGGTTTTTTTTTATCATATCTTCTAATGTACAGTAGAGCCCCGGTTCACAACCGTATTAGAACTCGGACATAATCGGATTTCGCCACTAAATTTCCAATAAACTTTGTATCTGTTTTCAACCAAAAAACCAGTTTCCGATCCCCGACCATATGATGTTTGTAAACAAAACTGTTTCCGCCAACCGCCGCTAGTTGGCGTCATCCAGTGCTACCAAATATAGCACAATTTCATGTTTTTTTTAGCATAATTTGACCCAAGAATTGAAGCTTAGCATAATTTCTTTCACACTTAGGGTTCTGGTACAATTTTAGAATGTATTTTCACTAAAATTTTAAATAAAATGCAGAAAATTCCTCAATTTCATACACAGCTATAGTGAATATATGTATCTTCATAGTGAAATTGCCTCAAAAAGCAGCACTAACAAATGAGTTAATTGCTAAGTTTGAACCCAAGTAAGGAATGTTAAATTTTGTGAATATAAATAAATACCCACAGTGACATGACAAACGATCAGTAAAGTGTTAATAATGTTTTTTCTTCGTGAGTAAAGAATTAATTTTTTTCCTTTATAAGTTTTATTTTTTCAGTAGTTATAAAATAATTATGTCTGAAGTGATTTTCACACAATTTTCAAGTATTTATTCATTGTGTATGTGAGCTATTAAAGAAAAATGGTGTTTCAGTGGCATGATAATGATCAAGTAATAAGTTCGTATGTTTTTCTTCTTGAGTAGAGACTGGTTGTTGGGTTTGCAATGACACAACGTCCTGGAGACTGGACTTTATTACAGGATACTCGGGAGCCAACTGACTCGCAACAGCGTATACAGAATTGCCAATAACGGATGCATGCTCGGCAGCGCATGGCCGAAGAACATATCGTACATCCCCCCCTCAAGAATATACTTATACATGGCAAAAATAAAAAGGGGAAAAATACAAAACATATCGTACATCCCCCCCCAAGAACATTCTTATACATGACAAAAAAAATAAAAGGGAAAAATGCCCTTAGATCAATGAGACAAGAGAAGAAACAAAAAATTAAAGCTAACTTCTCGATACATACACAAAAACGAAATAAAATACATAAATTCTCTGAAAAGAAATATCAATTCCTGATGCAATTGCATACAAAAGGTAATAACATCACTCTACAAAGTCTTTGAGCCACTTGGGTTTACCAGCGGCTCTTCTGGGCCTATCAACGACGTTAGGCTCCTGTGTGGTGCTTGTCCCCTGTTCTGTCGGGGTATGGTTTGCGGAGGACTCGTGCTGGGACATGGGCGTGCCAGAGGGCGGAGCGATGACTCTCAGGTGTCGTCTGTTTCTTTTTGACAGCCTGCCGCTCCCGTTAAGCTTGACGGTGTACTGACGATGGGGCTTTGTTTCTGTTACTATGCCCGTTCGATCCCATTGCTTGGTAGCTTGGTTTTGTATGCATACATGGGTACCTAGTTCGATGGGCGGCAGTCTTCTGGTAGTGCCAGGGATGCGCATCGCCTCCTGCGACCTTGCCACTTGTAACTCCCTTCGACGTATCGTCTGCCTCCAATATCTGTCTACTAACAGGTGTCTCCTGGCCGCGGTACCGGTACCATCGCGCAGCTGGCGACCCGTTGCAAGCTGAGACGGCGACTTGTTAATTTCCCTGAGAGGAGTGTTGAGATACTGAAGTATCGCCAGGGCCGTTTTGTCCGACTCAAGGGCTCCACCCTTTAATGTATTTTCCCGGAGTAGCCTCTTCGCCGATTTGACAGCTGCTTCTGCCCTGCCGTTAGACTGGGGATACTGGGCCGACGACAGCCGGACCTTGACCCCCCATCTCTTGAAGAAGGCCTCCATCTCCTCGCTGGCCAAGTTCGTGCCTCCGTCAGTTGATATTTGTTCTGGGGCTCCCCAACGCGAGAAATATGATCGAAGGTGATTACTGATTTTGTTAGACGTGGCACCATTGGGGAAATGAGCCACTTCTAACCAACCTGTTAGTCTATCGGCATACACCATGTATACACTGCCTTCTATCTGGAACATATCTGCTACGACTTGCTGGAAGGGATATTCCGCAGGCGGCGTGTGTATCATTTCTTCAGGAGGCAGTGAGGGGGCATGTTCATCGCATGAAGTACATCGGGCGCGGCAATGCTGAAGGTCCCCTTCTATTCCCGGCCAATAGACCGACTGCCTGGCCTTCTAAGCATCGAGTCGAGGCCTTGGTGTCCTGCGTGTAGGTTAGCGGCTACCTGGCGGCGTAAATCCTCGGTATAACCAAGCGAACACATCCTTGGTCCACTGAGTATGTCACCAGATCCTGGTTGATGGCTAGCCGGTCCCGAACGCTGAAGAAGGGGCGAAGGCAGGCGAGTTCTTGCGACTTCTGTTGGGGCCAGTCGCCCGCTGCAACCCTTGCAAGCAAGAGCTGATATACAGGGTCGTTAGATGCGGCGCTCCTTACGCAGTCTTCATCCAACACGATGATATCCGGTTCCAAGGCGGCCACGGTTGCACATGCCACTGCCACTTGAATGTCGTCCTCCAAATCCACGTCGGAAGCTTCGCGGGTGCTCGCATGGTCGGGTACCTTGAAAGAAAATCCGCGGCAGTGTTCCTTTTTCCGGGCAGGTATTTCATGTGGAACTTGAACTGGAGTGTCTTCTCTTTCAGGTTGAATAATCTCGGGTTGATGACGTCCCTTGAAGGGCCTCTGTCACCCAGCAGCTTGACGAGAGGACGGTGGTCCGTGATGATGGTGAGATTAGGACACCCAAGTAGGAACAGCCTGGCCTTCCGCAAGCACCAGGTAACTGCCAGGGCTTCTCCTTCTACGGGGGCATACCCAGCTTCAGAGGAGGTGAGGTGTCGACTACCACACAGGGCAAGGCGCCAGCCGCCCTTGCAACAAAAGGGGCTGTCAGCTGACTGACAAATACAATACTGCTGAAGGACTACGAACCCGATACCTTCTTTACTCCAATCCGTCATTATCGTCGTAGGGCGTGTGACAGGCATAAGGCACGGCATCAGGCAACAAATGGATGTGGTGCTGCTTGCCCGTCATGACAGGTAACGGTTCCCTGGTTGTATTAAAGGTTGTTGAAGAGAAATGCCGTAATAACCACTCCTCAAGTCTCGGTTATATTCTCCTCCACAGGCGGGATGGTAAGGTGGCTGGCTTCATTGTCTTAGGGGAGTTTAGGCCGTGCGACGTCTTCATTAAGCACATCAGCTGATGCAACGAGATGGTAGGGGTGAGGGAAGTCAGGGGGTACTATTCCCAGCTCCTTACAAGCATTCAGCGATATATAGAAGTTCTTGGCCGTCGGCACAAAGTAAACCTCCTGCTTCGTGCGTCGCCCACCTATATCAATGAAGCATGTCGTTGATCCAAGACATCTCACTCGGAGATTAGCTACGTCCCTCAGACCTGCTCGCGGCTGCAACTCCAGTGAATTTATTTGCAGTCTTGAGAGAATCGTGGGTCCGGCAACGCAGATCTGTGCTCCTGTGTCTGCTACGACGAGTGTGGGTACTGAATTCCCGTTTCTATGGGAAACACAAGCCTTGATCGTGGGGTGGGGGGAGAGGTGCGTGTCTGCAACAATCGCTAAACTCGAGGCAAGCGGCGCTTTCTTCGTATTCCTGCAGCATTTCTGAAAGTGCCCTACCTTTTGGCACCCGTGGCACGTTATACCTCTTGCTGGGCACGACGCTCGACCAAAGGGATGGTGCCCCCCACAATTTCCGCAACGCTTCACATTGGAATTGCCGCGCAACACCGCGACGTCTGGCTCTACGTCATCAATGCCTGTGACGTCATCACTCGAGGCGCCAGCAGACCCCCTCTCACTGATAGCGACGCGTGGGATACTTTCGACATCTTGGCGTGCAGCTTCGAAAGTGCAGCACAGTGCCTGAAGGGCATCTACACTCTTAAATGTCTCACATGTCTGAAAAACATGCCTCTTTAATACAGGGTCACTGAGGCCTACCATTATTTTCCGCAACAGCATGTACTCTATTAAACACTCCCCGCATTTGGGACACTCAAAATCACAGTCGGTGGCCTTCTGAGCACACCTCGAAAAATAGTCGCTCACTAATTCCTCGCGGCCTTGTGCGAGGGCAAAGAATTCAGACCACTGAACTGCCTGATTCGACGACCGCAACACAATATTCCCGATGGCGTCCAGAGCCGCGTCTGGGGCGAGGGCATTCCATTTGGCATCTGAATACCGAGCGTCCAGTGCACGTTGCAACGCCGGTACACAGTTGAGCCTAATGTGCAGGACAACATCCTGCGGCGGGAACTTGTTAAGGTGAATCCAATACGTCATCGAACGTCTCCAGGATCTGAACGCTGCCGAAGACATTACCGCCTCACACTTCTCAGGGGCAGCAGAGACAGGAACTGTACGGCACGTGCTCCTGACCGGGAAGGGCATCCTGAAGGGAACGGATGGCACGCTGCTGGTCTGCAAATAACGTCTGTGCTTGCATGACGGCCTGTGACAAGGCCCTTGGCATTGCAGGTGAGGCACGCCTCGGCGTGGCCTGGGGTGGTCGACGTATCTGGGGCATGGTTGGTCCTTATCCTACTCACTGCGCCATGTTGGGTTTGCAATGACACAACGTCCTGGAGACTGGACTTTATTACAGGATACTCGGGAGCCAACTGACTCGCAACAGCGTATACAGAATTGCCAATAACGGATGCATGCTCGGCAGCGCATGGCCGAAGAACATATCGTACACTGGTTTGTTTGTTTACCTTTTTTTATTTTTTTTTATTTTTCAGTAAATATCAAAATGTTATATTTGAAGTAATTTTCACACATTTTAATTGTGTATGTGACCTGTTAAAGAAAAATGGTTCTCAGTGACATGATAATGATGCAGTAATAAGTAAAATTTGTATGTTTTTCTTCACATTTGTATGTGTGATCTTCACACATTTGTCAAATAGTATACTAGTGATTGCATATCAAATAGTATACTAGTGATTGCGTATGTGATCTATTAAAGAAAAATGGTGTTTTATTCGAGTTTGCTAACATGGAAAGATGAACAAATTATTAGTTATAATATTGTCTGTTCGTCACTTTGTATCATTTCACCTAATATATAAATGTTTTAAATTTCCATTACATCGTCGTTTTAGCTCAAATGTATTAGAGAAATGAGATAATGATAGATTAATAGCATAATTCTGGCACAAAATTGCACCATATTTGGCATAAATTCTTGCTTGGACCGACTAGCATAATTTAGCAAAACGGTTGGTAACACTGGTGATGCCACTCTGCATTGTTTACAGTCCGCAGCTATTGTTTTCAAACATTCAAACATGTGTCGTGTCTCGTACACCTTGCACGCATTGCGTTTGCTTTTTCGGTGGTATCAACTCTATACGCAGTTACCTTTTGATTCATCATGGGTCCCAACATTACTACTGGATTTCTATGTTCAAACCTTTTGCTATTGTTAATCTGTGAAATAATGGAAAAGTGTTTGCATGGCATCTCGCGTTTTCCTGCTTCAAAATGTTTCCATCATTTCCAACTCCAAAATAAACCATAAGTTTCGTCTATCCTCTCCTCTGCATGAAAGTGATGAGCGAAAAAAAAAAAAAGATTTAATCAAGCACTCTTGCTTGATTATTTTTTCAAGCATAGACCCATTCTAAAACCATGCTCACACTTGAGGCGCGCGTTTCAGTAGCAAATGCAATACGTATTTAAGTGTTAAGTTTAGAGTGAAGGCAATGTTACGTACGTAGGTTACATGTGCGTTTCGGTAGCGAATGCAATCTTTAAGCTTTGTTAAGCTTGGCGGTAAAGAAGAGGTTAGCCATAGCTTTAAGTGCGTAGTAATTAAGAAATTAAGACGAATCTTTTATGTCGTACTGTAATACGTCAGTTTATGTGTAAGATTTGGTAGTGAAACCAGTTACATACGTAACATGTACGGTTCGGTAGCAACGCAATCTAAGCTTTTTAAGTTTGCCGGTAAAGAAGAGGTTAGCCTTAGCTTAACTCAGAAGCCGCTGCAGTATACAATTATAGAAATAAAGTAGATTCTTTTATGTCTACTGTAAAAATACGTCATTGTTTACGTGTGAGGTTTGGTAGTGAAACCACTGTTACATACGTAACATGTGCCGTTCGGTAGCGAACGCAATCTTAAGCTTTGATAACACACACACACACACTCTCTCTCTCTCTCTCTTTATTTATTTATTTTTATTTATTCATTTATTTTTACTTCTTTATTTCTTATTTATTGCTCTCTCTCTCTCTCTCTCAAGCTTGCTGGTAAAGAGGAGGTTAGCCTTAGCTTAAATCAGAGAAGCCGCTATGGTATAGAATAATTATAGAAATTAAGACAATTCTTTTATGTCTACTGTAAAAAGACGTCAATGTTTACGTGAGATCTGTAGTGACACAGTTTACATATGTAACGTGTGTGCGGTAACGAACGCAATCTGTATGCTTGCTTTATAAGCGTCCTCGTAAAAAAAGAGGTTAGCTTGATATTAAACTTAAGAGATGCTGGTACGTAATGGTATAGTAATTGTAGAAAATGAAGTTTTTATATTAAAACAAAGTTTAATGTATACTTACCTGGCAGGTATATATATAGCTATATTCTCTGTTCCACCTGGCAGAAATTTCAAATCTCGCGGCAAACGCTAGTAACCTATTAGTAGTTCAGGATACCACCACCCCGTTACCGTGGCGCTAGCGCCAGGAACCGTTCCCACTTGAACCAGATTTTTCTCTGACCCTGTCTCCTGAGGGGAGGAGGGTGGGCATTAAATTATATATACCTGCCAGGTAAGTATACATTAAACTTTGTTTTAACACTTCATTTTAATGTATGACACTTACCTGGGATGGGGTATTACTGATATAGCTGATTGACACATTTGGAGGTGGGTCAAAGACAGCAACATTATTAGAGTATAAAATATTATTAAAATATTATTAAAACTCTAGGTTCCTTACCTGCTAAGGTAGCTGACTTCATAGGTCCTGCCTCTCAGTCTGCTTAAACCTTAGGAGCTCTCAACAAGGAAGTGTCCTGTATGTTGAAGAAGCTAAGACAACTGGGCGTGACCAATGTGTTGACAGAACCCTACAGCCCTCTTATGCCACGGCATTCAAGCTTAGTAATAGATCATTAACCTGAACTAAACACACACACACCATACCATATCCAAAACCACCAGACTGAAAAAAGTAAACACACTTTTCCAGATACCAATAAACACAACACCATCACCTGATAAAATACTAGCTTAAAAGAAGGTTATGGGTGGTAACTCCTTTGCCCAATACTGTACCCGAGGACACGTATGGACCTAGCGTCTGACAATTATCAAAGGTTGTCTGAATATCCCTCAGATAATGAGACGCAAATATTGAATTCGTTCTCCAAAAGGTCGATTCAATAATTTCCTTGAGGGTTAAATTCTTTTTAAACGCCAATGAAGTCGCAACTGCCCTGACTTCATGAGCCTTCACTTTCAAGATCCCGAAGGTCTGTTTTTGACACAACATGTGAGCTTCTCTAATTAACTCTCTCATAAAGAAAGCTAGAGCGTTCTTTGTCATGGATCTACTGGGGTCTTTGACTGAGCACCAAAGAGCATCAGAATTCCCTCTGATCTCTCTTGTTCTTTCAATGTAGAATCTTAATGCTCTCACTGGGCAGAGGACTCTTTCTTGCTCATGTCCCACTAACTCAGATAAACCCAAGACATCAAAGGATCTTGGCCAAGGATTCGCAGGGTTCTCATTCTTGGCCAAAACCTTCCTGGAATGAACACACTGCATTACCATGTCTCCATCCCACTTTCTTTGAAATGGCCTGAAGCTCACTAGCTCTTTTAGCCGTTGCCAGAGCGACTAAAAAGATAGTCTTCTTAGACACATCTCTCAGAGAGGCTTTCTCTAAGGGCTCGAATTTACTCGAGGTTAGATGCCTCAAGACAACATCGAGGTTCCAAGCAGGAGGCCTGCATTGTGGCTGTTTCTTAGTACCAAATGACCTAATCAGATCTCTAAGGTCCAATTTTATTAGAGATATCAATATCTCTGTGTCTAAACACTGAGGTCAACATACTCTTATAGCCTTTGATTGTAGACACTGACAATCCTAAATCCTTCCTTAAGTATAGAAGGAAGTCTGCGATTTGGGTCACAGAGGTACTGGATGAAGACACTTTCCTCTTCCTACACCACTTCCGGAAATTTTCCCACTTCGACTGATATATTGCAATTGTGGAGGTTCTTCTGGCCCTAGCCACTGCACTGGCCACCTCTCTAGAATATCCCCTCGCTCTGACAAGACTTTCGATAGTCTGAACGCAGTCAGACCCAGAGCGAGGGTATTCTTGTGAAATCTGTCGAAGTCGGGTTGTCTGAGTAAATCTACTCTTAGAGGAAGAGTTCTTGGTGTATCTATTGTCCATTCCAGTACCTCTGTGAACCAACTTTGGGCCGGCCAAAACAGAGCTATTAAGGGGGCCGGCCGGAACGCCTATATATGGAGGTATAGGGCGAAAAATGCAAAGTCATGAAAAAATTCATGGAGCTTCATATGGCAATTGAGAATACGTATACGAAATATTTCGTCAAAATTCCTCTTACTTTCGTAGTTACAGGGTAATTAGTTAACGTAACTCAATAAGCCTAAAACATTGATCCGTACAAGAAAATGCAATATTTCTTCTGTTATCATAAATTTTGATAATTATTGTCAAAGAAATTGGGAGAAATGGCATCTGTAGACATTCCCCGAGTCGAGAAGGAGACTTCAGGCCAAGTTCACTGTTCAGTCCTGATTTAGCGCGGTTACAGACGTCGAGTAGTCTACACGTTCCATTTCACCTCTGACATACGCCTGCGTTTACGTATGTTTATGTAGGTTTCGGCAAGAATTTCATCATGCCAATGAGGAAAAGACAAGGAAAACATCTTGCTAACATACAGACGAAGAAAAATCGCTCAAGTATTATTACAGAATATCATAATATATGCGTAGTTAGTGAAGAGAGAGGGGAGGGTTGCTTAGTAATGCCCCCGTCTTGCTTGACAGCACACGTCACACTGTGCCCAAGGCTACGACGATCTTTGAGCAAAGAGATCTTCATTCATGATAAATAACAAAGTTTTGGTTTTTTAAAACCCAAAATGGAATATGAAATTCATAATAATCATGATTTAATAAATTGTCTTTGTAAAAAAAGAGTACAGTGGGGCCTCGTTATCCACGGGGGATAGGGCCCAGAACCCCCCCGTGATAAGTAAATACCCGTGTTATCCTGATACCCCCCTCAAAAATTGCTTAAAACTGCCTACTTTAATAGTTAACCCACCCAAGACCACTATTCCAATGTTTATAACTGCCTACTTTAGTTCAAACACCAAATATGTTTTCAACTATCACCTAAAACTAAATTCAAGACAGTTTTAAAGTTATTGTACAAAATTAGCCTTAAAAAATAAATGTAGTATATGTACTACTGTACATATGTAGCCTACTAGCCTAGGGATTACAGCTAGAAGCCTACATACGCATGGTGGGCCTCTTTTTTTCTATGTTGATAAAAGATGGCGACGATTTTGCAGTGCAATCCAGTAATATAATAACGATAATGCTACCAACAGTATGCAGCGAAACATCTCTTCCGTCGTTCGGCAACACGTTAATACTAGTATATTCCACGTAAAAACCTTCATCTGACCTTTAGGCGTCTTTCCCATAAGAGTAAAAGAATCAGGGCTTTTGGATGGCCAACATAATTAACTCGTTTATTATGGGTACAATTTAAAGAAACGCGCCGCACACACACATTTCATAACAACAACAAACAAACGTTTGTAGGCCAGTGTTGCCAACTGGGAATGGCAATTTCTTGCTAGATTTTGTTCCATAAAAGGCTAAAAAAAAATCACATACCGCGTATATACTCCGAATAACGTGCAATCTCCCATATCGTGCAACCCCCTAATTTTCACCAATAAACAGTGGTTTTGTGTTTTGTCATGTATCTCATGTATCATGCAAGTTCATAAGGTTGGTGGTTTAGCCTGCTAATGGCCGAGTCATTCAGATGTGTGCTGATGCTAGTCAATTTACGGTAATTTTCTTATTATAATCTCGAGAATTGAATAGAAAATCTCAAGATTAAAAAAAATCCCAAGATAATAAAATAATTGTAAAAATAACACGCCTTGGAGTCCTTAATCATTCTCTCTCTCTCTCTCTCTCTCTCTCTCTCTCTCTCTCTCTCTCTCTCTCTCTCTCTCTCTCAGGAATAAATACGTACGTACTGTAATTTGCAGTAAATGTGTAGACAGTTGTGGTTGCTGTATGGTTTAAAAAATGTGCAGTACACACACATTTCCGATGTTTCGGTTTTGGAATTTTTTATTTTCAGATTTCGGAATGTGAGGTCAGATGCATAATCAAACAAACACCACTACTGCAGAAACAAAAACATTTTTTCCCTTTATGTTTTTCATTATTGTTATTTATTAATTACAGTTTATTTAAATAAATATTAATATAATACTGTTAAATGAATGTGAGATAATTAAGATCACCTATAATAAAATAGTGGGACAATTAAGGGATTTTGATGAAGGAAAAATCTATTTCTGGGTGATTGGCTCGTGTCGCCCTATGAAAGGATCCTTAATATCATTCTTTCTAGGTAAAAATTAATCTAAAATTACCAGAGAAAAACAAAATTAAGAAAATGTCAGTAAAACTGACTCGCTCACTCTAAAAAGAAGTTGTCGGTTTTATGGCAATAGGGGCGAGTGGAACACTACCACGAGACATTCACCAATTAGAACTTCCAATCAGAAATCCCCACAAGAGAGAGCTGATACCAACAGGTGATGCGGCCGCTACTACTACTACTAGAGGACGCCACGGACAACAGCGCCCCTAGCGGACATCCTTAATCTAAAAACATCTTGTCCTGCAGGGGGGGGGCAAACAATACAGGGTGGGTTTCATAGGGTGACACGAGCCAATCACCCAGAAATAGATTTTTCCTTCGTCAAAATCCCTTTTCTGGGCTCAGCTCGTGTCGGCCTATGAAAGAGTACCAGAGAAACAGACAAGATGGGAAAAAAGGACAATGAAAAGCAGTTGTAAAATGAGGGATATAATATAAGTAAATCAATTACAGCATATAAACTAAGTACTTAAGTCTAACTTATTCTAAACAGTAACATAAAAGAAAGTTAGTAATGTAAAGTACTTAAAATTACAGTAAACACAGTAAATTATAATAATGCAGTGTAATTTTAACAAAATAGATTTACTTAGATAACTTATTTACAAAATATACAAACACATGTGTCCTACCCTAGCATAAAAATAAGGGTAGGTACACTGAAGTACATTATCAGTACAAAGTGTGGATGTCCCTAGCAAAAAAAATAAGGGACAATCCACTAATATGATGATTTCAGCGGCTAAGGCTAGGATATCCGAGTAGCATGGCGATAGGGTGAGCATGTTGGATGAGGGGTAGGTAGGAAAGGAGACCTGGATCTGTTACTAACAAACTACTAATACAGTTATAAGGCGGAAAACAATGTTTCCCGCTGCTACTGCCTGAAAATTTTAAAGATTCCAAGGGGACTTTAGATAATGACGTTTAAAGACTGTCGGAGATTTCCATCCAGTATACTTTTTAAGATCCTCAAAGTTCATATGTTGAAAGTAATTAATTGAGGTGGCTACTCCCCTGATGTCATGTGCTTTTGGGAATGAATCAGGATTGGCTTGTTTAATGAAGTAAAGGATTTGTTGTCTAATACCTTTTACTGACAAAGTACCACCTTTTCTCTCATGAAGAGAGGACCTGAGGATCTTGAGGATGTACGAGATAGAAAGGCTCTTAAAGTTGATACTGGGCAAAGAGAAGGGTCTTGCGGAAGTGGATGACTTTCAAGGGGCCACCTTGCAAGAGGATCTCATTTTTAGCCAAAAAACTACGATCCGGAGCAAGCAGAACTTCTCCTGAGGGAGGAATTCCACATGACCCGCATCTCTGGATAGAGCCGACAGTTCTGAAATACTAGCTCCTGAAGCTAGGCTTAATAAGAATAATGTCTTTCTAAGAAGCATTATGAATGTATAAGACGAGTTGTCAGTATCGAAGCTAGTTTGAGGACATCATTTAAGAACCATGAAACTGCAGTAGGCCTTTGAGAAGGTCTAAGTCTAGCACAGGCTTTAGGAATAGACGTGAAATAAGATTCAGTCAGATCTATCTGAAAACCTAACTGAAAGATCTTCTTCAAAGCCGATTTATGAGTAGTAATAGTGCTAGCTGCTAAACCTTTTTTTTTTTTTTCAAACAAGGATCTGAAAAAGGATATAGCTAGATTAACTGTCATGGTTGTAGTGTTTGATTCTTTCAGGAAGGATGCTAATTTTTTAACAGCTGAGTCATATTGTCTAATAGTTGACTCTCTCTTATCTGATTCTAGGAAGAGAATATTTTGTGGATCAATATTAGCATCTTTATTAGCCGCAAACTTCATGAAGTCCATAAAGTTAGGGTCTGAAGAATTCCTGAGGAAGCGAACACAGTCCTCATTTGTACTGATTGTGACAGCTTGGGATTGGGAATCCGTTGAGGTCGGAGACCCAATTCCAGAAGAAGAGGATACCAGTTGCTCTTGGGCCAGTCCGGTGCAATCAGAGCTACTATTCCCTTGAAAGTCCTCAGCTTGCTTAAGACTTTCAAGAGGAGATTCACTGGAGGAAAAACTATAAATTTTTCTCCACTGATCCCAATCTAACGACGGGCAGTCCGTGGCATAAGCCAGAGGGTCCAGGTTGGGGGCCACATAGCAAGGGAGCTTGTGGTTCGCTTGTGAGGCAAAGAGATCTACTTGGAGAACCTGGGACTCTCCGGCATATCCACTGGAATGACCCGTCGTCTAGGCCATTCTGATTCCTAGAGGGACTGACCGGGACGAAGCGTCTGCTATCACATTTCTTACCCCCGCCAGGTGAGTGGCGGACAGATGCCATTTGTGTTTGTTTGCTAGGGCAAAGATGGCTATCATGACATGGTTCACATGCTTGGATTTGACCCTCCCCTGTTGATGCAATGAACTACCACTGCACTGTCCAAAACTAGCCTTAGATGAGACTTTTTCTTGGGGAAGCAGTCTCTTCAAGGTAAGAAATACTGCCATTGCTTCCAGAACGTTTATGTGGAGCTGGCGAAATTGAACTGACCAAGTCCCCTGAACCTGTTTTGAACTGAGAATATCCCCCCCCCCACCCGGACAGGGAGGCATCCGTGTGAATGGTTAACACTGGAAGGGATATTGAAGGGGTACCCGCTTGGCTAAGTTCTTTACTTTTGACCATGGACGGAGTTGATTGCGAAGGATCTGTGGAATTACTGACAACTTGTCTCGAGATTTGGCGTTTGCTCTCGATCGCCAAACTCGATTTATATCTTTTAGCCTTGCTTTCAGGAGGATATCTGTCACCGAAGCAAACTGAAGGGACCCTAGGATTCTTTCCTGGCTTCTCCTTGATGTTTGTTTGCATTTGAGAAATTGTCTGAACAGATTTTTTGCTATTTCCTTCCGTTTGGCCACTGGAATTGACAGATTGTGGGAAGACAAATCCCATTGGATTCCCAGCCACTGAAAACGAGACTCCGGGGTAAGTCTGGATTTCGTTTTGTTTATCTGGAATCCCAGATGTTCCAGAAAGTGAACTACCCTTTTGGTGGCTTTGAGACATTCCTCGACTTGGTGCCCAGATCAACCAATCGTCGAGGTATGCTGCTACCATGATTCCCTGAGTTCTCAATTGCTGCACAACCACTTCTGCTATTTTCGTGAATACCCTGGGGGCTGCATTCAGACCGAAGGGCATCACTTTGAATGAGAATGTCTGATTTCCTAGCCTGAATCCTAGGAATGGGCGGAAGTGTCTGGCTATAGTGATATGATAGTATGCGTCTGTAAGATCGATGGAGCATGTGACGGCTCCACGCGGAAGTAAGGTCCTTACTTGCGAGAGGGTAAGCATCTTGAACTTGTTGCAACGAATGAAAGAGTTTAGCTTTGACAAGTCTAAGATTACCCTTCTTTTTGTTGAGCCTTTCTTTGGCACGCTGAATAAGTGACCTTGAAATTTTAGATGCTTGACTCTCGCAATAGCTCCTTTCTGAAGGAGTTCCTCCGCATAATCTGTCAATTCCTTTGATGGTATTTGGCGGAATGATTTGATTGGAGGAGGATCTTTGATCCAACTCCAACCCAATCCTTTGACACTATGCTCTGTGCCCAATTGCTGAACCCCCACCTGTGACGGAAGAGGAACAGCCTCCCTCCTACCTGGGGAGCCTCATTGTTGATGGGCGGGTTGACCACCACGCCCTCCTCTGAACTGCTTACTCCTTGTCGCCCTCCCTGCGCCACGCTGGCGAAAGTAGCCTCTCGCCCTACCTCTCGATTGTCTGTTAAAGGGAGGGTAGCCCTGACCTTCATACGTAGGGTTGAAGGCCGGCGAGAGTGCGTAGGAGGTCGAAGGTTGTGACTGAGGAGACAGCAGGAGGATGGGCTGGTTCTGCTTAGAAGTAGCAGGTTGTCCCTGTTGGGTAACCGGGACGGCCTCTGAACAAATTGCTGCTGTTGCTGGTGTTTCTGGTAAGGTTGGAACCTTTTACCAGACTTCTTTGGTTTCTTACCAGCAGTGGGGACGGATTCTTGCTTCCTCTTAGATGAAATACCCCACCTAGCTCTAAGGCTCTGGTTGAGCCTAGCCGCCTCGTGGTGTACTTCATTTACAGCGGACTCTGGGAAGAGATCCGCTCCCCACATGCTAGAAGCCAGGAGTCTATTAGGCTCGTGCCTAATAGTGCACTCCTGCAGAACGTGCTTTCGGCAATTCCTCCTAGCTTGGAAGAAGTCGAAAGAGCATCCGTCTGAACCGTCTGAAGCTGGGATTTGGCCAAGATCTTAAACAAAGGTTCCGTGCCATACGAGAGAGAGCAGCCATCTCTGTCATGATCAGCGAATTGAGGGACCTGCCAAACCTAGTCGCGCGTCGAAACTCCGCCTGAATCAAGGAATCAGGCAGCCTTGGGGAGCTTTTCGCCGACTGGGTCCATGGCGCAGTCCGGTTTGAGCTTACCAAGCGTGAACGTGGCTGGACAAGTTCTCCCACAATTCTCCAAAAGCTGGGAAGAGCGGAGAAGTAGACTCCGCCTCCCTTAGCTGTGGGCATGGGCTCATCCTTGAGGACTGCCTGAAGAGTCGTCTCTACTATTTTTGTAGCGAACGGAAGAGAAGCCACCTCTTCCGTCGCAAAAAATAGTGAAAGGGACTCTTATAGGCCTGGAGCTTGGTGTTTGTACACTCCCAGTCCTCAAGGCAGTGAACCCATTCACGTTGAGCATGATCCCTACTGTAGAGAACATTCTCCCTAGAGATCTTGTCTTCCCTAGTAAGCGCCGCTACGGTCAGCCTAGCATAGCCAATGAAAGGCTGCGTCAAACCCGGGGAGGATAAAACTCGAAGTCCTCAATCCTTCGAGTTCCACACTCCGGGATAGAGATCATACCATCCTTAAACGGAGCGTAAGCGGCTAACTCTCCATGGGTTTCTCCATAGAGAAAGCTGGTAGTGAATCATATGGTGGAAGCTGGAAAATACCAGCACTTGTTACTGGGGAGACTGGAAGGGGGACCTGAGAGAGCCCAGCTACTCGGTCCTCATTCTCTCTAACTCTGTTAGAGAGATCTTGGGATGGACTGGCCCGATTGAGACAGAGTGCTCGCAGTTGTGCGAACATCTGCTCAAACTTTGTCCCCATTAGGGCGGAGAACTTGAGAGCCGACCGCATCTCGCCCCCACCTGTTGCATCACCAACTGCTGAGAAAAGCAGTGGGATCAAACAGGTGACTGGGTCCCTCCGCTCCTCCAAACCACGGCGTTACCGGAGTGGATGCTGGTGGAGGCCGGAGAAGGCATTGGCTCGGCGGCGGGGAGCGCGAGCCTTCTCCTTAGAAGACTTGCTTCTAGAGCTCTTCGAGTAGAACGAGCTCGGCTTGGCCTTCACCGCGTCAGCGTAAGAAGTCGAAGACTTCTTAGCTGAAGAAGACGAAGAACGACTTCTTAGAAGTCGTCTTAACTAGGGTCTTCGTTCTCTCTGTCCCTTCACCTTTGGGGTACAGAGAGAGCGGGAGAGCGGGTAGGGATCTCAGATCCCACAAAGCCTTGGAAAGAAGCACTTGAAGAAGGGACAGGAGAAGATCCAGGAGCGCCCAAGGAAAGACCTTGGGCGCCCAACACACCTACCTCAACCAACAAATCCTCCGCACCTACCGCATAGGCTCAATGTTGAGGTCCAGGGTAGCGACGTCCGGGACCGACTCCTGTGTGGCTACGACCCCGAAAGATTGCTGCATCTCTTGCTGGATGGAGGCTATGAGAGGGGCTGCGGATAAGGGGTCAACATACCCTGTTGACTTGCCCCCGGGGAAGATCTGGACGGCCAGCTTCTTGTCTAAAATGTAAGGCTGGCCTTTGGCGGCGTTCTTTCCGAAGCCGCCTACCCACGCTTTCAGGGTTGCAAGGGCGACCTCCCTCACACCAGCAGCCTGAAAGAAAAGGCTAAACAATGAGCTTCTAATGGCGGAACTGGGGTTAACAAACTTATGTCCTAAGAGTTGTTTAGTAAAATGATAAAGAAGTCTATAATCGACTTACCCCCTCCACCAGCTGACTGACTAGGTCGTAGCAGATGGCGCAGGCTTCCGGGTTGTGCCAGACGATCATATCGTTGTACGGCGTGGCACATGGAGCGTGAGACCTGCACTCATCGTGGCCGCAGGGGTCGTACAACGTCGCGTTGCATCCCAGGACCTGACAGTTGGTAGCCTGTAAGTGGAAAGATACATAAGTATCAGGAGAACACTTACAGCCTAACAGTTGCTCCGCTGGTGCCGGAGCGAGAAAGTTAGATTAAACCAGAGCCCCGCCAAATAATCGTCGTGGTAGTAAAAATGGTTGGTTGTCCTAGGCTACGGCGGAGACAAGAGATAGAATCCAACCAGGTGTGGTGGTGGTAAAATGAAACCACGACGGATAATGGCGGGGATGGTATACATATGACTTAAAATTAAACAAATCATCGTAAAATTAGGGTATATCCTTAAAAATAACAATAATTATCAACCTTTCCCCACCCGTCTACTAGAAGAGTGCCCGGGTAAGAAAGCAAGCTCCCTTCCGGTAAGTGCGGGGGGAGAGATGTAAGGATATAGTAGGCAAGCAACCGGACCACTAGTAGTGACCACCCCGCCCGCTGGCGGAGCCAGTAATCTATAACCAAAGGTGCCCCGGCTGCGGCGGAAGGCTCCGTTCGTTATAGAAAGGGAAGGTGGCTGAGCAACTGGGGAAGGGGGGGGTGGAGGGTCCTCCGGGCGTAACACGGCGGGAGAGAGAGAGGGGGGGGGTGGCCTATCCTCCCCGTCCCAACAACTACCCGCTCGGAGACCCGGTACCCTATGAGTGGTCGCCCTATACCGAGAGAGAGGGAGGAAGGCAACTGAGGTTGTCATGACAACCAAGGGGTCCCCCAGCGCCTCCCTATACCTGGTAGGGAGGGAAGGGGAAGGGGAAGGTGCGATGGAACACGTGACCGCAAGTGGCCTAAGCCGCGAAGCAACACAACCGTGGGAGGGCCACGTGAACCAGGATGTACCAATACATGGGACATGCACCTAGGCTAGCCTAACACCCTAAATAGAACTAAATTTACATCGTAAAGATGGAAAAGACACTTTTAGTAGAAGAAAAAGAAGCCCAGGAGGAGGCAAACTGTTCCGAGGAACAGAAGCCTACTCGGAGCCAGCGATAGCCGATGAAGAGCAAGAGCCGGGATGCTGGGCTGGAACATAGAATAGCCCTAAAATACCAAACTAAGAGAAATGGTTAAAATAAAAGGGCTAACCTAGCTAAAACTCGATGTAAAAAACGATGAACGTGATATAGTAAGCCCATAAGTATAAGAAGTCCCAGTATGGAGGACCGGGAATTCTTAACGAGGCAGCATGGCGCCGCCACGAGACAACCGGGAAACCGTATATGACCTATTAAAAGGAAAATACTGGTTCCCGGAAGACTAAAATACAGTAAAACATTACTTATGAGGCACTTAACTTAGCCGTTGCGATGGCAGAACGTTCCATGATGGATGGTGATATAAAATCCCCGTGAAATAGCACAAGCCACAAGAAAATGCGTCCGGAACGCTGGCGCTAATAATTAAGGATGTACCGCTAGGGGCGCTGTGTCCGTGGCGTCCTCTAGGTAGTAAGTTAGTAGCGGCCCTCATCGCCCGTTTGGTATCAAGTCTCTCTTGTGGGGATTCTGATTGGAAGTTCTAATTGGTGAATGTCTCGTGGTAGTGTTCCACTCGCCCCTATTGCCATACCGACACTTCTTTTTAAGAGTGAGCGTGCAGTTTTATGACATTTCTTAATTTTGTTTATCTCTGGTAATTTTAGATTAATTTTACCTAGAAAGAATGATATTAAGGATCCTTTCATAGGCCGACACGAGCTGAGCCCAGAAAATACCATATGTTCACTAATAGGTATTATTTTCAAAACAAACATTCCGTAAAACACAAAAAATATATGTACATAACAATCAAAATATAATAATGTTTTGCAGTTCAACTTGTGAATTTTAACAATAAGTATGACTATATAATATATTTTACCATATCGATCTTGAAGTTGAAGAGTCGTAAAATTCTGAGGATGGTCCGGGAAAAGGATTTGTACTTTGTGATTACGTATCGCTACAACACCATGTGGTATTTCAATACACTATATTGATGACGCATCGCTACGACACACTGGTGTTTTCATACCACTATACGTTAAAGTTAAAAACATGACATAGAATCGACTTTGCGACTTCGTTCACTTTGATATTTTTAACGATACAATAACTATCATTTGTACTACTAAAACCATCTTCACATAAGTAATTTTTCGTAAGATATGTGTTGTTGCAAAAGCTAGCTTATACATTAAAAGGCTTTATAATTTAAGTCATCTTAGATATACATATGCACCCAAACTCATTGTGGGGAAATTTACTACTGTTTCCTCGGATATTGAAATACTTTAGCATCATTCAAACACTAATAATAATGCATAAAATACTAGGCTATACATATTTACATCGTATACAAATACTACATACAGTTATATACACATACTTTTATATACAAAGTTTAACAGTTATATACACATACTTTTATACAAAGTTAATCATAGAGTAGTGATCAGACGACAGCTGTGCACTGGACCTACGTACGTACTACTTAGAAGATAAAACGAACAAAAATTTTGTTGTTGTTAGTCGCCGGGATAGATTAACATTTTTCCAGAGATTAAAAAGCTGAATTTTGTTTTGAAGGTATGTCAACCGCGATATTATATTATTGTTTTTCACGAAGGAATAATTATATAAAGAAAATTATTGAGTAATTTTTGCCGTCAGCAGTCAGAAAATCACGAACATGGTAACGTTCAAACCTAGTGCCATCCATGGCGTATGTCTATAAATAGAACAGAAGCAGAGGGCAGTCATTGGATAACAGATCTTCCATGGCTACCAACCAACCAATCAGGTGTTAGTTATACTACTCTGTAATTTCTTAGAATGAACGTTTACACACACGAAGCTAACGATGATGTATGTGTTTTGCATACAGTAACGTAGTCTTAGTTTTTATTATTAGTGTAAGATATTTTACTGATTTCATGAAGAATAGAATGATTCCTTCTCATTACTTTGAATGCAAAATGGCTTGAAGATTCTTCCGCAAAAAGAAGAGAAAAAAAAATTCCTTAGAAGATGATACCTATTTACTAACGCGGTTGACATACCTTCAAAACAAAATTCAGCTCTTTAATCTCTGGAAAAATGTTAATCTATCCCGGCGACTAACAACAACAAAATTTTTTTTGTTTTATCTTCCAAGTAGTACGTACGTAGTCCAGTGCACAGCTGTCGTCTGATCACTACTCATATGATTAATTTTGTATATAAAAGTATGTGTATATAACTGTATGTAGTATTTGTATACGATGTAAATATGTATAGCCTAGTATTTATGCATTTCTATTATTAAAGTTTTGTTTGAATTGGATGCTAAAGTATTTCAATATCCGAGGAAATCAGTAGTTAAATTTCCCCAACAATGAGTTTGGGTACAATAGTTATATCTAAGATGACTTAAATTATAAAAGCCTTTTATGTATAAGCTAGCTTTTGTAACAACACATATCTCACGAAAAATTACTTATGTGAAGATGGTTTTAGTAGTACAAAGTGCATAGTATTATTGTATCGTTAAAAACAAATATCAAAGTGAACGAAGTCGCAAAGTCGATTCTATGTCATGTTTTTCCTAAACGCGTTGACTTAAAGGAGAACGTTATTTTGGTTTTTTTATCACTGGCACAAACCCATAAACAATGCAGTGTATGTATGATAATTCTAAACTATTATTCACTACAAAATAACGATGATATTTGTATTGAAAATTAATGTTACGTATATTCCAAACATTATTACTACGTAGCATGAATAGTACTATAAAAATTTCGAAAGATAATCTTGCTGTGAACGCTACCATAATTTGATTTTCATATACGTACGGTACATTTTGTCAGCTGGCTGGCCTCGCATAGATAAAATTGATTTCACTGATATGGAATTACTCCACGAATAGCCTTTTTATTCTGAAAGATATGACGATAATATATAAGGTAAAAAATGGCTTTATGTATTTCGTTTACGCTTCGTCGCCAATAACAAACAGCAATACTTACGATAATCTATGACAAATAGCGTTTGTATGACTTCATTGTTCAGGGCCTCGCATAGATAAAATTGATTTTCACTGATATGGAATTACTCCACGAATAGCCTTTTTATTATGAAGATGATGACGATAATATATAAGGTAAAAAATAAAAAATGCTTTTATGTATTTCGTTTACGCTTCGTCGCCAATAACAAACAGCAACAACTTACGATAATCTATGACAAATAGCGTTTGTATGACTTCATTGTTCAGAGAAGTTATATACGAATACTGCCAAAAAAATAATGAAGTTCGAATTAATTTTAGCCTTAATGTTATTACTACTGTAATATCACTACCACTACTATTAAAATTTCTAAAAGTTTATCAAAACAAAAATGTCGCTTTGAACGCAACCGTATACATAAACCATTTTCGTACGTAAAGGTATATGCTTACATTTTTGTGGCTGGCCACTCCGACGATAAGTTGAGTGCAATGATGTGGAATTATTCTTTGAATAGGCTATTTATTAGATATGACTATATATATATGGTAAGAATGGTTTTATTACTTTATTGTCAGTTAATATCATAATGTGAATGTTTGTGTACGTTGGTGGTTATCGCACTGCAACTACGCTTAGCCTACCAATGAACGTCGTACATAAACCTTGAATAGGCTATTTATTTCGAAGATAGGACAATAATATATTAGGTGAGAATGGTTTTATTACCTTTATTGTCAGTTAATATCATTATATGAGTCTTTAAATGAATGTTGGTAGTTATCGGACCACGGCCGAGGGTTAGCCTACCGAAAAACATCGCATACGCAACACAACAAACCCGTGATGCAGCGATTCATACCAGTGATGTAACATGAGAAACGGTCCAAGAAAAAACCCGTGATTAACTGGATCCGTGAATACTGATCCGTGAATAAGCGATGCCCCACTGTACGCCTTCGAGTTTCACCTCTTGAAATTCTCTTGCATTTACGTTTGTTTATCTTGGTTTCGGGCAAGAATTTCATCATGCCAAAGAGGAAAATACAAGGAAAACATCTCCCTAACATACAGAAGAAGAAAATTCGCTGTAATAAGCCGAGTTAGCGAAGGGGAGAGAGAGAATTGCGTAGGAAGGAGTGCCCCATCTTGCCTCAAGCAGTGCCCCAGGCTGCGATATATGAGCAAAGGGATCATCATTTATGATTAAATTATGATAAATAAAATAGTTTTGGTTTATTAATACACAAAAAAGAAATATACATTCATAATAATCATTATTTATTAACATTGTCTTTATAGAAATACGAAGGAAAACTTTGAACGCCCGTATCTCAAAACTATACTTATTGACCTTCTAAATCTATCTTCTACTTAGTTTAAAGCTATAACATTGAAATTTGGTATATAACTCAGGAAGACATTATAGAACAATCAAATAGAGCCCTTTTTTCCAATTTTTGTTTCGTATTTTTTTTATAAATTTTTTTCTCCTGATTTATAGGGTTTATTTTTTTACCATATTGAAAAATTCCTATCTTGCAAAAAAATGACTTTTAGAAAAAAAACTCTCCATTCGATTGGAGGTCTACATCAGGTCTATATATGGTAGTAATCCCAGGTCTTAATATTAAATATTCAAGGGAGGAGATAGATTTGAAAAATGGTTATTCTTTTCGGGATAAATCGCCCTGGCGTCACAAAACTGAAGGTCAGAGGCGAAAATCATATGCGGTTTGGAGATGTCCCAAGTCACCTTATTAAGTGGTATGAATATCAAAGTCCTGTCCTTGAAAAAGGGCATTAGCCGGCCGGCCCCCTTAAGGTCATCCTCGTTCCTTGGCTCTCCCTGAATTTCTTCATAACTTTCCCCAGTACTTTGAATGGTGGAAAAGCGGTAAACATCTAGGTTTGTCCAGTCCATTCAGGAAGGCGTCAACCGCCACTGCTTCCTGATCTGGAACCGGAGGAGCAATAAGTTGGTAATCTTTTTGTTCTGGCCTGTCGCAAAAAGATCTACTACCTGGACGGCCCCACAACTTCCACAGGCTCTGACATACCTCCAGGTGCAACGTCCACTCTGTCGGTAGAAGTTGTCCTCTTCTGCTCAACATGTCCGCTCCCACATTCTTCTCCCCCTGGATGAACCTGGTGAGCAGAACGACATTTTCCTCTTCCGCCCAAAGTAGAACTTCCTTTGCCAGCATGTAGAGGGGATAAGAATGAGTCCCTCCTTGTTTGCGGATGTATGCCAGAGCCGTGGTGTTGTCCGAGTTGATTTGCACTGTCTTGTCTCGAATCAACTCTCTGAAGTGCTTCAAGGCCAAGAAAATCGCCATCAGTTCCTTCCTGTTTATGTGCCAACTTGTTTCTTCCTCACTCCAAAGAACCGACACCTCCTGAGGGCCTAATGTCGCCCCCCAACCAAACCTGCGTCCGACGCGTCCGAAAAAACAAGATGAGGTCTGGGCTCTTCTGTTGAAACGACATCCCTTCTGTAACTAACCTGCCTGGGGTTAGCCACCAACTTAATTCCTCCTTCACTTGACAGGATTAGAAACTGGAAGGAATCCGGTTGCGATTTCTTGGCCATATGAATCTTTCAGGAAAAACTGTAGAGGTCTTCATGTGCAGTCTTCCTAGAGAAATGAACCTCTCTAGCAAAGAGAGTGTGTCCAGTAGACTCATCCACTCTCTTGCTGAGCATCGGTTTTCTCTAGGAAGTCCTGCACCTTCCGAATGCATAGGGCTTGCCTTTCGGGGGACGGAAAAACGGAAAAAAACCCGAAAAGTCGCTGACGATCATCTGAATCCCCAAAAAATAAACTATCTGTTGCTTGGGAGGATTCAACTGCGACTTTCCCAGGTTTACCACAAAGACCTAGGTCTTTTGCTAAGTCCAACGTTTGTTTCAGGTCCTCCAGACATTGACTTCTCGATTGGGATCTTATCAACCAGTCGTCCAAATAAAATGACACTCTGATCCCTCTTAGATGTAACCATCTTGCTACATTGGACATCATCCTCGTGAGCACTTGGGGGGCTGTGCATAGGCCGTAGCACAGGGCCTTGAATTGAAAGACCCTGTTCTGAATCACGAACCTTAGATACTTCAGCTTCCTGGATGAATGGGAATATGAAAGTATGCGTCTTGTAGGTCCAGGGTAACCATCCAGTCCCCTGGACGTACCGCTGCCAGTACTGAATCATTCGTCTCCATGGTGAATTTGGTCTTTTCCACGAAAACATTCAGTTGACTTACGTCCAGCACTGGTCTCCATCCTCCCGAGGACTTCGCAACCAGGAATAGCCGTAAAATCTGGAGATTCTGATTCACAGGTTCTATGGCTCCTTTCTCTAGCATGGAAGAGACTTGCTCCCACAGAGCCTTTTTCTTCACTAAATCGTTGTAATTTGCCCCCAGGGCTCTCGGAGATGTTGCGAGAGGAGGTTTCTTTAAGAAGGGAATTTTGTACCCTTCCCGAGCTACGTTGACAGCCCAGGGATCTGCCTTCAAGTTCTGCCAAACTTCCCAAAATTCTTGAAGTCTGGCTCCTACTGCTGTCTGGAGGACCGAGTTCTCATTGTTTAGAGGTAGTTTTGGCTCCTCTTTTCGTTGGTACTCTCTTGCCTCTAAAGGCAGGTCGTGCAAACGTTGTGCCTCGAAAGGGCTGTTGAGAAGGCCTTGTTTGAGGGCTAAATTCTTTTGGAGTTTTCTTCACCAACTTGGATGGTAAAAACTTCCTTACCGATGAAGAGAGCAAATCTTGAGTGGCCTTCTGCAAAAGCGCCAGAGCTATATCCTTAATAACCTCTGACGGAAACAGCTGGTTAGAAAAGGGTGAGAACATCAATTCTGATTTCTGTGCGTTGGAAACGCCTTTAGAAGCGAATGAGCACAAAAGCGACCTCTTTTTCAAAACTCCTGCTGCGAACAATGAAGCCAGCTCATTTGCTCCATCTCTGAGAGCCTTGTCCATGCAGGACATAATGCTCTTAGCCACTTCCATATCCTGTTCCTTTTCATCTTCTAAGGAATTCGCCAACGCTCCCAATGACCAATCTAGAAAATTGAAGACTTCGAAAGTCCTAAAAATTCCCTTAAAAAGATGTTCAAACTCGGACGAAGTCCACCAGACCTTGGCCGAATGCAACGCCTGTCTGCACGAACTGTCCACTATACTGGAGAAATCCCCCTGGGAGGCAGGTACTCCCAGGCCAAGACTTTCTCCAGTAGCGTACCATACCCCAGACTTAGATGCTAACTTGGCTGGGGGAAAAGCGAAAGAGGATTTCCCCGCTTCTTTCTTGTCCTTCAGCCAGTTATTCACTCGTTGTAACGCCTTCTTGGCCGAAATCGACAGAGTCATCTTGAGAAAAGATGACTTCTTAGGATTCTTAGTCTTAGAAAATGAGACAGGGGAGATACAGGAGCCGTAGGCTGAAATTCCCCTTCGAAAATAGACAGCAGACGTGAAGTAAGGATCTTATAATCCGAAGACGGTTCGACATTCTTCTCTTCAACAAAATCCACTTCTTTTTCTGCTGAAGAAATGTCTTGCAGATCACTATCGTTGTGATGCTTTGCTGATGGATTAACGTCCTACCGCCTGCGTCCTGTCACCAACGAAGTCTCTGCGTCCTGCCGTCTGTGTTCTACAACCGTAGAAGAATCGATGTGCTGCCACTTGCGTCCTGCGTCCATCGTAAACACGTCTGCTTCCTGCCGCCTGCGTCCTGCGTCCACCAGCGGTTCCGCGTCCTGACGTTTGCGTCCTGTTTCTTCCGAAACAATCTTCTTCTTCCTGCGTCCTGGAACACTACGCGATCGCCCATCTTCGTAGCGCCCGTGCGTCCTAAATCCTCGACACGCAAACACTTGTCGTCCGTCTTCTTGGAAGACTTAACGGGAAGGAAATCGTCCTTACGCCTTGCAGGTCCTTGCAAAGGAGCGTCCCATGAATCAACGAGAACTGCAAGCTTCGACTGCATCTCTCTTAAGAAATCCTTCGTACTATCTTCCTGACGAACAGCCGTAGTAGGAGGAGGAAGACGAGAAGGACTAGGACGCAAAGGAGAACGATCTTGGACTCTACCCGAAGGAGAGAGAAGAGGAGAGGAAAAGCAAGAGGACTGGGGGGAGTCTCTTGACGAAATCCAGGAACGTATGGGCCGTACCGAGACTTCTTTCGATCGCACAATTTTCTTCCTCTTGGTCGGAACCACGTCCTCGTCCGAGGAAGACAAAACCTCCGGGCTGCTCCAAGCTTCACGATCTTGAGCACGTCGATCATGAGTAGTCGATGTCCTTAACGTCCTCTTGAGGGGGCGAGACACTACCGAGTACCGATGTTCGCGCTCTGATGTCGAACCATCAGAGGACGCACACTTCCCAGTTACGCCTTTTCTGCGGCGAACTGCAACAGCCTGGGATCTTACAACAGGACTGTCCGAAGGGACGCCTGACCGTGGGAAAACCTCTCTCGCCTCCCTTCGACTGTCGACATGCCTTCTCCCTTGGGTCTGGGAGCTTGACAGAGGTCTAGGTCTAGGAGCACGAGAGAGACGATCAGACGCCCCCTCCACTACACTTTCACTGACATCAAAAGCACTCACTTTATCCGTAAGGCGCTGTATTTGGTCTCCCATGGATGCAAGGGCAGCGAAAACCTTTACAATCTGTGTATCGTTCGTGCCCTCCGATACAGCAGCGGGCGCAGGAGATACCTGGGGAGAAGGAACTACCAACTCTACGTTAGAAGGAGCTGGAGAGGAAACACATTCACTCCTTTTACTAGAAGTATTCGACCTCTCACTACGAGAAACAGATCTCCTTACACGATCTTTCTCAAGCCTTTCAACATATTTCATAAATATCTTCCACTCCTTCTCTGACAAATTCTCACACTCAACACACCTACTCTCCCAAGTACACACATTTTCTCTACACTTCTTGCAAATGGTATGAGGGTCGACCAAAGCCTTTGGCAACCTTACCTTACACCCCTCTTTCACACAAACTCTAAACATACTACCAGTGTCAGACATCTTCCAAGAACAATCCAAAGCGAATGCCAAGCTAACGTTTCCAAGTACGATACCAAAAAATCCATGAAAAGTCAGCAACGAGAAGAAAATCCTAGCAGGGAACCACCAACAATGTTGCCGGTTCGGCTGGCAGAAAAAATCTGGTTCAAGTGGGAACGGTTCCTGGCGCTAGCGCCACGGTAACGGGGTGGTGGTATCCTGAACTACTAATAGGTTACTAGCGTTTGCCGCGAGATTTGAAATTTCTGCCAGGTGGAACAGAGAATATAGCTATATATATACCTGCCAGGTAAGTGTCATACATTAAATTAAGAAGATTCTTTTACTTATACGTACGTATATATGTATCATGCAGTACCATAATAATTGTCAAAGTCCAATAAGCTTGAAACCAGCCCTGATATTGGACAATTTGCCGTAAAAGACACACCTTTTTTACACGGACATTTATGAAACAAAATCGTTAGTATCATAACATTTACTGAAAGATCATTTTCAAGCGATTTTGTATACAGTATTGCAGTCGACTTCGTATAAGATTTACCATAAAATAATATCAAATGTAAACGTTTCTAGGCTTATAGCGACGATATGGTTTGTTTACTACCATAGTCCCGCTATGAACCACCAGGGCTGCGCTATGGTTTGTTTACGACCTTAAATGCCGACTTACTGTAGGGAAATTTTCCCTAAGTTTTTTATTAATATAAATTGGGTTTAATTTTAATAGTTTATTAATTTACTGTAATAATTAGACTTGCTTTTCAATGTTTTTATTATGTTAGCAACACGTTTTATGCCTACCCACTACACTATGTTCCACTTACTATTTACCTAGGCAGCCTATGGCGCTTGGTCAACAATCGGTTGGACGCAGGCCAGTTTTCTTTTATACTGTATACTATTATACATTTAAAATTATAAATATACGTTTAACATGGTGTTTATTTAACTTTTAACTTATTTAGTTGTAATTTACATGTAATGTATTGTATAAAAAGGCAAGGTTAGGGTAATAACTGATGGTCAAGAACGGATTAATCCATTTTCAGTTATTTCTTATGGGAAAACTTGATTCAGTTCTCGAAATAATCGAATTTCGACGCTCCTTCTGGAATGAATTAGTGTCAAGAACCGAGGCTCTACTGTACCTAGATTTTGTATTTTATTGTCTATACTTGTATATTCCATGTATATGGCCTTGAGCTGAAAAGAAAATGTATTATTATTATTATAACATTACAAAAGCTTCAGCATGATGGATGGATTGAGATTTTCTTATTTTCAGTAATTATGAGGGAGGTACCATACTTGACAGCAATTATAACAGTGTAAAGTCTTTGGCAGAAATAATGTAGGCAGGTATGTCACAGTCCTCAAAATTTAGGATAATCATTATTCTCTGTCTTCTGTGTTCTCTCCAATTATTTCTTGGGCACATTTATAATAATTCATTCTCACTAAAAATAATACATATAAACTTTTATTAAGTATAAGTCTTCTCCCCTACAATATAAAGTCTTCTCCCCTACAATATAAAGTCTTCTCCCCTACAATATATAGTTCTGCTCTTGAGATATCAATATGACTAGCACATTCATCCATCTCACATTGGGTGGTTCATATGACTATCTCAGCTTCCAAAATTGGCCATGGCCTCAGAAATTGACTCTTCCCAGTAATGGTTATCCTTTCTTAGTAATCAAGACAGTGAAGAGGGAAGAAGGAATAAGAATAGTTGGCTGACAAGATGGAAGAAAGCCAAGAAAATCTGAAACATGCTGAAGTAATAATGAGTAAGAAAGAGAGTATAGAGAGACATTGAAATTTGAACTGGCATAATTTTTCTGCTGGTTCAAGAGCTTTCTAGCCTATCACAAGGCAGCAACACAAAATATTCTATGATGAAGCCATGAAATTTCATCAAGGCAATTTCTCATTCAGAAAGTATCTGGCGAGTCTCTAAAAGCAAAGGTGCCAGAAAATCAGGGCCATAGCTGTACTTAATAATATATAACCAAAATTCACTTAATGAATTTTACAAGTCTGTAGGAGTGACAAAAATGCAAGAAAAAAGAATAATATGATAGATTTCAGGACATATATATATCTGAATTTTCACAAGTATTTTACTTAAATGTATGATAATAAATATAAAAATCAATAACGTAAACTTACCTTCCATTCGACAACTGCAGGTACCAACTCTTGTTAAGATGAGGGAAAGTTCTTTAATAAGTGCTGCTGCTTCCTCACCATCTCGTAAATCAGGAGCAAATACTAGCTCCATTAAAGGCAAACCAGCTCGATTGAGATCTACTAACACCCTAAAAAGTTGAAGGTTATAAATGAAATCCTTTCCCTAAATCAAAGGTTATATAAAATGGCCTACATTATAAAAAAAGGAAAACATCATGCGTACTGCTGAAATTTACAAAAAATCATAGAGACAGACTAACTGACTCCTTTATTGAAATATAATAACTGAATTTCTCTTACATTACTATCATTAATAATAAAATGGGTTTTTTTTAAACACACTTAATTTTTCATACAATTCTATAATAATAATTCCAGACTTAAAAGAATGACCAAAATAAAAAAGTTTGCAATGCAAAAACATTGCTCCGTAAACAAGAAACTGGTTGTTATTTCTCCCAAGAAAGAGAGAGAGAGAGAGAGAGAGAGAGAGAGAGAGAGAGAGAAGAGAGAGAGAGAGAGAGAGAGAATATCAGGCATGTTCACTTTTGCCCCCTTGGTCCTACTGGCCACTGCTTTGTAGTGTACAGTTCCTGCCATCATGTGCAAAACCAAACTGTGAGTGTATATAAGAAACATTATGTGCATTGAAGATTTCTCTTCCCTGAAACTCCATAGACAAGAATAGGTACTACAATGATAACCAGAGGTTCTGGTCAAAGTTTTTGTGGTCCTACAGTCTGTATTCTTCCTCAAAATGGCTTTGGTTGGGGGTGTGGCTGTTAAAGAGTCTTTGGTTTTGACCTTCAACATGGCTCCACCCTGGGAATTTGTTTCAATCCACTTGGAATTAGGTCATTTGGCAATGACAGACAACTTGCAAAGATAATATACCCCAGAATAAGCAGAAGAAAGCTAAAATTCTGCTGTCACTGCTGAGCTATTTAAGAGAAGCAAACAATACTGATTGAGGCTCCAGAAGAGGAGAAAACAATACTGATTGAAATGCTGAAGGAGGTCGACAGTGGATTGGCAATGGACTCAAGTCATCAAAGCTGTAGGCAAGATTCAGATGATGATTGATTGATTTATTGTGTATTATATCTGGCGTCACAACACCTGGGTAATTGATACCAAAATAAATTAAATAAAAAAAATTAAATTTTTGATAAATTTCATATAAAAATATCTATAAATATATTATATAAAATTTTTTTTCATATATATAAGTTCTTACATAAGACAATCTATGTATAATTTCAATTTTGTTGAGGAGGCCCGCCTCCCTCATATAGATATACAACTGCTCTATATTACAATCCTTTCCAAGAATTGTAGCTAGGATAAAATTACCTACTTTGTCACGACCCCAAGACAGGAACCTATGTCTCAAATTCCCGAATCTGGGACATTCAATCAGCAAATCTTTCAGTCAAGGGAAAGTACAGTTCTTGCAAACCGGAGGATTTTCACGAAACATCAAGAACCCATGTGTGAGTCTTGTATGTCCAATCCTCAATCTGGACAACATCGTTTCTTGTCTCCTTGGCATATTCAGATATGACCAAGGAGACACTGATGACGTGATACTACGCATTTTCTGATTAGTCAAAATATCCTCCCACTGGGACTGCCAACATTTTTTAACTCTCTGACCTACTAGAGGATACAAATCCCGATACGGTAGTAAGCATCTTGTGGGTTCTGGGGAGCTGACTGCAGAATTTGCAAGTTGGTCAGCTTTCTCATTCCCAGCCACCCCAACATGGGAAGGAACCCAACAGAACTTAATTTCTTTCCCTCTTCTTTTTAGTAAAAGCAGCCATTCCAATATATCTAAAATCAGAGGGTTTAAAGGGTTAAAAGATTCCAGCGACTGAAGAACACTTCTTGAGTCACAATATATAATAAAATTATTTTCATTCCGAATTAAAACTTCCTTTAAAGTCTTTAAAATTCCATATAATTCTGCTGTAAAAATCGATGCAACAGATGATAACCTGCCCCTTCTCTCTACATCAGGGAAGGCTACACCAAAGCCGACGCCAGCATCTGACTTTGAGCCATCCGTGAAAACTGCAGTGGAGTCATCATGTTGCAAAGAGTGTTCTAAAAATATTGACCGCATGGCCTCACTGGACAATTCTGTCTTGGTAAAATTAAAATATCTAAAAAATTTTATCTCTGGAAAGTTCCAGGGGGGACTAACTGAATATTTTGCTGGTAAAATCTCGATTCTTGGCATATTTAATTCACGGACAATAAAATTTACTCTAAAAGCAAATGGATGAGGTTGCTTGGGGTGACTTTCATAAAACTGCCAATGCCTTTCATTTCTCATACAAATGCTGGTTAAAGACTTAGGTAGCCTCTGGAATCTATACCAGCTCCGAACCAGCAGTCGCTTATAATGAAGATCCAGTGGCACCTCATCAGCATCTACAAGCATGCTCTCGGTGAGAGATGATTTAAATGCTCCAGTACACAATTGTATTTCTCCATGATGAATTGAGTTGAGCATTTTAAGGCTATCTTGTATGACTGAGGCCTCTGTTCTTCAAATAGCCTACTTCGTCTAACAGAGGAATATCAGGAAACTCACTCTATTATTAAGGGTTGCCACTCTGCCCTCTGTACAGTCTTCCTCCAATAAGGTTTAGACTTGGGAAACAATTATCACATTTCCAACCTGTTTCATCATTTTACCTGATCTATTCTACTTGCTTGCAGTTAAACATCTAGATTGATATGACTCTGGCACTGTGGAGCCCTTTATGATCCCTTGGATGCCTCCTTCCTATGTTTCTGATTACCGTCACCTCCTCTAAACACATCAGTGTGCTTATGCCCTATCAGGCAAAGTCTGTCATTCCAGGTCTTTCACTTGCCATGGACATTGCAACCCAGGTTCAGTCTTCAGACAGACCTTCAATTGCTGGAGAAACTAATGACCATGAGATAAGCAGCTAGAAGGCAGTAAATCTGTGAAGTAGCCATGACTTTCAAAAAATTGCTCGTGAACATCTTCCTTGCAACTGGCATATACCACTTCATTTAAATCAAATCATAATGAAATCTCCTAAGATTTTATGTTCAAGCTAAGTTTAAATGCTAATGATATTCTATGAGGTTTTGGCTGCCTAACCTCACAGTTTCACACAGCCAGTATTTCTTACTAAATGACACCTTATTTCTTGTTAAGGTAATTCAATGTATATTCCATTATTCCACACTAATCTCCTCTAGGTCTCTAAAGCATGCATGTTTTCCATTTATACTTATTGCACAATTAAGTTTCAAAAGTTCCAACATATAAGAAAATTAATTTCTTACACATATTAAGAAAATTTATATTAATTATAAATGCAACCTTACCTATTAGACTTGGCATCATGAATACTTTTCCCACTGTCTTCTTCAAGCTGAAGTTGAGTTAATCTTACAGCATGAGAGTAAAATTTCATGGAACATTCTTGGACAGGAACATTAAAGCTTATACAACCATCCTTTGCAACTGGACTGTCTTTCTGAGTAATCTGGTATCCAGCCTGAAATATATTACTCAGTATAATTCCAAGAGACGAATCCTGAAAAATTCTCAAATAGTTAAACAATACTGAAAATAATGCATTTCATACATGTTAACTGAAGTGGAATATTTTAGTTGATAAGAGATTCGTCAGCTCATGGGCTCGAACCACTGAACCATGAATTCACGATGCACAGTGACACTATTTACCCACAAGGCTATCATGAGAAGTATAAGTTAACGCCGCTCCTCACCTACAGATCCCTGTCGCACTCAGGTATTCATTGTTTAGTCAGCATCAACCCACCTTGACCTTGATAACTTTATAGTGTGTTTGTTGCATGTGGCGATATGAATTCTATCACATCACCGTAATTCATAAAAAATGTATTAAGCTACAAATGTCCTTTAATATCTAATTTGCTCTACCTCGGAATTAATAAATTTTCATAAATGTTAACCAAAGGGTAACTTGTTAGTTGATAAATCATTGGCACATGGGCTCAAACCGCTGAACCAAGAATTCAAGGCGTACAGTGATGCTCTTTCCCCACAAGGCTATCTCAAGAGGAATAAGTCAACGCTGCCTCTCACCAACAAATTCCTATCTTGCTCAGGTATTCATTTTTTACAGTCGGCATCAACCCACCTTGACCTTGATATCTTTGTAGTGTGTTTGTCGTACACAGTCATACATATTACGAATTTTATCACTTCACTGTGATTCATTTAAATGCTTTAAGCTACCAATGTCCCTCAATATCTAATTCACTCTACCTCAGAATAAAGGGATTTTGACGAAGGAAAAATCTATTTCTGGGGGAAGACCTGTGCCGCCCAGTCAAATGTCCCTATAGCACTCATTTCTAGGTATAAATAAATGCTAAATATACCAGAGAAAAAAGCCATATGGAATGCCAGAGTTACTAACTCCAGCTCGCTCACCCTCATAGGGTGTCGGTATAGGACAGGGGCGAGTGGAAACCACTATCACAGATGCTTTGCCAATTAGAAGTCTCTTCTCTCAAAATCCCCCTCTAGAGAGGTGCCGTTACAACGTCTACCTTCCGCTCGCTACTACTACCTCTGCCAGAAACCCTCATTCCTGAAATACGCACCCAACCTTGGGCCAGCTAAAGGGTGGGGAAAAGGAAAAAGAGAGGGATGGGTTCACTGGGCGACACAGGTCTTCCCCCAGAAATAGATTTTTCCTTTGTCAAAATCCCTTTTCTGGGCTCGACCTGTGTCGGCCAGTGAAATAGTAACAGAGAATTGGCCATACAAGCTTGGAAATAAAATGTAAATAAAAATTTATATGAAAGGAAAATAAAAATTTTCTTAAAATTATTGTTTTAATAACAAAGGTAAGGATAACAAATTACAAATGGTAAAAAGCACCTAATATGACCAAATCCATACTATCATGGGAAAATGCAACAGGTAATGAACATAAAAACAAATATATTAATGAACTATGTACATGTACAGGAGTGGGTTGATGAGCAATCCAGTCTGGAGCAAAAGGCAGAAAGGCAGGGATTACAAGCGAGGCAGGTGAGAGTGAGTACCAAAAGATAATTAATAGCAAAATAATAAAATACAGATTTAGAGTTACATAACTAGGCCGTATCAGGGGAGACAATGTTCCCTGCAGATCCTCAAAGTTCATATGATGAAAATAATTAACTGAGGTAGCCACTGCCCGGATATCATGGACATGAGGGACTGAATCCTGATTGGCTTGTTTAATAAAATAAAGAATTTGTTGTCTGATGGCCTACAAGGAATTGGTTCCACCATTCTCTCTAATAAAAAGAGGACCTGAAGACTTTTTAGAAGTTCTGCCCAGATAAGATTTTAATGTAATAATAGGACACAATGATGGGTCCTGTGGAAGAGGGACAATCTTCCATGGAGACCACCTGTTTTGTGGGTCTTCATTCTTTGCTAAGAATTTCCGATCTGGAGAGAGCAAAACTTCTCCTGATGGGAGGAAATCAATATGATTGGTTCTCTAGAGAGAGCCGACAGTTCAGATATTCTGGCGCCTGAGGCCAGACTCATTAAAAAAGGGATTTTGACAAAGGAAAAATCTATTTCTTGGGGAAGACCTGTGTCGCCCGGTGAAATGCTCCTGTAGTACGCATTTCTAGGTATAAATACATAGATGTTAAATATACCAGAGAAAAAAGCTAAATGGAATGCTGAAGTTACTACCATCAGCTCGATCACCCATAGGGCGTCGGTATAAGCAAAGGGGCGAGTGGAAGCCACTACCACAGGTTTTCTGCCAATTAGAAGATTCCCTTCAAAGCCCCTCTCTAGGCAGGTGCCGTTACAAGGACTACAACATCTGCCTTCCGCTCGCTACTACTACAACTCACGCCCGATGGCTTTATTCCTGGATTACGCACCCAAGCTTGGGCTAGCTATAGGGTGGGGACCAGGAAAAGAGAGGGATGGGTTCACCAGGCGACACAGGTCTTCCCCCAGAAATAGATTTTTCCTTTGTCAAAATCCCTTTTCTGGGCTTGACCTGTGTCGGCCGGTGAAATAGTATCAGAGAATGGCCATACAAGCTTGGAAGATACAAAATCAAAAGATACAAGGAAAAATAAAAATTAAATGTTCTCTTAAAATTAAGTTTTAATAACCAATGTAAAGTAACAAGATACAATGGTAAAAAAGGAGGAACAAATATGACCAGATTCATACTATCCTGGGAAAACAACAGGTAAGGAATACAAAAATGACAAATATAAACTATGTGCATGTCCGGCAATGGATTGATAAGCAAACAGGCCCAGAACCAGAGGGAGATGGGTAGGGATTACGAGTGAAGCAGGTAGGAAAGAGTTTGTATCAAGGGAAACATTTTTAGCAGAGTAAAGGAATAGGAAATAGAGTTCTAAGACTCGGCCATCTCAGGGGAGACGATGCTCCCTGCAGCCACTGCTGAAAATTTAAGGGCCTCTAAATTCTTGAGATAGTGGCGTCTAAATACTGCTGGAGATTTCCAACCCGTATATTTCTTAAGATCCTCGAAGTTCATATTGTGAAAATAGTTAATTGAGGTAGCCACTGCCCAGATATCATGGACGTGAGGAACTGAATCCGGATTGGCTTGTTTAATAAAATAAAGGATTTGTTGTCTAATTCCTTTTAAGGAAATGGTTCCGCCTTTCTCTGTAATAAAAAGAGGACCTGACAACTTTTCAGAAGTTCTGGCCAAATAAGATTTTAGTGTGACAATAGGACACAATGATGAGTCCTGTGTGAGAGGTATAATTTTCCATGGAGCCCACCTGTTTTGTGGGTCTTCATTCTTGGCCAAGAATTTCCGATCTGGGGATAGTAGAACTTCACCCGATGGGAGGAAATCAATGTGATTTGGGTCTCTAGAGAGAGCCGACAGTTCAGATATTCTGGCGCCTGAAGGCAGACTCATTAAGAATAATGTTTTCCTGAGAAGGGTTATATATGAGCATGAATCATTATCAGTGTCTGAAGCTAATTTGAGTACATCGTTTACAAACCAGGAGACCGTATGGGGGCGGTCCACTGGTCTCAGACGGGCACATGCTCGAGGGATAGAAGAGAAGTACGAATCTGTCAAATCAATATTAAAGCCAAGCTGAAAAATCTTCCTTTAGGCAGATTTGGTTGTAGTAATGGTACTAGCAGCCAGACCTTTTTCAAACAGGGTTCTAAAGAACGAAATTGCCAGATTCGTAGTAATCTTTTGGGCATCTGATTCTTTTAGAAAGATGGCCAATTTCTTTACTGCAGAATCATACTGTCTGAGTGTTGACTCTCTTTTATCTGATTCTATGAACAGGATGTTTATTGGATCGACAATAGGCATCCTTTTGAGCCGCAAACTTCATGAAGTCCATAAAGTTAGGGCATTTAGAATTCTTGAGGAAGCTGACACAGTCCGAGTTTGTACTACTTGAGTCAGTTCTGGACAGGGAATCCGTCTGGGATGGAGATTCAACTCTAGTAGAAGAGGAAACTAATTGCTCTTCGGCCAGTTGGGTGCAACCAATGCTACCTGTCCTGTGAAAGATCTGAGTTTGTGCAGGACTTTCATTAGGAGGTTTACTGGTGGAAATAGGTAAATTTTCTGCCAGTTGTTCCAGTCTATGGACATCGCACCTGTGGCGCGAGCTAGAGGGTCCAGGTTGGGAGCCACATAACACGGGAGTTTGTGATTGGACTCCGTGGCGAACAGGTCTACCAGAAGGCCCGGGATTTGTTGGCAAATCCAACGGAATGACTTCATGTCCAAGGACCACTCCGACTCCAGCGGAGTTGTTCTGGATAGTGAGTCTGCAATGACATTCCGTACTCCTGCCAGGTGAGTAGCTGACAGGTGCCAATGATTTTTCGTTGCTAACTAAAAAATTTCAATCATTACATGATTTACTTTGCTTGACTTGGAGCCTCCTCTGTTTATGCAATGAACTATCACTGCACTGTCCGAGACTAATCTTACATGACTGTTTTTGACTGGAGCTAGACATTTTAAGGTCAGAAAAATGGCCATTGCTTCTAGGACATTGATGTGGAACTGGCGGAATGTATTCGACCACGTTCCTTGAACCTTCTTGTACTGGGAGTAGCCCACCCAACTGCTCAGAGAGGCGTCCGTGTGGACTATCAGAGGCGGTTGGAGAAATTGCAGTGGCACTGACTTGGAGAGACTTCGGGGTTCGGTCCACAGACGGGGTCTTTTCTTCAATATCAGCGGAATCAGAGAGATCTTGTCTCTGAATTTGTTGTTGGCTCTCTTCCGCCAGACTCGATTGATATCCTTCAGCCTGGCTTTCAACAGGACGTCTGTTATTGAGGCAAACTGAAGAGAACCTAGAATTCTCTCTTGGGTACGACGAGAAGCCTTTTTGTTCTTGAGGAACTGTCTCGTAGCCTTCGCTATCTCTCTGCACTTCTTTGATGGGAAAGATAGCTTGTGTGAGGTTAGGTCCCATTGGATTCCCAACCATTGAAAGCGGGACGCCGGGATGAGACGAGACTTTTGCTTGTTTATCTGGAAACCCAGATACTATAGGAATTCTATTACTTTGGCTGTTGCTTTGCGACACTCCTCGTCGTTGGTTGCCCAAATGAGCCAGTCGTCTAGGTAAGCTACTAACATTACCCCCTGAGCTCTTAGTTCTTGGACTACTGTCTCTCCTAGTTTGGTGAATATTCTGGGCGCTATGTTGAGCCCGAATGGCATGACTCTGAATGAGTAAGCTTGTTTTCCTAGTTTGAAGCCTAGGTATGGAGAGAAGTTTCTTGCTATCGGGACATGATAGTAAGCGTCTGTAAGATCTAAAGAGGTGGTGACGACCCTACGGGGAAGTAAGGTCCGCACCTCCGAGACAGTCAGCATGCGGAACTTGTCGCATTGAATGTATGAGTTGAGACGGGACAGGTCCAGAATCACTCTTCGTTTGTCCGAGTCCTTCTTTGGTACACTGAACAGACGTCCTTGAAACTTCAGGCGATTGACTTTCTTTATTGCCTTCTTTTGAAGGAGATCTTTGGCATAGTCTAGTAGGTCTGTCGTTGGAGCCTGGTGAAAACTGACTGGTGGAGGAGGCCCTTTCTCCCATTTCCACCCCAGACCTTTTGATACAATGCTGTGGGCCCATGAACTGAAGGTCCAATGGTCCCAAAAGAGATACAGTCTCCCGCCTACCTGCGGGGTCTCACTGGTTGGTTGAGTTCTTACCTCCTCTGAAGCCTCTGCCTCTAGAGCCAGCTCTCTGCTGGAAGGCACCTCTGGCTCTGCTACTCCTTGCATGTTTGTTGTAGCCACGAAATGCTCCTCGTGACTCAAAGGAGGCGTTAAAGGCTGGGGAGGCTACTAAGGTGGTTGAAGTCGAAGGTTGCTGAGTCGGTGGACTCTGCACCAGGACAAACTGCTGCTGTGGCTGTGCCTTGGATGTCGAAGGCTTGCCGATCTGGGAGACAGGAACCGCTTGGACAACTGTCTGAGGATGAGAGGACTGGAAAGGCTGGTATTTCCTTGGCCTCTTCCTAGGTTTGGATTGTGGTCCAGGGGCCTCAAACTTCCTTTTGAAGGGAAGTCCCCAACGGACACGAAGGTTCTGGTTAGATCTAGCTGCCTCGCTGAGGACATTGTTAACCACGTCCTCTGGGAAGAGGGTGGCACCCCAGATCGAAGCTTTTATGAGCCTGTTTGGTTCGTGTCCTATGGAAGCATTCACGAAGACATGCTTCCTGCAGGCTCGCCTAGCCACTGTAAAGTCATACAGGTCTGATTGGAAGGCCTGTAATAGTGACTTTGTGAGGACCCGGAATAGAGGCTCATCTGCAAACGTCGTAGCAGTCAACTCCGCCGTGGTTACTGAGTTAATCGACCTACTCAGCCTGCATCTTGCCTCGAATTCCGCTTTGACCATGGGGTCCAGAATTCTAGGCAAACGTTCACTGAACTGGGTGGAGTCACACTCTGGGTCGAGTCTGCCCACCGTGAACGTTGCCGGAGCGTCAGCCCAAAACTCCATATCGCCGGGGAAGAGCAAGGAGGTAGCCTCCGTCTCTTTTAGCTGAGGTAAAGGTTTGTCCTCTGCCGCAGCTTGCAGAGTCAATTCCGCCACCTTCGACGTACAAGGAGTCGGAACTCCTTGTGGGGCCACAAACATCGTAAAGCATCCTTTATGGGGCGTCACCTTTTTTGTTGACGCACTCCCAATCTGTAAGGGTGCGGACCCATGCAGACTGGGCTTGGTCCCTAGGGTAGATCACTGTCTCTTTCGGGACTTTGTCTACCCTGACTAGTGCGTCTTCGGCTAGTCTAGCGTAGCCCGGAAAGGGAAATTGAAGGCCCGCCGAGAAGAACTCAAAGTCTTCTACCAGTCGGGTTCCGCAACCTTCGATCATCAGCTTTCCGTCTGAGAATGGGGCGTGCACAGCTAACCGCCATGGGTTGCTGTTCTTGAATGGCGGCAGCTTGGATGCGTCTGGTACCGTCATGGACTGTGGTGTGGTCCCGGACTGGAGGAATCCGGACACTAATTCCTCCTGGGCTTGGAGCCTCTGGGTCAGAGACAAGTTCGATTGACCCGAGGTCTCTAGGCCTGAGGCGAGTCGAGTGGACACCGACTCAAGTTTGGAGTCCACTACCTCGCTCATCTTCATTATGAGAAGATTTGCAAAGGCCTCCTGGTCGAAGCCGGACTCCGTCAGCCTGGCTTTGGAGGACTTGGTTCTCGACCCCTTGGGTGGGGGAGAAGCTTTGGAAGAGGAAGTTGACGGCTTGGGAGCCGAAGACAACCTGCAGAGCCTGCTGGAGAAGGCTTGGATACCTTTGGCAGGGATCTCGTCTTCCAAGCCTTGACCTTGGGGATGACCGAGGCCGATCTATCCCAAGTGGGGGCGGACTTTGTAGGAAAGCCCTGAAAAGAAGGGGGAGAAGGAGTGGGACTAAAAGGGAGACTACCTGCCACACTTACCTCCCTACCTACCTCCTGATCCTCTGTGGCCATCGGTTCGCGGTGAAGGCTGATGGCCGCAACTTCCTCTGTGACGATGTCACACAAGCCCTCTTGGTTCTCCGGGAGGGGTTGAGTCTCCTGACAGATGCCCTCAATAATGGGATCCGCCACAGATGCAGGTACCGCCACCGAGACCGGAGCGCCCGGGTATAGGAGGGAACACAGATCTTCGGACAGCTTGTAGGGCTGGCCGGCCTTGGCATTCCTGCCGAATCCTCCCACCCAGGACTTCAGGGACGCCATGGACGCAGTCTTGAGCGACAAACTAACCTATAAAAATAATCAAATTAGGATCCCCTGTGTCAAAGAAATTCCCCAAAGTCGACGTATAGCTGAAATTTCACGGAAACGACGAGGCGAGAATGTTACTTACCAACTCGTCTGAGACGATCCTGACCAGTTCGTAGCAAACTGTGCAGGCGTCCGGGTGCCAGACCATATAATCTTCTACGGGGATGGCGCAGTTGGCATGAGATCGGCAGACCTCACGCCCGTACGGCTTATACAGGGCAGCCGGACATCCCGACACCTGGCAACGGACCATCTGTAAGTTGAAAAGTCAAATGAGTATCATTAAGTAGAGGCGCCGGAGTTAATTCCAGCCAGATGGATGCACACTAACCAGATATTTAATCCGTTAAAGGCAATATCGGTTATCAATTTCAACTTACTGGATAATAGAAAAAGCTCTGGGTGTCTCCGCCTGCTCCGGAATCCGTCCTCAGGATCAGTAAAGCTATAACCAGCGGAGAGGGCCTGATACAAGCAGAACAGGGGAATAAGGTAAGACCTAAGCCTGAGTCTGATCGCATCGCAGCATATTAATGCAACGTAATCAAATGTAGGCGCATTATCTGTGCCCCATTCCGTCCCCACTGAAATGGGGAACAGCGATAGCAAAGAAGACGGAAAACTGAGCGACGGAAACAACAGTACAATAAACTCCAGTATATTTTTCCTTGGCGTGTGTGATGGAAGACCACACTACGTCGGAACCAATACGGATCAGGAAACATACCTACAGAGGCTAATAAAATATATAATCTAACGTAATCTCTTAAAGGTTTCACCTACTCCAGAGTCCAAAATCCCGTTATCATAATAGTAAATGCCTGTGGAGACGGGCTGATACGAGCAGAACAGGGGAAAAGGTAAAACCAAGGCCTGAATCTGATCGCACCGGGGAAGAGAAGCGATTCTAAGGTAACTAGAAACGCAGCTCTAAGCCCAATTCCACCCCCACATGAGTGGGGAGGCGGAGACAACAGGGAGAATAGACAACTGAGCGGCGGAGCAGTGGTACGTACAATCCGGTGTATAGCCTGCTGGCTGGTGTGACGGTAGACCCCACCTGACCAGAGGACGTATGGGCCCGGAGACATATTAAAGAGATTACACAAATTACTAACAACCAATCTCCTCCAACTAATCCCCCCTGGAAAAGATATATGCTCTAGCGGCCGTTCATCGGTAGGATTACTTGAACCGCGAGCTAGCTAGGCAGCGCCGGACAAGACCGGCGCGGGGGGGGGGGGGGGGGGGGGGGGGGTGTGTGTGTGTGTGTGTTGGACTGGAGGAGAGTGGACAAGTCGTGATCGCCTGGCCACAGCAACCGATCAGTGAGCCACCACCTATCGGAAGCTGTAACAAGCCTACCACTAAAGGGAGCAGAAGACAGTAGGCCAACTGACACCCTAAAGGGGGGCAAAGGCCCAGGCTACACACAACAAGACAAACATAAAATAAATGATGAGGAATTACTGGAAGAATTGCGAAAGAGGAACAACAAGGGGGAAGGAATACACCCAGCAAGGACCTAGCCTAACCCTCCGAGATCGGTACGGATCCGGTCTGGTAGGCTAGCCTGGCCACCAAAGGATGTCATGAAGTGGACGGATAGAACCTAATAAAACCCTCCAAAATTGAAAAATTCCGATCTGGTCAGGTACGATAGGTCTAGGCCCAACAAACATGACACAAGAGGGACTCTCTGTCCTGGATCGCTCTCCCAGCAAGCACAGTAGCCTAGGCAGGGGGCGGCAAGAGTGGGGCCGAAAGGGTGGAGGGTCCGGCCTACCTGACCTACCTTCCAAAACCTAGCCTAGGTCTGGTCGGGTAGGCCAGAAGGAAACGCAAGAACTTCCAACCTCACAAGGAATATGAATATTTATCATAAATGTGCATATAATCCGAATGCATTACTGGCTAACATCGAAAATACAATAAAAGAATGTATGCATAAAAATTGCGAGAGAGAGAGAGAGGAATCGCCCTCTCCACAAAACTGGTGTACTATAGGCTAGCTAGAAGCTAAAATACACTACTCGCGTAAAACCAGAAAATAATAAATAATACGTACGAAGGGGAACGAACACGCTCCTGAGGGACTGAGGACAAAAGCCAAAGGCTAGAATAACGAAAAATATACATATAACAAGAGACCTCAGAGTACGTCAGGAGCGAGTTAGGGCCTACGACGTAAGGATAAAATTGGTAAAACCAAAGCTCCAGAAACGATAGGAGCTAGAATAATGATGGGGTATACGAAAAAAGTGGTATAAACAGTTAAAAGCAAACAGTGAGGTAAATATTATCATAAACAAACAATGGGAAAGAACGCACGCGTCGAATGATGCACCCAAGTTGGCGGATGTAAAAGAGCGTCACCCCGGTTCGCGAGAACTAAGGGGCCAAATAAGGGTTAAAAGGGATGCATCGTACCCTCACGAGATACAAAAACGTAAAACGGAATACTCAACTTGGATGAAGAAGCTTGGGGCTCTGGAGCAGACATGGCTTCGTCAAAAAATACAGAAAGAGGGCAGCGAGAAAGACACGTGTGGTCACTGAAGTGTGCTAATACAGGAATAAAGCCATTGGGCGTGAGTTGTAGTAGTAGCGAGCGGAAGGTAGATGTTGTAGTCCTTGTAACGGCACCTGCCTAGAGAGGGGCTTTGAAGGGAATCTTCTAATTGGCAGAAAACCGTGGTAATGGCTTCCACTCGCCCCTGTGCTTACACCGACGCCCTATGGGTATTCGAGCTGAGGGTAGTAACTTCAGCATTCCATTTAGCTTTTTTTCTCTGGTATATTTAGCATCTATTTATACCTAGAAATGCGTGCTACAGGAGCATTTCACCGGCCGACACAGGTTGAGCCCAGAAATAATGTTTTCCTGAGAAGGGTTATATATGAGCATGATTTGTTATCAGTATCTGAAGCTAACCTGAGTACATCATTTAAAAACCAGGAGACCATGTGAAGGCGGTCTACCGGTCTCAGACGAGCACATGATCTAGGGATAGACGAGAAGTACGAATCTGTTAAATCAATATTAAAGCCAAACTGAAATATCTTCCTCAAGGCAGATTTAGTCGTAGTAATGGTACTAGCAGCTAGGCCTTTTTCGAACAGTTCTAAAAAATGAAATTGTCAGATTCATAGTCATCTTCTGGACTTCTGATTCTTTTAGAAAGATGGCTAGCTTCCTTACTGCCAAATCATACTGCCTGAGTGTTGATTCTCTTTTGTCTGACTCCGCGAACTGGGTGTTTAGTGGGTCAATACTAGCATCCTTCTGTGCCGCAAACTTCATGAAGTCCATAAAGTTTGGGCATTCAGAATTCTTGAGGAAGCTGACACAGTCCGAGTTTGTACTATTTGAGTCAGTTTTGGGTTGGGAATCCGTCTGAGACGGAGTTTCAACTCTAGTAGAAGAGGAAACCAATTGCTCTTCGGCCAGTTGGGTGCTACCAATGCTATCTGTCCTCTGAAAGATCTGAGTTTGCGTAGAACTTTCAGCAAGAGAAAGATCTGAGTTTGTGTAGAACTTTATTGGCGGAAATAGGTAAATTTTCTGCCATTGTTCCAGTCTATGGACATCGCATCTGTGGTGTGAGCCAGAGGATCCAGATTGGGAGCCACATAATACGGAAGTTTGTGATTGGACTCCGTGGCGAACAGGTCTACCTGAAGGCCCGGGATTTGTTGGCAAATCCAATGGAATGATTTTGTGTCCAAGGACCACTCCGACTCCAGCGGAGTTGTCCTGGACAGTGAGTCCACAATGACATTCCGCACTCCTGCCAGGTGAGTAGCTGACAGGTGCCAATGATGTTTCATTGCCAACGAAAAGATTGCATTCATCCCATGATTTATTTGGCTCGACTTGGAGCCTCCTCTGTTTATGCAATAAACTATCACTGCGCTGTGTGACCGACGAGGACATGATGGTGGGTTATTAAATAAGCAATCACTTCATAAATGAGTCACTTTAATGGAGAATGTGGGAGATACAGCAGTACAGAGTACCTTCGGCGATCAACTTGCCGGTTACACTACTTTCAAAAGCGGCGTCATGCCACGCACATCATAACGCAAGAATTATGGGTAAAACAAATGACTGCACCCAAGCGTATAATCAGCATTACCAATGCATCATAAATAAAAGTTTAATATTCTAACACCCCCTCATAAACTTTTATTCTCATCAATCTGCAAATTACTACACATCAAACAAATATATGTATCATGGTAATCAAAAACAAACTCAATACCCAAAAACCATGAAAGTTTTCCCAAATCTTTCATCTTAAATCTATGAAATAATACACGTTTTGTGTCAAACATAGCTTTCTCATTACTACTGGCAATGATCATATCATCAACCCAAACCAAAATAATTACATGTGAGTTATGTCTTTTATTGACATACACACAATGATCACTTAATGACTGCTCAAAATGATTTTGAATTAAGAAATCATGGAGCATATTATTCCAATTTCTGCCCGATTGCTTTAAACCATACAGAGATTTATTCAGTTTCCAAACCAATTGTTCATTATTACTACCAGTTTCATTGTAACCTTCAGGCTGTTGAACAAATATTTCACAATCAATATCAGAATTAAGATAGGCAGTTTTAAAATCCATACAATGCACAATTAAATCATGTTGTACTGCCAATTGCATAAGCATTCTAATTGAGGTCATACGCACAGTAGGAGAAAAAGTATCAGTATAAGCACCACCTTCAATTTGAGAATACCCTTTTGCAACATAGCGAGCTTTATATTGCTCTTCACCATTTAACCCTTCTTTAATGGCATATACCCATCGTCCACCTACAATACAACGGCTGGTTGGTAAACTACACAATTCATAAGTATTGTTATCTCTTAAAGATTGAATTTCATCATCCATTGCAGCTTTCCATTTGTGGGCCACATGTGAATTTAATGCCTCTCTATAGCTTTCAGGAATTTCAGTTACTTTACAACAATAATGAACAGAATAGCCCAGTAAATCAACATTGTCAGGATCAACATATTCTTCAAGATATTGGGGAGTAGTTCGCTCCCTACTTGGATAACGGTACTCACCTTCCCTTTCAGTTTCAGTCAAATCTGCATTAATTTCACTATGCTCATCTTCAACAAGGAGAGGTTTTGAAACAGGATCACTTTGATTCTCATTATCGGAATCCGATTCACTATCTTCTGATTCACCATCTTCCTTAAGACATTGGGATTTATCAAAATTGAATTTATCAGTAAAATGTACTAACGTAACCTTTCTCAAACTGTCAGTTCCTGGATAATATACAAGATAAGCAGGACTGCATGAATCATAGCCAACAAATATTCCCTTTTCACATCTTGGGTCAAGCTTAGCTTTCTTTTCTACATAAGCATAACACAGGGAACCAAAAATATGCATATTTTCAAGTTTAGGCTTCTTAGACATTAACACTTCATATGGGGTTTTATCTAGTCTAGAATTGTAGCATCTATTCCTTATATAAACAGCTGCCCTAACAGCATAATTCCACATGAATTTTGGTAGCTTTGCTTCAATTAAGATACATCTAGCCATTTCAAACAATGTACGCCACATCCTCTCAGCAGTACCATTTTGGTGTGGTGAATTTGGTGAAGAAAATTCTTGTTTAATCTTATTACTTACCAGTAATTCTTTAAATTCTGAAGAAGTAAATTCTCCTCCATTATCACACCTTAATCTTTTAACAACACCATAAGAACTAGTATCAGCAAGGAATTTCTTGATAGCATTAAGTGCATCACTTTTCTGTTTCAAGAAATAAACAAAAACAGACCCTGAATAATCATCCACAAAAACAATACAATATTTAGATTTTTCCCTTGATTCAATACTCATTGGTCCAGCAAGATCACAATGTACAAATTCCATTTACTCTTTGCTCTCTCATCTGGTAATCTGTTCCTAGATAAATGCATTTTACCCTCATGACAAGTTATGCAATCAAAATTACTTTTGTCACTAATTTTCATAACTTCAGCTTTATCTTCTAACTTCAAAATGTCTTTAACATTGCAGTGTCCCAAAACCTTATGCCACTCCTCTAGTGAACGAGATTTACATGAGCTTACATTATTTAGATAATACAGCTTACCTTTCTTATTTATTTCAAAAGACACACCATTTGAGCTTATCAACTCAGAATGATTAGGATTAAAGCTTACTGTAGCTCCTTTACTAACAGCTGATTGTACAGAAAATATATTCTGCTTAAAAGAAGGAATATACAAGACATTATCAAAAACAACATTCTGTTTTATACCATTTGTATCATGAAGTACAATTTTAGCTTTACCTTTACCTTTAACAATATTCTTGCATCTTGCACCATCTGCAAGTTCAACCATATGTTTTGATTCATCAAAGTCTTCATCAAAACACTTAAACTTGGATTTATCAGTAATGATGTGGGTAGTAGCACCACAATCAACAAGAACATTACATACATCTGCAGGTATGTTATCAACAGAGCAACTTATTTTGAAACAACATTCTTCATCACTATAATTATTAGTGGATCTAGTCTTACAAACATTCACAGTTGCACTAGAAAATCTAGCAGGCCTATTAGCCTTTCTACATTCATCAAAATTGTGTGTAATGGATTTGCATTCTTTGCACCACTTACCTCTGTCTTTCCTCAACCTACACTTGAAAGACTTATGTCCAGGCTTACCACATGAGTAACACCTTACTGATGAGCCACTGGCAGACCCACCACACTGAAAATCAGGATTTTTATAATTCACCTTAAGGACGTTCTCACTCATTACATTAGGCCTATGTGCCTCTCGACTCCTCAGGCTTTCTTCATAACTCCGTAGCAAAGACTTGAATTCCAGAAACGTAGGCTCACTATCCTTCTGCATAACAACAGTATTGAATGGAGTAAATTCCTCTGGAAGACCCTTCAATACCATAGCAATAAGAAGGCTGTCGCTGATCGTCTCACCAGCTGACTTTAACGAAGTAGAAGTTGTCTCAGCTCGAAGAAAATAATCCGTCACACATTCTTTCCCTCTCATTTTCAGTGACGTCAGCTCCGTGTAGAGGGAGATGATTCTTGGTTTGCCTGTACCTTGGTAATGCTCCCGTAGAATCGCTAATGCCTTTCTTCCATCGTTGACTGCATCTCTCATTATTAATTGGAGGCTCTTGTCATCTAGAACTTGAACGATCTCGGCGAAAATGTCAGCATTTTTGTCGATGAATTCTGCTGAAGTTCGATCTTCACTTTCATCTAGGATAAGCTTTCGAAGTCTCAGATGGGCTAGAAATTTTATCTCCCACATCTCATATTTCTCCTCATCACCATCAAAATACAAGTTCCTCTTGCTTGAGCTGGGCCCATAACCTGTGACCGACGAGGACATGATGGTGGGTTATTAAATAAGCAATCACTTCATAAATGAGTCACTTTAATGGAGAATGTTGGAGATACAGCAGTACAGAGTACCTTCGGCGATCAACTTGCCGGTTACACTACTTTCAAAAGCAGCGTCATGCCACGCACATCATAATGCAAGAATTATGGGTAAAACAAATGACTGCACCCAGGCGTATAATCAGCATTACCAATGCATCATAAATAAAAGTTTAATATTCTAACACGCTGTCCGAGACTAGTCTGATATGAATGTTCCTGGCTGGAGCTAGTCGTTTCAGGCCATTCCCTCTATATCCGCTCAGAGGCATCCATGTGGACTATCAGAGACGGCGGGGGGAAATTGAAGAGGCACTGATTTGGAAAGACTCCGGACTTCCGTCCATGGGCGGAGTCTTTTCCTTAGTATTGACGGAATCAAGGAGATTTTGTCTCTGAACTTCTTGTTAGCTCTTTTCTGCCATAACCGATTGATATCCTTTAGTCTGGCTTTCAACAGAACGTCTGTTATTGAAGCAAACTGAAGTGAACCTAAGATTCTCTCTTGGGTACGACGAGAAGCCCGTTTGTTCTTGAGGAATTGTCTCGTAGCTTTCGCTATCTCTCTGCACTTCTTTGGCTGAAGAGATAGTTTGTGTGTGGTTAGGTCCCATTGAATTCCCTACCATTGAAAGCGAGATGCCAGAATGAGACGGGACTTTTCCTTATTTATCTTGAAACCCAGATACTATAGGAATTCTATTACTTTGGCTGTTGCCTTGCGACATTCCTCGTCGTTGGTTGCCCAAATGAGCCAGTCGTCTAGGTAGGCTACTAACATTACCCCCTGAGCTCTTAGTTCCTGCACTACTGTCTCTCCTAGTTTGGTGAATATTCTGGGTGCTATGTTGAGCCCGAATGGCATGACTCTGAATGAGTAAGCTTGTTTTCCTAGTTTGAAGCCTAGGTATGGAGAGAAGTTTCTTGCTATCGGCACATGATAGCAAGCGTCTGTAAGATCTATAGAGGTGGTGACGACCCTACGGGGAAGTAGGGTCCGCACCTGTGAGACAGTCAGCATGCGGAACTTGTCGCATTGAATGCATGAGTTGAGACGGGACAGGTCCAGAATCACTCTTCGTTTGTCCGAGTCCTTCTTTGGTACACTGAACAGACGTCCTTGAAACTTCAGGCGATTGACTTTCTTTATTGCCTTCTTTTGAAGAAGGTCTTTGGCATGGTCTAGAAGGTTTGTCGTTGGAATCTAATGGAAACTGACTGGTGGAGGAGGCCCTTTTTTTCCATCTCCACCCCAGACCTTTTGATACAATACTGTGGGCCCACGAACTGAAGGTCCAATGGTCCCGGGAGAGGTACAGTCTCCCGCCTACCTGCAGAGACTCATTGACTGGTTGAGGTCTTACTTCCTCTGCCTCCTCTGAAGCCTCTGCCTCTTGAGAGAACTCTAGAGCCAGCTTTCTGCCGGTAAGCACCTCTTGCTCTGCTACCCCTTGCGTGCCTATTATAGCCTCGAAATGCCCCCTGTGTTTCAAAGGCGGTGTTGAAGGCTGGGGAAGTCACAAAGGCAGCCGAACTCGAGGGCTGAGTCAGTTGACTCTGCAGCAAAACAAACTGCTGTTGTGGTTGTGCCTTAGATGTTGAAGGCTTGCTCAATTGGGAGACAGGAACTGCCTGTACCACTGCTTGAGGCTGAGAGGTCTGGAAAGGCTGATACTTCCTAGGCTTCTTCCTACTTTTGGTTTGTGGTCCGGGGGTCTCAAACTTCCTTTTGAAGAGAAGTCCCCAGCGGACACGAAGGTTCTGGTTAGCCCTAGCTGCCTCGCTGAGGACGCTGTTAACCACGTCCTCAGGAAAGAGGTTGGGCTCCCAGATCGATGCCTTTATGAGCTTGTTAGGCTCATGCCTGATGGAGGCATTAGCAAAGACATGCTTCCTGCAGGCTCGTCTGGCCACTATGAAATCATACAGGTCCGATTGATAAGTCTGCAGCAGCGACTTCGTCAGGACCTGGAATAGAGGCTCCTCTGCAAAGACAGAAGTTGTCAACTCTGCAGTGGTGACTGAGTTAATTGACCAGCTCAGCCTACAGCTTGCTTCGAATTCCGCCTTTATCATGGTATCCGGAATTCTAGGCAAACGTTCACTGAATTGTGTGGAGGCACACTCCGGGTTGAGTTTGCCCACTGTGAACGTTGCCAGAGCACCAACCCAATACTCCAGATCTCCGGGAAAGAGCAAAGAGGTACCCTCCGTTCTCTTTTAGCTGAGGCATGGGTTTATCCTCCATTCCGGCTTGCAGTGCCAATTCTGCAATCTTTGATGTGCAAGGTGTCAGGACGTTATCCGGCGCTACTAACATGGTATAGCAACCTTTGTGAGGCGTCAACTTGGTGTTGACGCACTCCCATTTCGTAAGGGTGCGGACCCATGCCGACTGAGCCTAATCTCTAGGGTAGATCACTGTCTCTTTCGGGACCTTGTCTACCCTGACCAACGCTTCCTCGGCTAGCCTAGCGTAGCCCGGGAAGGGGAATTGAAGGCCTGGCGGGAAGAACTCATAGTCTTCCACGGGTCGGGTTCCGCAACCCTCAATTGTAAGCCTGCCCTCTGAAAATGGAGCATGTAGAGCCAACCATGGCAGTTGGCTCTACATGCTATATTCTCAAATGGTGGGAGCTTGGATGCGTCCGGCACTGCAAAGGACTGCGGTGTGCTTCCGGACAGGAGAAATCCGGCCACCAATTCCTCCTGGGTTTGTAATCTTTGGGCCAGAGACAGGATGGACTGTTCGGATGTCTCTAGACACGAGGCAAGTTAAGTGGACATCAATTGAAGTCTTGAGTCCACTACTTCGCTCATCTTCTGCATTAGAAGAGTGGCGAAAGCCTCATGGTCGAAGCCGGACTCAGTCGGTCTGGCTTTAGAAGTCTTAGCTCTCGACCCCTTGGGTGGGTGAGTAGCTTTAGCTGAGGAAGTCGAAGGCTTGGGGGCCAATGACGACCTGGCGGAGCCTGCCAAAGAAGGCTTGGCTGGTCTAACTGCCTTCGGCAGAGACTTCGTCTTCAAGGTTTTCACCTTGGGGATTACTGAGCCCGACCTATTCCCAAAGGTCGTGGACTTCCCAGGGAAGCCCTGAAAGGATGAAGAAGAAGGAGTTGGGCTGAAGGAGAGAATGTTAGCCCCACGATTACCTGCCTCACTTACCTCCCTACCTTCCTCCTGGTCCTCGATGGCCATGGGCTCTCGATGCAGGCTGATGGCCACCACCTCCTCCGTCATATCATCGCACAAGCCCTCTTGGTCCTCCGGAGGGGCTTGGGTCTCTTGGAGGATCCGCTCTATGATGTGAGCTGCTACCTCCGCCGCTACTGCTGCCGAAACCTTAGCGTTCGGGTAGGGGAGGGAACACATCTCCTCCAACAGCACGTAGGGTTGGCCAGATCCGACATTCCTCCCAAACCCCCCTACCCAGGCCTTAAAGGTCGACATCGAGGAGGCCTTGAGCGTCAGATCAACCTGTAAGAGATAATCAAATCAGGTTTCCCAGTGTCAG
>NC_087210.1:38921899-38936899 GCF_015104395.2 Macrobrachium nipponense | reverse complement strand
TTGCTGCCAAACTTCTCGAAAATGTGTTTTCCTTTCCTTCATCTTTCTTTGCTATGAAGCAATTACCATCACACGCCCCCCCAAAAGAGAAAAAAATGAAATCAACTGATTTTATTTTTTTTTCTAAAGAGAAGGAAGACTTACACAGCAGGGGAACAATTCTGCATAAAGCTTTAATCCAGTCAAACACACACGCTTCTCCACTCACACACTCACTTGTGCGATAACAGAAAATGGTTATTAGGCTACTCATTCTGAGAAATCTGTAGAGAGGCTATCAGCTAATACATTATCCTTTCCCCTTATATGAACTATCTTCAGGTTATAGTCTTGTAATTCTAAACTCCAACGCATTAGACGTTTATTCTTGTTCCTAAACCTCTCCATATAAACTAACGGATTATGATCAGTATACACAGTTAAAACAGAACTACTACGTGCGTAAATCTCAAAGTGTTGCAAGGCTGTAACTAAACCAAACAATTCCTTTTCAATAGTAGAATAGTTCTGTTGTGCTTTATTCAGTTTCTTTGAATAATAGGCAACTGGGAGTTTCATTCCATTCACTTCTTGTAACAAAACCCCTCCTACGCCAATATCACTGGCATCGATCACTAAATTAAATTCCTTACCAAAATCGGGTAATAATAGAACTGGCTCGTGAATCATTATAGCCTTTAACTTGTCGAAGGCTTCCACACACGTGACATCAAATACAAGACTGCGTCCTTTCTTAAACAGATTAGTTATGGGAGCGCTTATTTCCGAGAAATTTGGTACGAATCTACAGAAATACGAAACCATTCCAAGAAATCTCATGGCCTGTTTTTTAGTTGTTGGGATTGGGAAATTCACGATAGCTTCTATGTTCCGATCCTTAGGACAGATTTTACCAAGACCTACCTTATGTCCTAGATAAGTAATAGAGGCTTTCCCAAATTCACATTTCTTTAGATTAAGAAAGAGATTCGCTTTGGTAAGGGCCTCCAAGACTCTCGCCAAAGTCCTTACATGATCCTCCCAAGTCTCTGAAAATATCACAAGATCATCTAAGTACACGACACAGTTGTTGATGCCATTTAAAACTTTATTCATTAACCTTTGAAAGGTACTGGCTGCGTTCTTCAAGCCAAAAGCCATAACTTTGGGCTCAAAACTACCAAATGGCGTTATAAAGGCAGAAATTTTCCGGGCTCGTTCACTTAAAAGGTACTTGCCAATAACCTTCAGCCAAATCAAGCTTCGAGATGAACTTGGAATTTCCGATTCTATCTAAGCAATCGTCAATCCTGGGTAAGGGAAAATTACTTTGCTTCGTTACACTGTTTACCTTCCGGAAATCAATGCACAATCTATCTGATCCATCTTCCTTTTTCACCAGAACTACCGGGGAACTCCATTCACTCTCGCTAGATACTATCAAATCATTATCTAGCATGTAACTAATTTCCTTCCTCACAGATTCTGCCTTTTCTGGGTTCAGACGATATGGACTTTGCCTAATGGGTTTCGTGTCCTGCAACTCAATATCATGTTCTAAAACATTGGTTAGGCCTAGTTTGTCACTAATAGTTTCAGGATAATTCACTAAAACATCACGTATTTCCCTCACCTTTTCCTCTTCTAATCCCTGATTAAAAACTTCGAAATTCTTAAGCACCTCGGAGTTCTTCTCAAAACTAATTTCTTTCTGGGACACCGTTACTACAGGCACGGGGCGTTCGTTATATTTCTTGAGAAAATTTACATGCAGCCACTTTGCTCTACGTTTACCCATATCTATTAAGTAATTCAGGTTCCCCCTCTTCTCTAAAACTGAAAAAGGACCTTCGAACTTATACGATAAAGAGGGACCTTCTTTCTGGACTAATACTAAAACTTTATCTCCTACACAGAGATGTCTCTCTTTTGCTCTAAGATCATGTTTCCCTTCAGTTTCCCCTTGACTTCCTCTCACGTTCTCTTTCGCTAAGTACCAGGCGCTTCCGTTCTCTTCCGCTAGCTCCCAAACATCTCTTAAATTGTTTTTATAATACTCAAGATTACTTATGCAATCATCCCTACCCTTACTTCTAGGCAAAGGTCCGACCATATCGATAAATACATTCTCAAAAGATTCGCCTACTGAAGGAATATTACACAACGGACCTCTGGGGATTACTTGATTCGGTTTCCCGGGAATTTGGCATTCATGACAGCTTAAAACATGCCTCTTTACATCATTTTTCATTTTAGGCCAAAAGTACGGCCTACTAATACACTTGAAAGTTTTATTTACTCCCAAATGTCCTTGCTCATAGTGTGCTAACTTCAAAACTAGTTCACAAAGCTTCCTCGGAACTACTAATTGTTCTGTGATTTCCCCTTTACTGCCTGACTTCGGTCGAACATAACGACACAAAACTTCGTCCTATAAACAAAAAGTTTCCTTACACACATCATCAAGATCGTCATCCAGCTCACACTAAAAAATTCGGGTTAGTGTCTCATCCTCTCTCTGCAACTTGACTAGCTCATCCTTATCCAAAACGTTAGAGCCTAATTCATCACCGTAACTATACCTGGTTTACTTAAGGTAGATTCTTGGATGAGCCGTATGCCTACGAGACGTTTGTTTAGTAGCCGCTGATTGGCTAGTACTGGGAGGTAGGCAGCTCCCCGCAAATCAGCGCCCGCCAAACAAACGTCTCATAGGCATAGGGCTTACCCAAGAATCTACCTTAAGTGAACCAGTTATAAGACTAGATACCGGTACATTTACTACGTTACTCTCGACAGCTACGCCTTCCCCTTGGCTATCACTGTCAACGATAGAGTTAGGTTTCTCGGCCACGCTCATGCCAAGATCAACCTCGCCACCTCTATCACACTCGTTCGAATCCACGAACTTAATCACGTTCAAATCCACGAACTCACACTCGTTCGAATCCACGAACTCACTCTCGTTCAAATCCACGAACAAATTATGATCATAGTCTATGTCTGAATCTAAACCCAACCTAGTTACTACCATTTCAGGCACTGGAATATCCCTTACAACAGGATTTACATTCTTGGATAAAGCCAAGTCATTACCGACAATAATGTCAACGCCTTCGACGGGCAAACTGTCCACAACTGCAAGTTTCACTTCTCCTGACACTACCTGACTTTCTAAGTTCAACTTCAACAAAGGACAAAGAACACAAGTGTTAGGGAATCCACCTAACATGACTTTCTCTTCCATATTGATTTCTGCCCTGTTTGGCACACTCTCTCTCCTAATCAGTGAGACAGCAGCTCCTGTGTCTTGAAGCAAGACTACTTCCCTTGAAAATACTCCTCCAAGAGAGGAAACTACGTCTTCTGACAGAAATTCACCAAAAATTTTCCTAGTTTCTCTCATCACATCATTCCTACTTGACGAAAGGTTAACTAGAGACACTGGTTTCTTACCGTCCTTCCTTTCTACAGCACAATCTCTCGCTAAATGCCCTTTCTCATTACATCAGAAACAAGTTAATTCTGAGCCACTAGATGCCACTTTACTCTTACAAACCTTACACGTATGACCAGGTTTTCCGGATGTATAACAGGAATAGTCACTTTTACTCGCATTGCTATTACTAGGACTGAAACCTTTACTGTTTTGTACTCTACCAAACTAAGGATAATTTTGTTTCTTACTAACACTCAAATTATGAGTTAGACTATATTCGTCAGCTAGCCTAGTTGCTCCTGCAAAAGATACTTCTCGCCTATCCTCTATATAAAGCTTAATCTCAGGGGATACATTATCTTTGAAGTTTTCTACCAACACTAAGTTCTTCAAACTATCAAAATCCTCAACTTTAGCAGAAGTTAACCAATCAAAAAACAGCCTTTCTCACTTCTTACCGTATTCTACATACGTAATATTTTCATCCTTTCTCAAATTTCTAAATTTCTTACGGTACGCCTCAGGTACTAACCTATATGTGCTAAGAACAGTTTTTTTCACAATATCGTAATTATCACATTCCTCCTTAAACATGCAACTATACACAGTAAGTGCCCTACCACTCAAAACTGACTGCAAATATAAAGTCCACGTTTCTTTAGGAGAACCTACTCATTCCATTAACATCTCAAAACACATGAAATATTTTGTTACATCTTCCTCATCAAACTTTGGTACTAATTTCAACACTGCACTCATGCCTAACCTATCAGCTTCGCTTTTGTTCTCGCCTGTCCGACTGTGACGAGTACTTTGTCTTAACCACGCAATTTCCAACTCATGCATACGTTCTTTCTCTTTCTCTTCCCGCTGCATTACCAACATTTCTCTCTCTTGCTGCATTTTCATTGCTTCTCTCTCTTTCTCTTGCTGCATTATCATTGCTTCTCTCACTTGCTGCACTTCCCTCATCTATTTCTGGGCAATGACCTGTGTCGCCCAGTGAAATGAATCCTTGATACTCATTTCTAAGGTATAAATATTGCTATATATATACCAGAGAAAATAGAGAAACGATAGTGCCAGAATATTCTGGCTCGCTCGCCTTTTAATAAAGGTGTCGGTATAGTAAAAGAGCGAGTGGATACCGCTACCAGAGGTCCCTTGCCATTTAGCTTCTTCCTCCGCCAAAACCCCCCATCTACAGAGGAGCCGAACTAAGGCCCCGCTACCCACTACTACTACAGTGAGCACCTCTGACGTCATTCCTGAAGATAGCACCCAAGCTTAGGCCAGACAGGGTGAGGAATGGGAAAAAGAGGGTGGGATTTCACTGGGCGACACAGGTCATTGCCCAGAAATAGATTTTTCCTCCATCAAAATCCCTTTTCTGGGCTCAGTTCGTGTCGCTGCGCGAAATATCCCTTTAATCCATTATTTCTAAGGTAAATGAACTAACAAATACCAGAGAATAAATAAAATAAAGAAAAAGGTCAGTATAACTGACTCGCTCACCCTCCAAGAGGGCGTCGGTATGAACACTAGGGCGAGTGAGACCACTACCACGAACCTCTTACCAATAGAAATCTCCTACGACAAAACCCCCACAAGAGGGGAGCGACCCACAGAATGGGCAGCAAGTACTACTACTCCACCCCACGCTACCGACTGCTGCGCCTCTGGTGGCCATCCTTTACGTTAGCACGTGCCTTATCAGACGTACTTTTTTGTCTCTGTGTTTTTCGTGCCCCTTTGTGAGGATTTTATCTAATTATGGAGCGTTCAGCCATCGCATCAGCTAAGTTAAGTATTCCATAAGGTTCCTACTTAGTTTTTTCCAGCTTTGAGTCAGTATTTGCCGTTTTTTAGGTATAAATACTGGCTCGCGGCCGGAAGCATGGCGGCATTGTTCTGCCTCGTGGCGGGTTCGTTCTTGGTCTTCCCTTTTACTTTACGCTCTATTACTAGTTATCTACATTATGTTAGGGGTCCAGCCTACTTGGTTTATGTCATGAGTGCATGTCTTCTTTTACCTTGCGTAGGCATTTAGTTTCTATCCAGACCCTAGCCACAGCTCTTAGTATCAGCCCCGGCTAGCTTTGAGTGGTAGACTTTCTCTCGGTTAGTCGTACACTCCTGGATTTTTTCTCCTACTGTTTTATTTTCCTACTTTCATTTTAATTTAATTTTTAGTGATTTTGTGTATTTTAGGTTAGCCTACGGCGTCTGGCACGTTAGCCTAGCCTAGGTTCAGTATATCAAGGTCCCCATCAGTTTTGTTGCTTCCTCTCATCAGTTTTGTTGCATCTACGATAGCATCTCGCTGATTAGTTTGGTTGCATTAACCTAGGCTATGTTTTTTGTGTGTTTTATTGAGTTACCGCTTCGTGGTCACCATGTGATCGCGATGCAGCCAGGCGCCCGTCCAGTCACCCTGCCCTCCTCCCGCTCTCCCATAGAGCCGGGGGGAGGGAGGTCCGTCCTCGCTCGCTCCACCCGGGCCTGTCTCCCTCTCTCCCTACGCGGAGGGAGTAGGGGAGGCTGGACAGACACAGGACTGGATTTGACCGTTCTCTCTGCTTCACGGTGCTTTGTTGTGACTGGGTAGGGGGATTGGCCTTCCCCCTCCTTTGTTGCTCCGTTGCCCCGATGTTTGCTCGAGTCTGTTTCGCCCTCTCGCTCCTTCCCGGATTGTCGGTGCTTTTTTATCTTACCGGAGCTCCGTCAATCACGAGGAAGGGAGCTGGTTCCCCGCTCGCGGGCGGACCTCAGGCGTACAGTTGGTCTTTTAACTAACCATCCCGTCTCGTCGGTATACCGGGAGACGAACACCTCCGCGACCCGGAACCATTTCGGAATTTAGTGCTATTTATGCTTAAGTGTATTTTAAGTTTATTTTAAGCTATCATAAGTTTAATTTAAGCTAGCTTAAGCCGGGTTCCTCCCTTACCTCCGTTGTCACACCGGATCACTCCGGGGTTATAGCCTATTCAGGCGGTAAGGGAGGGGTTATGCCCAAAATTTTTTCGCTCTGCGGCATGCATCGGAGTTCTATTAGCCTGTAAGTGATGTCTTTTATGTATGCATGTATCCTTTCACTTAACAAGACCCACCAACTGTGAGCATCCGGGATGCAAAACCCGCCATGCCCCTCCAGGACCCCTGTGGACATGAAGTCTGCAGGTCCCACGCTCCGTGCGCAACTCCGCATGGGAATCTGCAGGTCTGGTTCCACGAAACCTGCACTATCTGTTACGATCTCGTGAGTCAATTCTTAGACGGGGTAAGTATTTCTAACTCCGTACATGAATTCCAATGACTGTTTTAGATCTTAAGTTTAATTTTAATCTTTTATTTTAAGCTTAAGCTCTCTTTATGTTGGGTATTACATCCCCGATAACTTTTAGGTTAAGCCTAGTCTTAGTCTTAGTTTAAGGTTTAATCTTAAGTTTAAACTTAAAACTAATAAACGCCCTCTCTTCCAGGCTGCTGCCGTTAGAGAGACCGCTCTGGCAACCCTGAGGGCTTGGGTTGGCGGATTCGGGAAGAACGCCGCCAAGGGACAGCCCTACATCCTGGAGAAGAGGATGGCTGTCCTGCTGTTCCCCGGCGGCAAGTCGACTGGATACGTCGACCCAGCAGAAGCAGCCCCGACTATGGCGGCGATCCAACAGCAGATCGCCACTTCGATAAAGGAACCAGGCCACGATATCTCATCCGGAAGTCGCGACACTGGATTTAAATGTAGAACCGATGGTAGGTGTTGACGACCTGTTGGTCGAGGTAGGTACGTTGGACGCCCAAGGGATTCCCTTGGGCGCCACTGGATCTTCTTCTCCTGCTAATTCTCCAGCTTCCTTCCAAGGCTTTACAGGAGCTGAGCTCCTTTATGCTTCACCCGATGCTTCGGTGAAACCTAAGGTGAAGGGCCAGAGGGTACAGAAAACCCTCAAAAAGACGTCGTCGTCGTCCAAAAAGACTTCGTCGGCGTCAACATCTCGTAAGTCTCCGGCTGCAAACCCCGGAGCAGAGAAGTCTAGAGCTTCTGCTTCAAGCTCGAAGTCCTCTAAGAGCAGTCTCTCCTCTCCCCTTGGTACCTGTTCCAAGTTATCCCTCTACCTCCGCAGCAGCTCCGGCTTTGGATCCCAATGCTGGATTGTTGCAACACATGGGAGACTTGGTTGGCTCTCTGAGGAGCAGCATGGAGCATGTTCTCCCGGTTGTCCGATAGGATTACGTCCCAGGACAATATTAATCGCCGGACTTAATCAGGCCCTCTACGCTACTCCTCCAGCTTTCGGTGCTGGACTGCTTCAGCTTCCACCTCATGACTCTCTGCCTCCGTTCTCTATGAACAACCCCTGGAGAGTGGCGTCATACGCCCCTTTCCAGGACGGCCTTATCTCTATTACGGAATGTGGTACTCGAAGGATTGAGGACTTCGAGTTCCACCCGGAGGGCCTCCAACTGCCGTTCATTGGCTACGCCAGACTTACTGACGCAGCCATGACTAGAGAAGATAAGGTACCGAAGGAGACAGTCCTCTACTCACGTGACCAGGCTCAAAGAGAATGGCTCAGGTGTTTAGAGGAAATGGATTGTTCTAACACGAGAATACAAGCCTTTAAGAGTCCCTTCACCATTTTTACGATGGAGGAGGGAACTCCTCTTCCCTTCCTTACCAAGATAGCAACGGTCACCATTCCAGCTGCCCAGAAAGGTGAATCGTTACCTCAATTAAGGGAAGCAGACCCCACATCTCCTTTGCTCCCTTCACTTGGAGAATTGTGGGAAGATTTGCCTAACACCTTTTCAGCTGGCAAGCTCAAACCAGACTGTGCTATGGATCAGTTCGGCGAGAAGCTGCCTAGGCTTCCTGACAGCCTCATTCAAGCTGAATTTGAGGCCAAGTCTAGTCTTGCCAGGTCCATGAATACCATGGCAATGACGGAAGTAGCGGCTATTTCTTATGCTTCAGAGCCGCTCTTCAAGCTCCTGACTAAGTCCCAGATGCATACGGTCCAGTCTGATATGTTTGAGTTTGCTACAGCTAGGGTTAACTGCCGGAAGCATGTCCTCCAGGAAGCAACTATTCGTCATGAGCCGAATAAGTTGCTTTCCTCCAACATCTGGGGGGCAGACCTCTTTCCTGAGTCGATGGTCAAGGAGGTCCAAGCTGAAGCAACAAGGCTCAAACAGAGCCTTAAAGATCGTTGGGGTCTCACAGCTAAGAGACGCCAAGACCAAGCTGCAAAAGGTAAGTCTCAGAAGAAACTTAAACGTTACCAGCCTTAACAAAAGCAGCAGCAACGTTTTACCCAGGCTGTTTCGGCTGTACCTATGGTACAATCAGCCCAACCCTGTACTTCTAAGGCTCAGTCACAACCTATTTATGTGATTTCCCCCCAGCCTCAGCCTTCCACCTCCTACGCTCTCTCCCCAGCCTTTAACCAAGTGTTCGAGGGCCAGGCCTTTCAGCACTGTGTTCGAGGGCCAGGCCTTTCAGCACTATGACCGGTTTGGCAGGGGAGGAAGAGCTAGGGGATCCTTTCGTCAGAGAGGATTAGGAAGGTCTCTCAACAGGGAAAAAACACTTCCGTGGAGGCCGTGGAGGTCACTCAACCCAGCACAGTGAGAGCTCGAAGGTAGGAGGGAGGCTGTTCTCTTCCGGCATCGGTGGGGATTCAGCAATTGGGCACAGAGCATTGTGTCAAAAGGCCTGGGTTGGAGTTGGATTGCGGATCCTCCTCCATCCAGACCATTCCTTCAACTTCCATCAAAAGAAATGACGGAGTATGCGGAGGACCTCCTTCAGAAAGGAGCAATAGCGAGAGTCAACAGATTAAAGTTTCAAGGTCGCTTTATTCAGCGTGCCAAAGAAAAGGCTCACAAAAAGAAGGGTAATCTAGACTTGTCCCCGCTTAAACTTGGCCATTCGCTGCGACAAGTTCAAAAATGCTGACTATCTCGCAGGTGCGGACCTTACTTCCCCGTGGGGCCGTCACCACCTCTATCGATCTTACAGACGCATACTATCATATCCCTATTGCAAGACACTTTCGCCCTTATCTGGGCTTCAAGATAGGAGATCAAGCATTCTCCTTCAAGGTAGTTCCCTTCGGTCTGAACGTGGCACCCAGGGTGTTCACGAAGTTGGCAGAAGTAGTCGTCCAACAACTGAGGTCTCAAGGGATAATGGTAGTAGCGTATCTCGACGATTGGTTGATTTGGGCTCCAACAGTCGAGGAATATCACAAAGCCACACTGAAAGTAATCCAGTTCCTAGAGTATCTGGGGTTCAAGATAAACAGAACAAAGTCAAGACTCACTCCGGAGTCCAACTTTCAGTGGCTGGGCATTCAATGGAATCTATCCTCCATACTCTGCGATTCCATCAGCCAAGAGAAAGAAATAGCGAAGTCAGTAAAGCAATTTCTAAAGCACAAATATGCTTCAAGGAGAAGCCAGGAAAGAATCCTGGGTTCCCTTCAATTTGCCTCAGTGACAAACATCTTGATGAAAGCCAAACTGAAAGACCTAACCAGAATCTGGCGCTCACGAGCAAAATGTCAGATCCAGGGACAAGTTGTCATCAATCCACAGATTCTACGGAATCGTCCTGCGCCCTTGGGCAAAATTGAAGAACCTGTCCATATCAGTACCCCTTCAAGTTTTTCCTCCTCCGGGGGGATTACCCAAATCCACACAGAAAAAAACGCTTCATTAAGCGGCTGGGGAGGATATTCTCAGTTCAAGAAGGTTCAAGGAACCCTGGTCACCTCAGTTCCGCAGCTTCAACATAAACGTATTGGAAGCGATGGCGGTGTTCTTGACTCTGAAGAGGTTACGTCCGCTAAAGAACTCTCACATAAAGTTAGTTCTGGACAACGCAGTGGTAGTCCATTGCGTAAACAGGGGAGGCTCCAAGTCAAGACATCTGAATCATGTCATGGTAGCCATCTTCTCCCTGGCGGACAAGTTCAGTTGGCACCTCTCCTCCACCCATAAAGCACTGGTACGTACCGGAATAATTCCGGTGCGCGGCGGTGTTCGTGTCGCGATATCAGCGAGACGGGGGTGGTGGTTAGGAAAGACCAAAACTGTACGCCTGCAGTCCGCCCCGCAAGGGTGAACTAGCAACCTTCCACGTGAATGCCGGAGCTCCGGTAAACTAAAAAGCACCAGTAAACCGGGAAGGAGCGAGAGGGCGAAACAGACTCGAGCCAACAACGGAGCGACGGAGTAACGACGGGGGGGAAGCCATGCCCTCCCCCTTAGTCATCCGAGCGCGCCATGAAGCAAGAGAACGGTCAAGACCAGTCCTGGGTCTGTCCAGCCCCCCTACTCCCTCCGCCTAGGGAGAGAGGGAGGCAGGCACGGGTATATGGAGCGAGCGAGGACAGACCTACCCCCCCCCCGGCCCTATGGAAGAGCGGGAGGAGGGTAAGGTGACTGGACGGGCGCCTGGCTGCTTCGCGATCACATGGTGACCACGGAGCGGTAACATGAGAAATACCACGAAAAAACATAGCTTAGGTTAAAGCAACCAACTAATCAGTGAGATGCTATACAGAAGCAATCGAACTGATGAGAGGAAGCAATAAACTGGTGGGGACCAATGAAATACGGAACCTAGGCTACGTAATATGCCAGACGCCGTAGGCTAACCTAAAATATATAAAATAACTAAAAATTATATTAAAATAAAGTAAGAAAGTAGATCAGTAGGAGAAAAAATCCAGGAGTGTACGACTAACCCGAAAGAAAGTCTACCACTCAAAGCTAGCCGGGGCCGATACTAAGAGCTGTGGCTAGGGTCTGGATGGAAGGTGCCTACGCAAGGTAAAGGAGACATGCATGACATAAACCCAGTAGGCTGGACCCCTAACATAATATAGATAACTAGCAATAGAGCGTAAAGTAATAAGGGAAGGTTCTAGGTATGGAAGACCAAGAACGAACCCGCCACGAGGCAGAACAATGCCGCCATGCTTCCGACCAAGAGCCAGTATTTATACCTAAAAAACGGCAAATACTGACTCAAGGCTGGAAGAAACCCAATAGCAACAATAACAGATTACTTAACTTAGCTGCTGCGATGGCTGCACGCTCCATAATTAGTAAATCCAAGAAAGGGGCACAAAAAACACAGAGCAAAAAAGGGGCACGTGTGTACGCAGTGCGCTAACTGAAAAGGATGGCCACCAGAGGCGCAGCAGTCGGCAGCATGGGATGGAGTAGTAGTAGTTGCTGCCCACTCTGTGGGTCGGCTCCCCTCTTGTGGGGGTTTTGTAGTAGGAGATTTCTATTGGTAAGTGGTTCGTGGTAGTGGTCTCACTCGCCCTAGTGTTCATACCGACACCCTCTTGGAGGGTGAGCGAGTCAGTAATACTGACCTTTTCTTTATTTTATTTATTCTCTGGTATGTGTTAGTGCATTTACCTTAGAAATAATGGATTAAAGGATATTTCGCGCAGCGACACGAACTGAGCCCAGAAAATGCACAAAGGCAAACGCTTTCATACTAGAACACACACACAATAAATACATTTACTCATGTTCCCTTACATACATACTAAAACGGTATATTAAAATTCGGAATTAAGTTTTAAATTTTTGAAATTTTGTTTTAAAATTCACTAAAAAAAACCTATATTTTATCAATTAAATTGCAGTTCCTCAGAAAAGTCAAAATTGGAACTACTGAAAATGTAAAAGATTCTGTCAAAATTTCTTTTATTGTTTTATTTCCAAAAGTTGACAGTCTCTGCTGGTCATACTTTGGACACTCGCACAAGACATGTCTGACTGTTACCAACTCCTTGCACTCTGAACACTCTGGAGCAGGGTCGCGTGGGTTGCTCATCAAGTGCCCGTGTGTCAGACGAGTGTGGCCTATACGGAGGCGTGTCAGGATTACTTGAGCATGTCTCTCTCTTTGATATGCTGAACTCCATTTGTTAACATCCTGTTTTATTTGTTTTAATTTATTATTTTCAGGCTCTTCAGCCCATACGTTTTGCCATTTATTTACAATTATTGTTTAGCTGCTCTATCAGCCTCTTCATTTCCTCTTATCCCCACATGAGCAGGTATCCAACATATTTCAATATTTTTGCCATTTTTATATAATTTGTGGAGTTCAAATTGAATTTGCTGTACAATATTATTTTTTGAATTGTAATTCTGAAGAGCTTCTATGGCACTTCTCGAGTCACTAAAAATCACAAAATTATTAATTGAAGTTTGCTTTATAATTTTGATAGCTACTTTAATTGCACACAACTCTGCTGTGAAGACTGAGGCATGATTGGGTAAAGAAAATTGATATGTTTTGTTCTGCGATATAGCTGCATATCCTACGCCATGTTGCGATTTGGACCCGTCGGTATATATTGCATAATGTGAACTTTTTTGTCTTATATGTTCTATGGTTTTTTGTTTATGGTGTTCTGGGGTATATACGGAACTTTTTGATAAATATTTCAAGTGAGTGCAAGTCTTTACTTTAATCATAGTCCAATGGGGTGGTAACTTTACTATTGGAGGTACTTGTATATTTATATTTAATGACTCAAACAGTCTATTAGCTCTAATTGGGAAAGGTGGTGAATGATTGTTTATAAAGATATCCCTTAACTCAAATAGACTTTTAGTTGGTGAATCACTTGCTTTGATTCTTAATGCACTTTTCAAGGTTATGAATTCTCTATGGAGGGATAGTGGCAGTTCGCCACATTCAACTTGTACAGAGGAGACTGGTGAGGATCTAAATGCTCCTGTGCATATTCTTAGGCCTTCGTTGTGAATTGGGTCTAATATTTTCAGTGCTGCTTCTGAAGCTGACCCGTATATTTCACTTCCATAATCAATAATTGATAGCACTGTTGCTTTATAAAGTATAGTAAGAGTATGTCTATCAGCTCCCCAATTTGTGTGAGAGAGTTTTTTTAATTAGGTTTAATGCTCTTTTGCATTTCGATTTTATGTAAGTTATATGGGCTTTCCAGTTGAGGTGTGCATCAAATATCAAACCTAAAAATTTTGCAGTTTGGCTAATTGGTATATTATGGTTTCTCATTTCTAATTCTGCTTCTTCACCTTTTTTCCAAATTTTACTTTTATAAAAAATAAGACCGCTTGGGTTTTTTCTATGGAAAAATCTAAATCCTACTGATGAGGCCCATTCATCTATTTTTATTATAGTTTTATTAATCATTCTTTCTGCATGTTTTATGCGTGATGCTGTGTAATATATTGCAAAATCATCCATATACAAATTACTCTTAATTCCAACCGGTAGCATGTTACTGATGTTGTTAATTGTCAATGTGAACAAAGTACCACTGAGGACGCTACCTTGTGGTACTCCATTTTCAAGTGGAAATATTTTGGAAAAAACATTATCTATTCTCACCTGAAAAGTGCGGTCAGTCATAAAGTTTTTAATAAATTTAGGAAGATGGCCGCGGATGTTATTATTATGTAAAGATTTTAATATTGCATACCTCCAAGTAGTGTCGTATGCCTTTTGAATGTCAAAAAAGACAGCTATTGTAATTTGTTTCCTTTCAAATCCTCTACGTACATGGTCTTCCAAACTACACAGAGAATCTAATGTAGACCTATTACGTTGTGAACCAAACTGTGTAGGACTTAAAATTTTATCTTCACGAATGTGCCATGTAAGTCGTGCATTTACCATTTTCTCCAATAACTTGCATATACAACTTGTTAATGAGATAGGTCTATAATTATTCACATTACTAGCATCTTTTCCTGGTTTGGGTATAGGAATTATTATTGCATTTCGCCATTTGTCTGGAAACAAGTTTTGGACCCATAACTGATTGTAAAATTTTAATAAGTATGATTTTGCCAAAGGTGCTAGGTGGCAAATCATCTCAAAGCAAACATCATCTCCTCCAGGGGCAGATTTATTACTGTTCAAGAGAGCATATTCTAACTCTTCCATATTGAACTTTTTATTATAATATATATCTTCCTTTGTCTCAAAATTAAGTATAATAGACTCTGCTTTGTTTTTTACTTTTTTAAAATGTTTGTCTAGATTTTCGTCACTACTTATTTGGCAAAACTTGCCCCCAAGTATGTTACTTATTTCGAAGGGATCTAAAATTTTATTTCCATCATCTAATATAGCTTGTCTGGGTGGTCTAATGTTTGTTCCATTTATTTTTCTGAATTTTTCCCATACTTTTTGAATGGATGTTTCGCTTGTTATTTCTGACACATAGGACCTCCAAGATATTATTTTACCTTTTATTACTTCTTTTCTAAATTTGGCTGATATTTTATTATATAAAGGTTTTAATACATCTATTTCTAATAGTAAAATTGTCATTTTTAATATATTTTCTTCTGTGAATGGTTTTGATTTATTAACTTTATTGAATCTTCTGTTTAGAGTATCTAACCTTCTTGCTAGAGAGTGTTTTTCTCGTACTAATTCAGTTAGATCATCTGACCACCAGGGGACTTTAAGTTTTTTATTATGGGGTTTTGAATGAGGAATAGCTTTGTCTGCTGCCTTTTTAATGAAGGACACAATGAAATCGTTC